>NC_092336.1:114776666-115090833 GCF_046630445.1 Rutidosis leptorrhynchoides
TCCAGGACCACCCGTAAACAACACGAGAAGATTAATCATAAGACCTCATGATTGTACGCAACACGTCATCTGACAACACGGTACTTTATGTACGCAACACGTCATTTGACAACATGGTACCATGGGTCGAGATTAATTCTGATCAATACGAATACGATGGGGTCTTTATTTATTTTATTGAGCAACTAATTATGGACCATTAACAACAGACTGCTAACTACGGACTAAGAAAATATTAAAAGTATTATAATTATATATATATATATATATATATATATATATATATATATATATATATATATATATATATATATATATATGTAACGATTACTTGAAAAGAAAATATGTTGATATATTATATATATGGTTAGGTTCGTGATATCTATCGGAGACCAAGTCGAGTTAAATACCTTCAAGGAAAAGGTGAGTATATAGTCCCACTTTTAAACTCTAAATATTTCGGGATGAGAATACATGCATTTTATGATTTACGTTATGGACACAAGTGATTAAAAATATATATTCTACGTTGAGTTGTACCACTGGCATACTTCCCTGTAACTTGGTAACTATTATTTACATGAGGTATTGTAAACGCGAATCATGTTGATAGATCTATCGGGCCTGACAACCCCAACCGGACTGGACGACCAGTATTCAACGGTTGTACAGTACTTCGTTTCGGTAACTACACTTGGTACGGTGTAGTAAGATTTCATAATAAAGGGAATATGCGACGTTGATTAAATGTTAAGTATGGTTATCAAGTGCTCAATAACTTAGAATATTTTTATTAAAACGTTTATATATGAAATCTTGTGGTCTATATTTATAACGCTGCCGGCATTAAACCTATATCTCACCAACTTTATGTTGACGTTTTAAGCATGTTTATTCTCAGGTGATAACTAAAAGCTTCCGCTGCAACATGTTGAATTTAAGCAAGATCTTGAGTATGCATATTTGTGTCAAAAATAAAACTGCATATCGGAGGATTTGTAATGTAAAATATGTTGGAGGTCGTATTGTTATTATCACATGTAAAGTTTGTAAGTCTAAGATTATCGCTAAACGATAATCATTATTAAGTTGTTTAAACCTTGTATTTGTAATAAAAGCTATGGTTTGTATTGTAAAAACGAATGCAGTTTTTGAAAAATGTCGCATATAGAGGTCAATACCTCACGATGAAATCATATGTTATTGTATTCGTCCTTATGGTTAAGGTCGGGTTATGACACATCACCAATGGAACACTATTGATTTGGATAGAGGTTCCAGTTCATATCATCGTTCGGGTTCCATGGTTGGTGATAGGTGTTCTGGTAGGCTTGATTGGGATCGTACAAGTCATAGGGTGGTCGCATGTCGGGCTGATGTGGTGGATATTAAGCAGGTCGAGTCGGGATGTAGTTATTTGGTACCTGATATGATAGGTGGCTCATGATTTGGTGCTGATGAACTTTCCAGCTATCGTGTTGGCATCGCCTGGAAGTCTCATACTCATTCGCGGCTTGCAACTGCTCATACCGATGATGCCTATCCTCATTAGTCATTTCTACCTCATCTATACGCTGGAAAACGTCAGTAGCACTATCCCTAATGACATCTCTAATGTCATCCGCTTCCACCATTTCCTCATCCGAACCCCTCTCTACCTGTCGATGGCGACCCTGATATGGTATTTTCTGATTGCATCTCCTAGTCAATACCTTTGCACCTTGATAGACTTGCACACCTAAAGTCTCGTCTTTTTCCCTAACCACCATCATTGGACCCCCTTGTTCCCTATCTACACCTAAATACTCTCCAATGAGAGTAACAAAAATACCTCCTCCTATTATTCCCCCTTCCTGTATACCTTCCACCATTTTGAACAGATAAAAACCAACACAGTATGGTCATTTTCTCGAATGTACTTAAGGTAAAATAAATCGTGTAAGGTCATTTTCTCCTTGTTGTTACCTCTTTGTGTAATCGAGTTTGCTAAGAATCTATGTATTATACGAAGCTCGGCTTTATTAATATCTAAATAGGAGTGTCTTCCTCCCCGCGTAAACACATTAAAATTTGACATACGCCTCCAGATGGCGTTAGCGTTAAAATTTCTATCTACCCGCTCACCATGATAAATCAAATTTGTAGAATCAGGTGATAGTAATTCAGCGGGAGTGTAAATCTGTAAAGCCCTGGCCATGTCCAGCATGGACATCCTTAAAATCCTACGGCCAAGTAAATATCTAAGAAAACTCTTATCGTCTAACCTATCTACATCCTTATTAAAAGCTATAGTACTCATTAGCTCAACACACCACTCTTTATATACAGGCCTACGAGTGGTAAATAAACGTTCCCAATCGGAAAAAGAAGAGCTGCCATACCTTTGGATTAGATGCTGCCTAACTGGGTTAGCTAGGTGGACCCTTTTCAAAGGCTCCCAATCTATTACCCTTGGTACTTCTACATTTTTGGTCCAAAGCTTAAATTTGTTACTTTAGTACGTCGGGTAATCTCTCTAACTTCTATCAATCCTTAAATTGAGATGCAACTGTTCTTCATGAATTGTTGGGTGTTCAATTATATGGTGAACGGGAAATACTACGTAGGCAATAAAAAAATTGTGGTTCTGGTTCATAGTATGGCACGTGTTGATCATAATGTTGTTGTTGTTCAGGTTGTTGTTCCGGTTCGTGATATTTCATCTCTGGCTGTGGTTCCGGATCAGGTTGCCTAGACGATGATGCATCGTCCGTATCTGTATTTCTCTGCAAAACATATTAAACACAAAATTTGTGCATCCAAATATGTATTAGTGTTAGCAAAATAACAAATTAAAATAATTACAATAACATGTTTAATCCATATTAAACTTATACTCATTTTCATTTTTTTTTATCAATTCTACACTTTTTCAAATAAGCATATATGAAAATGGTTACAAAGTTCATAAGCTTTTATCTCAAATAACATGTCAAAGTAATCATTACCAGCAATTAGACAAGTTTCAAATGGCATTTATATCAAATTAATCAAGTTCATGAATTTTAGACTTAAAAAGTCCACTTTAATTCTCAAAAATCATGTTTAGGATCAATGTTTGGATCATTTAGCTACTTAAACATATTACACTACTTAATTTAGCAATAATTCATGACAAAAATGGCCATAACCTGTTTATATCAAAAAGCCCCAAATTTCTCAAGAACACAAACCCTAGATTTCTAAAAATGGAGATACATGCATAATATACTAACAATTTAACTCTAATTACACTAGAAATTAACAAAATCAAATTATTGCAATTAATTAAAATTATCACAAAAAGTAGGAAATTTAGGAGTTTAGGGTCAAATTTTTACCTTTCTGCTTCCCCATCTGAGAAAAGACATGATTATAGCGGATTATTGTGACGAATTTCGTGAATTTTGGTTGAAAAATGGAGATTTTAGAGTAATTTTTGTGTGTGTGTTCGTGTTTGTGTATGTGGGTGTAATGAGACAGGAGACCAGTTCGTGGCCTTTTTGATTCTGCCCAGCATTTCTAGCCCATGCGATTGCATGGGTTGGCTGTGTAAACCCCATGAGATCGCATGGGTCCTTTTTTTTTATTATAAAAACCTTTGACTAATAAAACAAAAATTAAATTAATTAAAATTTTGTTTCTTTTAAGAATGAGGGCGTTTCGGTACATCGACCTAGTTCGTCTCTCGACAAAATTTTAAAATTTGTCATTTTTAAAGCGCTGTTTTAAAAGCAAAGATTTTGGATTTTTTTTTTTGAACTTTTATCCCACTTTAATCAATCGAATATTATCAAAAATATACGCCCCTCTTTTGGGTAAAGTAATTTCGGCTATATTACCTAGTTTTACTCCTGACGAATTTTTGAAATATTTTGAATTGATTGATTAAAGATATTTATACATTATGAATAAACGGTAAATTTCGCAGTGATGAATTAAATTTTTGTATGATATCAATAATTTCGGTTTCGCATACCTAATTTTATTGAATATCAATTTAATACTTTATAGCGAACGATTCAGCGTTTATTATCAAAAGGTTAAAAGCAATAAAATAAAAATAAAAACTGTACATACTTACATGTGAGAAAGAATTCTCAGAGACCTGCTTTAGTTGACTCATAGGAGAGTCGTGTGATTTGGTTTTCCATAGCTACATAAGCGTAACCTCGATTCTTTAATAACTTTTCTTCTAAACATATAAACGGTCCATCTCTGCATAGAGTAACAAATTCGGTATTTGAATATGTTTGATTGTTCGAACATTTACCTTCGTGTGACCATTTTCCGCATTTATGACATCTTTCAAGGTGTCGTGCTCTTCTTTTTATTGCGGATTTTGATTTTCCTTTACCAAAATGTATCTTATGATGATTCTTCCTGAGTTTTTTCCTCACTTCGTCCATTTTGCCTCTTATGAATGATACCACTTCACTTGGGAAAGTGTTATTATTACGTTTAGTAATCAAAGCGTGTAGTAGTAGACCATGGTTCAGATTAAAGGAATTCTTCATCTCGTAAAACCTAAAAAAAATAAAAATTCAGAATGGAGGGAGAATACTAGTTCTTTAGGGTCTGCTAGGGAAAGACCATGCGGATTCCATTCTCGAGAACTATACGAAAACAGAATATCTAACTCTAACAGAAATATATATTACCCTTAAAAAATTCGAATCTTCCCACACTTAGTTAGCTGTGGTGTCGAAATTGTGATTAACTTCATCTTCAACTTCCATTGGATTATCTATGTAATGTTTAGCTCTGTGACCATTAACCTTAAATTCAATTCCATTTGAATTTATTAATTCTACTGTTCTGTATAGGAAAACTCTTTTGACTATGAATGGTCCAGACCATCTTGATTTCAATTTTTCAGGAAATAGCTTGAATCGTGAATTGAAAAGAAGAACTCTGTCTCCTTTTTTAAATTCTTTGAACTTCTGATTCTTTTATCATGCCATTTCTTCGTTTTTTCTTTATAGATTAACGAATTTTCATATGCTTCATGTCTTCTTCTAATTCGTTTAGTTGACTTAACCGTAGACGTCCGGCTTCATGTAAATCAAGATTACATGTCTTCAAAGCCCGAAATGCTTTATGCTCAATTTCTACTGGAAGGTGACATGCTTTTCCGTAAACGAGTTTAAAAGGTGTGGTTCCAATTGGAGTTTTGTAGGCTATTCTAAAAGCCCAGAGTGCATCCTCCAATTTCATGGACCATTCCTTCGGATTTGATCCTACGATTTTCTCTAGAATACGTTTTAAAGCTCGGTTGGTATTTTCAACTTGTCCACTTGTTTGTGGATGATAAGCGGTTGAGATTTTATGAGTTACTCCATATCTTTTAAGAACTTTCTCAAGTTGATTATTACAAAAATGAGTACCCCGATCACTTATTAAAGCTTTCGGTGTTCCGAACCTTGCAAAAAGACGTTTTAAGAAGTTGACTACAACTCGTGCATCGTTAGTTGTGAGAGATTGTGCTTCCGCCCATTTAGATACATAATCAATGGCAACGAGAATATAGAGATTATTATGAGATTTTGAAAATGGACCCATAAAGTCAATACCCCAAACGTCAAATACTTCACATACTTGAATGACATTTTGTGGCATTTCATCGCGTTGACTTATTTTTTCGGCCCTTTGACATGCATCACAGGATTTACAAAGAAGGTGTGCATCTTTGAAAATTGTAGACCAATAAAATCCAACGTCATAAACTTTTCTTGCTGTAAGTTGAGGCCCATAATGCCCTCCTGTTGGTCCTGTGTGACAATGGTTTAAGATTTGACTAGCTTCATATCTGAATACACATCGGCGTATTATTTCATCGGGACAACTTTTAAACAAATGTAGATCTTCCCAAAAATAGTGTTTTATATCACTAAAGAATTTCTTTCGTTTTTGGTATGACAACCCTTTTTTCAAGAAATCCACATACTAAGTAGTTTGCATAGTCTGTAAACCATGGAATTTTATTATAATCGATTTTCAAAAGATATTCATCAGGAAAGTTATCTTGTATGGCCGATTCATTTAGAACTTCTAATTCTAGATTTTCAAGACGAGAAAGATGATCAGCGGCGAGATTTTCTGCTCCCTTTTTGTCTCGGATTTCAATATCGAACTCTTGTAAGAGTAAGATCCAACGGATTAATTGTGGTTTGGCATCTTGTTTTGAAAATAGATATCTAAGAGTAGAATGGTTGGTATAGACCACCGTTTTAGCTAGACCGAGATATGAACGAAATTTATCAAAAGCAAAGACTATAGCAAGGAGTTCTTTTTCAGTAGTTGTGTAATTCGTTTGTGCTCCTTGTAACGTATTACTAGCGTAATAAATAGGTTGAAATCGTTTTTCAATCCTTGGTCCTAAAACTGCTCCCATTGCAAAATCACTTGCATCGCACATGAGTTCAAATGATAGATTCCAATTTGGAGTTATCATGATCGGCACATTAATGAGTTTTTCTTTAAGAATATTAAAAGATTTGATGCATTTATCCGAAAAGATGAATGGAGCATCCTTTTCTAGGAGTTTATTCATAGGAGTGGCAATTTTAGAAAAATCTTTTATGAAACGTCGGTAAAAATCGGCATGCCCTAGAAAACTCCTAACTCCTCTAACATTGGTGGGATGTGGAAGTTTAGCAATTACATCCACTTTAGCTCTATCCACTTCAATTCCTTCCTTTGAATTTTATGACCAAGAACGATGCCTTCTTTAACCATGAAATGGCATTTCTCCCAATTAAGAACTAGATTTAATTGCTCGCATCTAATAAGCATTCGTTCAAGATTAACTAGACATGTTTCAAAAGTATCACCGAAGACTGAAAAGTCATCCATGAAAACTTCCATGCATTCTTCTATCATGTCGTGAAAAATCGCCATCATGCACCTTTGAAAGGTTGTAGGGGCGTTGCAAAGTCCAAATGGCATACGTTTGTAAGCAAAAGTACCATAAGGGCACGTGAACGTGGTTTTCTCTTGGTCCTCGGGTGCTATTAGAATTTGAAAATATCCGGAGAAACTGTCAAGAAAACAATAGTAATTATTCCCGGCTAACCTTTCCAACATTTGATCAATGAAAGGTAAGGGAAAGTGATGTTTTCTGGTGGCATCATTTAATTTTCTATAATCAATACAAACACGCCATCCTGTTACAGTCCTAGTAGGAATAAGCTCATTTTTTCATTTGTGATGACAGTCATGCCACCCTTCTTAGATACGCATTGAACTGGGCTTACCCATGGACTATCAGAGATTGGATAAATTAAACCTGCATCTAGCAGTTTAATAATTTCTTTCTTAACAACATCTTGCATATTAGGATTTAGTCTTCATTGGTGTTGCACATAGGTTTTATGAACTTCTTCCATAAGGATTTTATGTGTGCAATACGATGGACTTATACCTTTAATGTCATGAATCTTCCATGCAATAGCTGGTTTATAAGCTTTTAGCACAGAAATGAGTTGAGATTTTTCATTTCAGTAAGAGAAGACGATATTATTACAGGTAATTCAGATTCACCATGTAAATAAGCGTATTCCAAATGGGTTGGAAGTGGCTTTAACTCTAATGTCGGTGGTTCTTCTATCGATGATTTGTATCGATATCTGTCTTCTTCTTTTAACATTTGAATTTCTTCTATTGTTGGTTCGTATTCATTAGCCATGAGTGCGGCTAAAATTTTAGCTTCATCAATTGGTTCAGTTCCTTCTCCTAAAGAACATTCTCCTGTTCCTTGCAATTCTGGAAATTCTTCTAACAATTCTGCATGTGAATCTATAGTTTAAATATAATAACGTGTATCATCTGCAGATTGCGGTTGTTGCATGGCTCTACCAACAGAAAAGGTAACACTTTCGTTCTCTATACTTAGGGTCAGTTTCTTACCGAACACGTCTATTATTGCTTTAGCCGTGTTTAAGAATGGTCTTCCTACTATGAGAGGAACTCGAGAATCTTCTTCCATGTCCAGAATAACAAAGTCTACTGAAAATACTAAAGTACCAACTTTAACTAGCATGTTCTCCATTATCCCTCTAGGATATTTTACTGATCGATCGGCTAGTTGTATGCTTATTCGTGTTGGTTTCAATTCTCCAAGGTCTAGTTTAGCGTATAATGAATATGGCATTAAATTTATACTAGTACCTAAATCTGCCAATGCTTCTATTGAACTAAGACTACCCAGAAAACATGGAATTGTGAAACTTCCTGGATCTGAAAGTTTTTCTGGTAGCTTATTCAACAGCACTGCAGAACAATTAGCATTCATTGTAACACCCGAGAGTTCTTCCATTTTCTTTCTATTTGTGATTAGATCTTTCAAGAATTTAGCATATCTTGGCATTCCTGAAATCACATCAATGAAAGGAAGATTGGCATTTATTTGTTTAAACATATCCAAGAATTTGGATTGCTCGGCTTCAAGTCTTTCTTTTCTCATTTTACTTGGGTAAGGAAGTGGTGATTGGTATGGTTTAACATAAGGTTTAGCCTTAACTGTGTTATCTTTATTAACCTTTTAAACTACCGGTTCTGTTTCCTTATCTTGCTCAGGCTGTGGTGCCTGTGGAGTAGGAATAGAGTCATCAGAAATTACAGGTATTTCAAGTGGTTTAAGTGTAATACCACTTCTTGTGGTAATGGCTTTAGCTGTTTCATTTCGGGGGTTAGTATTTGTATCACTAGGTAGATTCCCCGATTTTCTTTCACCTATCAACCTTGCTAGGTTACTTACTTCTTGTTCCAGATTTTGAATCGAAGCTTGTTGATTTCTAAATGCTTGAGCATTTTATTCATTAGTTTGTTTCTGAGATGTGAAAAATTGCATTTGAGATTCAACTAGCTTCGACATTATATCTTCTAAATTTGGCTTTTTATCATCGGTTTGAGGTGGTTTAATTGGAAAAATAGGTCTTTGCTGGTTGTAAGTATTATTAGATACTTGTTGATTGCTAGGACCTTGTTGATTGTTGTATGGAACATTTCGGTTATAATTCTGATTTTGATTGTAGATTGGTCTTGGCGGTTGATAATTATTCTGATAATTATTTCCAGGCCTTTGGTTCATGTATGAAACATTCTCTCTTTGTTCCATTGTTTGTTCAATACTGAGACAATCTTTTGTCAAATGTGGTCCTCCACACTGCTCACAACTAATTCGTATTGAGTAAATATCTGTAGTCATCTTTTCCATTCGTCTCTCGAAAGCATCTATCTTTGCAGAAATGGAATCAAAGTCATGGTTAGAATCGGCTCTAGCTGCTTTAGATGATCTAACGATGTCTTTTTCTTGATGCCACTCATGTGAGTGGGAAGCAGTATTATCAATAATTTTGTAAGCTTCAGTTGCGGTTTTCTTCATAATGGAACCACCAGCTGCTATGTCGATGTCTTTTCGTGTAGTAATATCGCATCCTTGATAGAATATTTGTACTATCTGATAAGTATCTAAATCATGTTGAGGACATCCTCTTAACAACTTTCCAAATCTTGTCCACGCCTCATATAGAGTTTCATTTGGCTTTTGCGTGAACGTAACAATTTCTCCTTGGAGTCTCACAGCTTTAGATGCCGAAAAGAATTGTTTAAGAAATTTTTCAACTAAAACATCTCATGTATCAATCGCCCCTTCAGGTAATGATTCTAACCAATCTTTGGCTTCTCCCTTTAAAGTCCAGGGAAATAACATGAGATAGATCTGTTCATCCTCCACTTCGAACCAGAAAATTTTGGATGTCTATCAATTTAACCACTTAAAATAATTTTTCGTCGAAGTTTAAAGAAGATAAAGAAAATTCTATGTCCTAAAGACTAGAGCGTCGAGAAATAAAAAAGAAAAAGAGTGCGTCGAAAAATAAGAGGTTGAAAAACAAGCGTCGAAAAAAAAAGAAAAAAAAAGTAGAGCGTCGAGACTTAAAAGTCTAAAAATTATAAACAATGTCACAAAATTATAAAGCACCTAAATCTTAGTCTAAAGAAAAAGCACTTAAGGGATTTTACGGCAAAGCCTAAAAATCTAGAATTAAAAATAACTACGGCAAAGCTATATCTTAAAACTAGTTACGAACGATAAATATACAAATTAAACTAAACGATTAAAAAGATACGAAATATAAAAATAAAACTTAAAGTTATAAAAATACAATTTTTATAAAAATATTATTTTTATTTTATAAAAATATTAATTTTATAATTAATAAAACTAATTTATACTAAATATTACAAATTAAATAAAACTAAAACTAAATATTAAAATACTTAACCCTAATTAGGTTTTAATTAATAATAATAATAATTAAACATAAACCCTAATCTGGTCGTCCTAGGCACCAGACTTGTCAAGTCACCTCATGCGATCGCATGAGGTGTTAGTTGTCTGGCCATGCGATCGCATGGATTCGGGATCCAGGCCAAATAATGGGCTGCTACAGTGTAGTGGCCCGATTACTTTTTATTTATTTATTTTTTTTTTATTTTTAAATTTATATAAAAAATAATAATATGTAATAAAAACTTATATTTTTAAAAAAAATTATTTATTAGTTTTAATTTTTAACAAAAGAAAAATAAAAATATAAACTTTTTTATTTTAAATAGAAATATATTTTTCTTTTATATTTTTGTATTTTAAAACTTATATAAAATTATATTTTTACAAAAATAGATTAAAAACTAATATTTTTTATAGCGTTTCGCTTTCAGCGTTGTTGAAGTCCCCGGCAGCGGCGCCAAAAATACTTGATGTTATACGAGATGTATACGAAATAGTTAAATTTTTATTGCGAAATACTATTAAATACGATACAATTTTACACAAGTTATTTATTTATTTATAGAGTGGATATACCTAAACCTTGCTACAACACTATAGGCAGTGTACATAATCGTAAAGTAGTGTAGTTTTTAGTAAGTCCGGTTCGTTTCGCAGGGAGCTAGCCAAGTTTAACGCTATATTTTTTAAAAACTATATTTGTATAAATATATACATATATAAGTAGTATTATTATTATTATAAAAAGGGGGGTTTTTCGTTTTTGTGTCTTAAGTCGCAATTAAAACCTAATGTAAAATATTAAATATACAAATGACTTAATTTAAAGCGCAAAGTAAATGACGATAAATAAAAGTGCGATAATTTATAGTGCGATAAATAAAATGACGATAAAAAAATTGCGATAATTAAAAAGTACGATAATTAAAAGAACGATAAGATATAAAATAAAGGAATTATGCTTATTTAAACTTCCATAATCATGATGTTTGACGTGTTAATTTTACTTTATTACCATGGGTTAATTGTCTTTTGTCCTGGATTATTCGATATGTCCATACGGTTTTTGTCCATAACAGTCCACCAGTCATAAATATAAAGTGCGAGTGTCCTCGTCAAATTATCCTTATACCCGAAGTCAAATATTCCAACTAATTGGGGACTTAAACTGTAACGAGGTTTTAATACTTTGTTAACAATTACGCCAAGTGTCCTTGTACGTAATCCACTCCTGTTTTAATAAGTCCATTTACTATTAATCCATCCACGTGTCCGGTTAAATGAACGATTATTAGTACTTATAAATACCCCGCCCATCGTGTCCGATCGAGTGTATGTGGTTATTTATAGGTACGTCCAATTGTAAATCTCTATATTAAATTAACGAACTATCATCCAGTTAAACAAATATAAAGCCCATTAATAGCCCATAATCTAATTTCCACAAGTGTCGGTCTTTTGTCCAAACCCCAATTATGGTACAAAACCCAATTACTCCGTCTTTAATATTTAGTCTAACATCACGATTACTTCGATTTAAATAAGCATAATAATAACTTAGCTACGAGACATTAATTTAAAAAGGTTGAACATAACTTACAATGAGTATTAATAGCGTAGTGTTACACGGACAGAGTTTCGACTTACAAACTTAAAACATTCGCCACTATAACCTTATTATTATTAACTTTAAATTAAAATTAAAATTATAAATATAAATATATATATATTTGAGAGATAAAGAGTAGATGAATATATTGTGTAAATATTTCGTCCAAATTCGCTGCTATTTATAGATGTGGCCAGGTATTGGGTTCCATGCGATCGCATGGGAATAAGCCTTCCTGGCCATGCGATCGCATGGCCTGCTTTTCCAGCTCACCAAGCATCAAAAACGTGGGCTGCTGTATTATATATATATATATATATATATATATATATATATATATATATATATATATATATATATATATATATATATATATATATATATATATATATATAATATAATATATATAATTTTATATAAATATATATATATTATATTATATTCTTGTGCATAGTTGACTTGTAATTTTAGGCCCGTTGTGTCGCGCGTTGATAGTTGGTTCATGTCCCGGTTCTGGATTTTCGAACGTCCTTTCGTACTATTTAATATCTTGTACTTTGCGTTTCGCTGCTCGTACTCTTGTAACTTTTAGACGTTTCTCATCAATAAATTGAACCTTTTGGATTGTACTTTGTACTTTTTAGCGTTTTGGTCATTTGCGTCTTTAATTCGTCGAATCTGTCTTTTGTCTTCACCTTTTAATATTTAAATGAATATCACTTGTAAATAGAACAATTGCAACTAAAATCTTGTATTTCTTGAGGGATAATACTATGAAATATATGTTTGTTTTTAGCATTATCACATATGCTTTAAGTCCTGCCTGTTGAAAGATATGCAACAATTGTCTTAACATGTTTAGGGATAATGATTGGTTTATGATTGTTATCTTGATTTGTGTTAGTATAAGTTATGAAACTTGCCTAATATGATTCCCTTATGAGTTATTCGTTCATGTAACTGCTTTTATTTATAATTGTTTATTTTAAATCTTAATTTCTTGCTTTATTATTACATTGTTTTGTTTATCTTCAATCATCTCTTTCCTAAGAGATAACAATCTACAATCTTATAAAGACATAAAAAAATATTTACTTAGCTCTTTAACAAGAACTAAGTTATATAATAAAACAACTTATAACGCATCTACGTTCTCTTAGGACGATAACCTAAAATACTACATCTGATCGGGTTTTGTTGCTCGTTAGGGTGTTAAAAGTAAAATAAAGGTTTTATAAATTTAAAAGTTGAAAGGAAAATTAAGCACTACTGCATACACTTTTGACATATCAATTATCATAAAATCTGAAAGTTCAAAATTCACCTTTAGAAATAGCAAAACGACTTTTTTGGCGACAAAACTATTTCGAATGGAAGTAAGCCTTCATGAAGTCTTGCTCATAGTGTCATTATCTATTCATCGTGCGAAAGTGGGTCCAATTTTAAACCGATATTATTTAGCATGCTTGCCACATAATTTGGCCCGATTATGTGGCCAACGTAATGTGTTCAAAAATGTGTTTTGCGGCCATGAATTATTATCGAAACAAAACTGTAGTCAAATATATTTTCATTCAATATGAAATTTTAAAATAGAAATAATTGTAGAGTTATGAATTGAGAGATATCAAAAAGTGTCACAAAATAATCGAACCATTAAACCAAGATGTCACTATACGTATAAGGATTTGTGGCAAGTAGGGATATAATAACCCCAAAAATATTCTAAATGAACCTAACTAAAGTGTTACATAAAAAACAAGTATCAAAATGGTATTTAAATATGCATAAGAATTCAAATGCAAAGGTAATAATTATCGTAAAGAGAAAATTGCACGGATAGTCCCTGTGGTTTGTAGCACCCAGCATGGATAGA
The DNA here is from genome assembly GCF_046630445.1 of Rutidosis leptorrhynchoides. Lineage (NCBI taxonomy): Eukaryota > Viridiplantae > Streptophyta > Magnoliopsida > Asterales > Asteraceae > Rutidosis > Rutidosis leptorrhynchoides. The sequence continues at coordinate 114,790,464 of NC_092336.1, forward strand.
CAAAGTTGGTAATTTGGGGTTGGATAGTCATTGTGGTTTGCAAGAGGAGCAAGGATAATCCAACTCACTAACTCTGTTAATTTTTTCCGTTAAAGTTAATCATGTGACAAGCACGTGAGGGTAAATCTGTCATTTTACAATGACCTTCATCCCACCTTCAACTTCATCCCCAAATTAAAAATACATAAAACCCCAAAATTAATAAATATGGATTCACACTAACTCTGAACCATAAAACCCCAAATCAACACTCTAAACTCATAACTCCAAATCAAAACCCAAGTCAAAATCAAAATCAAAAACCATAAACTATAGTCTGTTGGTGTTGGAGTTCATGCCCGATTTAATGTTTATGAGTGTATCATCACCAATTCATCATCATAATCATCGAACAATACCAAACTGAAAACCCACCCAATCAATAACATTAAAATGCAATAAATAATTTAACTTCAACCATAATCATAGACTTATCTACCAAACTTAAGATGGAGAAGAAAAATCAACACCTGCACATCGAATCTACCCGTTTAATTCTTTTATGAACTTGTACTAAAATCAAAAAACAAATATTCTCAAATTTTGAGATTCTACAAATGTTAATAACCACCATCGCTGATGTAGGTGCTCCAGATCTTAAAAGGGGTTCATAACTACAATTTTACAACACCCATTTACCAAAATTCATAGGTGCTCTAGTAAAAAAAAACCTTACCTTTGTTTGAAAATTCATTGTCCATGAAGACGAGATCGATCCCATGAAGACGAGATCGATTCATTGAGTGAATCGATTTTCAATTTGAACCATCGAAGACGGCGACAGATTCACGAATTAGACGCTGGAAAGGACCCACCACCGCCCGTAACCACTAATCGGAGTTCTAAATTCCAACAATCGAACCCAAATCTGGTCCAACCACAGACATTTAAACCCATATATGTTTTCCGATTGTTTTTTTGATGGCCGCCGCTATCTTCCTCAACCAGGACTGTTCGTGTAATTGAGAGGATTTATTCAATTCTTCCAATCTCCGCCGCCGCCATCTTCTTCTACCGGGACTATATAATAACTCGATGCCTGCTACACATTCTGTTGATGCTCAGTTAAAGGTCCGTTCCTCCTTTCTTTCATTTTTCTTGGGTATTTTAATATTTTTTGTGTCAAAGTTTGTACACTATAATTTTATATTCTGGTTATAAAGATTATATCTCAAGTGAACAAAATTTTTTCATAGAGTGCTTTAGGAGTGTGTAAGAATTAAAATATCAATTTGAAGCTAAAAAGATTATGATAGGGTCTAGGGTTCTTGTGATGACGAAAATACCCTCATATGCATTAGATTTTAACAGAAAAATTAACGGAGTTAGTGATTTAGACTATCCTTGCTCCACTTTTAAGTCACAAGGACTATCCACACTCAAAACAGCTACTTTGTCTATCCATGCTAGCTGATACAAACCACAGGGACTATCCGCGCAATTTTCTCTATCGTAAAATCTGAAAGTTCAAAATTCACATTTAGAAATAGCCAAACAACTTTTTTGGCGACAAAACTATTTTCATTGGAAGCAAGCCTTCAGAAAGTCTTGCTCATAGCGTCATTATCTATTCATCGGGCGAAAGTGGGTCCAATTTTTCAACCGAAGTTTTTTTAGCATGCTTGCCACATAATTTGGCTCGATTATGTGGCCAACCTAATGTGCTCAAAAATGTGTTTTGCAGCCATGAATTATTATAAAAATAAAACTATAGTAAAATATATTTTCATTCAATATGAAATTTGAAAATAGAAAAAATTATTGAGTTATGAATTGAGAGATATCAAAAAGTGTCAAAATAATCGAACCGTTAAACCAAGATGTCACTAAACGTGTAAGGATTTGTAGCTAGTGGGGATATGTTAACCCCAATAATATTCTCAATGTACCTAAATAAAGTGTTACATAAAAAACAAGTATCAAAATGGTATTTAAATATGCATAAGAGTTCGAATGCAAAGGTAATAATTATCGTAAAATCTGAAAGTTCAAAATTCACCTTTAGAAATAGCAAAACGACTTTTTCAGCGTCAAAAATATTTTGAATAAAAGCAAGCCTTCAGGAAGTCTTCCTCATAGCGTTGTTATCTATTCATCGTGCGAAACTGGATCCTGTTTTCAACCTAAGTTTTTTTTAGCATGTGTAACAACTATGTTTTTTCCGTCACTTCCGTTATCTGTATGCTAATTGTTTTAACGGATTACTTGAATTTATATGTGTTTAAGTGTATTAAATGAATACTTGATCCGTGGAGGGTTACGTGAATTAATATGAGTTGGTATTAATTAATAAACTTATTTCGGTTAATGAAATACGATAAAAACGATACGGTTTGAATAACTGCAAAAATACTTTTCGAGTAACGAAACGCTCGGGTTTATTTTTAATAATTATTTTAATAATTATTAACTTTGTAAAACATTTAATTTATTGGTATTTTATTAAATTAAACTTATTGGTTGCGTTTTAACGATCGATTTAGCGTTTCGGGCATTCGGTATGTCTAAACGGCACTTGAAACGGACCACGAATACACCGAATTAGACAACACGAGTTCGGAAAACCCCAGGTGGGCCATGTTTGGCTGAACCTAGCCTACACCCCATCATAATGATCTTTTGTTTGGGCCATGTCTACTACTTACTAGTGTGAGGCCCTAAATTGGTAATTAAAAATAAAACACTACAACCTAATTAGAAAAGAAAAAAAAAAACGCAGCTTCCCTCTCCTCCCTCTACCTTGTTCATCGCCCCACATCCCAACCACAACACCATCAAATCTTGATTTTTAGATTAAACCTTCAACACGAGAATTGCAATTCGCATCGATAGCTACATGTTGGTATGAGTAATTTTGTGATCACATGTATAATTCTATGAACCCTAATTTCTATAAAACCGATTTTGATGTGATTTCATAGTGTATGATGTCAATTGCTCAAGTCTATACGCGTACATGTTAATTGCTTGCGTTAATATGTCCGATTGATGTGATTAGGGTTAATCCCGAATTTGTTTTGCATGGTTACAGAAACTTACCTTTCTTGAATGTTAAATATTATTACATATTTGGAATCCTCTTGAAAAATTAATAATTTTAGGCTTTGGATTCGCGTATTTTCGTTACCGTATGCGTAAGATATGATTAAATGAAGTTTTATTGATGAATCTGTGAATAAAACGAATTCTGGAAAAATGGGCATGGAATGGACTTACATACTGATCATAATTGTATGGAGGATTTATAAACACTCAAGTTAGACTAGGAAATCATGTTATTTGAAGTTGTAATTCTCCCGTAATGCTTAATCGAACGTTCATGACAAAATTGATTTGCTCGGTAACTTAAAATAAATGGTAAAGGCTATTTGAAATGAGATAATGAATTAAGTATTTTCATTTCTGGAAAATTCATATGTTTTAGATAACTTTTCATCTAGGCCTTGCATTGTATGGATTATTATAGCTTTGTGTAATGTGCTTGCGAAAACGGTAACCTGTATTCTGTCCAAATCTGCTACGTATGCACCTTTAGCCCTATAAGTTGACTTGTACATAGTTTTAGAACTTGATCTTATGGATATTGAATCTTTGTATGTTATTTTATAAAAGTATAGTTTATTTCAAACCTTGAAACCTGATACATTGTGCACACTAAGGCCGTAGTTTTGGTAACTGCTGAATTGAGCTGAAACAGAATGTCCAACTTGCACGAACAAACTTTACCAATTGGCTAAACAAAAATGTCTCATCTTTTGATATGTGGTAAGTTGACTTGTCCTTGAACCATGGCCACTGACCTAGCTTCATTTGCATGTCCCTTGCTCCGGTTATAGCCATTACAAAATTGGTGCGCAGTCAGAAATTGATTTGGTGAACCATAACTGCACACATTCTGAAACCCGACTTATAGACATCGTATGAGACCATGGTTATGCGTTTTTGAAACGTTTATAGGTCTAGTTGAGATCTAGAGTTTTCCATATTACCATGATTTATGTGCTATGAAATATTGTGCGTTGTTTGCAACTTGTGCATGAACTTTATGCTAGATGATAAATGGTGAATGCGTACTTGACAAATTATGACCTGAAATGTGTTAGTTGACTTAGGATTGACATGTTGACCAACATTTAACATGAACCTACTGATGGTTGACTTTAGTTGACCACTTTGACCAAGTTTAACTTTTGGTTTAACTTTTGTTGACTTGCATGAACTAGTTGACTATGTGTTGACTTCTACTTGGAAACGCGTCGATCGAGAAATAGGACAACTTACTCTATGAAATCACTATTGTATAAGACATAAATGTTGACCAACCTAAATACGTATACTTAGGTTGCATTACTCGGCAATAAACCGTACAAGTTACTTGCTTACTCTCATCTGAGCTTTTTCAAAGGTGAGTCTACAGTCCTGCTTTTTACATATTTTCTGGAATGAGAATACACGCTAGTTACATTTACATTTTTTCAAATGCTTTTACCTATGACACGAGTACTATATTACATATTGAGTTATTGTTCACAAAGCCCATAGCTTGAATACTTTTATTACCTTTGGTAAGCACAATTTAGATGGACGGATCCGTTAGGTTAGACAAACCTCACCCTACCATAACTGTGGTGAATTTACTTTGAACTGTTTGTACACTCGAACAAGTGTATACGTTTTATGGGGTAAAGGATAAGTATAGTGTATACTATACGTAGGTCTTTATGCTAGTATTCAAGTGCTCATGGATTATGTAACATTTTGCAACTTTGGGTTGTGCTTATTGAAATCTCGTGGTCAAATGCAAATGAACTATTTCTCTGAATACTGTTTTTCAGATACTATTTTACGTTATTTAAAACCGTGGTGTACAAACAAAAGATATAAAACTTGACATGGTATTGTCTGCGAATATTTGAAACTTGACATGACATTGTCTATAAACATTTGAACCGGACACAGTGCTGTCTACAAACTTAAAACATGAAACCATTGTGGTCTCATACGTTGTAATTGGTCACTTAAACTTATGTTTTGCAAACAAGAAGAAACAAAACTTTTTTTAATGTCATACACAACTGAACTTGACATTGATGTACACAAACATACACTAGCTTGACAAACGTTGTCTGCAAACTTTCAATATTAAACCTTGGTGGTCTTTCACTAATAAACGTTTTCTAAAAATCGTTTCTTAAATATACTGTATTATATAACTAAAACCTGTAGATTCACTCAACATTATTGTTGACCCGTTTTGCGTGTTTTATTCTCAGGTATTAATTACTTTCGCTGTAAAACATTACTGTTGCGTAGAAGTCAAGCTAAGCACTCAGACCAGAGTTAACATTCCGTTAATGGATTTTGACGGGGTGTTAAAGTTGGTATCAGAGCTTTGGCTATAGGGAACTAGGATGCATTAGTGTGTCTAACCGTAGGGCGTGTTAGTGGGTCTAGTCTATAGCTGTGTGTCTTGGATGACTTTTATGCTCCATACTTGCACTGTTTGCGTCACTATGCTACATGTAGGGCTACACATTACATCACATACATATGCACCTTATACCCATAAATTATGGACTTGAACTAAATACTAGAGCGAGAATCGCATACGTACACGTGGCACGAGACTTAATTGAATTAAGTTGACTATGCTATCTTGAACTTATGGAGTAATGTCGAATGTAAATACGAGATAGCGTAATGTAATGACCGGTATTACATTACGGTAACTCATATAGAAGTTCTGACATCGCAAAGTAAGGAATTAGGAGAGAGTCAAGTAGGTTACTTAGATAAACACCGTTTAGAACATAAACCGTATAGTCACAAATATGAGTAGAAAGTTACACTGCGCGAATTAATTGTTATTATAACTTATAAGAAACTTGTAATCATGTCACAACTTGTCACTGCTCGATAATGTCCTTCGCCACCGATCACTACTTGGCACTATAAAGACACTGCTTGGAACATAACCATCATCTCATACCACTACTCCTTACTACTTATCATTGCTAACTACTACTCAACGCTGCCCCCTATTAGCCTCGACCGATCACTACTTCTCACTGCTTATTATTACTCGTTACTACTTAATGCTACCTATTGTTACTTACCACTACTAAATACTACTCATCACTACTAGCACCTCCACGATTTACTACTAGCTACTATGCATCACAACTCACTTCTGATACATCCTTTAACACCCCAGATTTTTTTAAATACAGCGGAAGACAAATTTATTAGATACATTATATAAACATGATAAACACGTTAATAAACAATTGACCGGGTGTTATATTAAAACATTATTACGGCTTTATTAGAAAAGGATGCGACATCAGAGTTCCAACTAGTCAAACATATCTCACAACAATCCGTCTTCCTGAAATCTATCAAGCATGCAATAGTCAACCTGCAGGGAAGAGGATGGGGTTAGAACGAAGCTAAGTGAGTGCAACTAACTATAGGTAATAGCATACAGAAACTGTTATACTAATCAAGTCACAAAGGCTAACACATAATCATCACCCAAGTGTCGTCTAAAGAGACTCTGGTGGCTCGGCCAAACCATTAACCACCAGTTTATCAGACTGTTATCAAACCCGTTTGTATATATTAATTATATATTACTTATTTAAAATTAGCAATGTAATATTTATATAGTTATTATATGTGTATTTGATATATTTTTATATAATTACTCTTGGTTTGTTAGAATAATGACTAAAATAGTGTTAATAATAATAATAATAATTAGATATGATAATGAAAATATTAATTTTGATAATGATAATAGTAATAGTAATAATACCTTAAGGAGTAAGTTCCTAAAAAGAATTGCCACAAGTTCGGGTTTGAACCCGCGACGACCCGCTAACCCGAAAATACATCAAACTAATGCTCCATTTGTTACTTTTCTGATTTAATATCCAAACTAATTATTTTAACCCTAACATCATCTAAGTATCACCATAAAAATCATTACCCATTATCGTGAGCTTCATGTTCATAACATCACTCATCATTTTGAATCCTTTATCACCACAACATCATCTAGTAACCATAACATCTCCTCATCATCTAAATCATTGTCATCATCATGTAGGTTTCATCATACAACATCATCTTCATTAACATCAATTACACTCGTCATCATCACTTATGGTTTCGAAAACAGAAATAAACATAGTCGGCACAGGGAGAATAACCACCATTATAGCAGCGGTTTATTGATCAATCTTATTAATTAATACGCTAGTCACCCTCCTCCTTATCATCATTTCTATCGATGTACAATAAAAGCCCAAGCAAGGTAGTTCATCTAATTAAAAAGGAGTCCAACTCAAAGTCCATTTTGTGTAGCCCAAATATATGTTTTAAATAATTAAATCGATGGATTTGGTGTACTGTGGTTCGAAGTAAAAAAAAAATGACATCCAACGCATCATCATTTTAAAAATAAAAAAAAGTGTCACATAGGTGACCAACTTTGGTCGGCCATAAAATGTTTCTTAGTCCCACATGCGTAATTGAAAATTCTGTAGGATATTATTATATGTATCCAAGTTGACATCTTTTAGACAATGCACATATACCACTCGTTAGCAGCAGCAGTTTCGCATGCAACAGTAAACAGAAAATAGATATGGCAGCGAGTATATTTTGAGTAGTATATCGAGTAGAAACTGAAAAATAGAAACTCAATAAGCAGAAGCTGCAAATCAGAGATTTCGAAGTGGTGATGGAAAAATAGCAATGGGGGATGGGTAGCGAGTGAGATGGTTTTCGATGTTTAAACACAAGAATAGAAATAGGAGGAAGAAAGAAGAAGTCGAGCAGGGAAATTAAATAGGAAACTAGTTTCAGTTCTAGTTGGGTTTATGATTGAAACAAACGATTATTTGCAGGTGGGTTTGTTTGGTTATAATGGTTCTCGGTTTGCAGGGTGGTTACGAGGATGGTGAAGTGAATGATAAGGTTCACGGTTTTAGCCAATACAAAAGAGAAAATAGAAAGAGAAGAGAAGAGGATGAGAGGGAGAGGGTTTTGGTTGTCGTGGTGGTACTTCACGATGGAGTGTGGTGGTGGTTTTGATATTGAATGGAGTTAGAAGTAACAGTGGCGGTTTTATATGATGGTTGCGTTTGATACTAGCTACAACAACACAAAAATTAGTGAACCATGGGGACGATTGTAAACAGATTTTTGAGGAGGTGTTTATGGTTGTAAAACAAAAGAGAAACATTGTAGGCTATAACAGTAAATGGTGATAAGTACAAGTGGGTTTTTCTATATCCATTATGTATATGAATGTGTACATATATATATATATATATATATATATATATATATATATATATATATATATATATATATATATATATATATATATATATATATATATATATATATATATATATATATATATATATATATATATATATATATAATATAGATTAGGTAGTTAGAAATCAAAAAAAAAATAGTAATTATCCGTGAATCGATTCCTGATAATAATATAATATTAATTATAATAAAAACGTGTATCATGAACTGAGAATAGTAAGTAACCAGTAATATCTGCCGACACTTAGATATTTTCAATTCGCGGAGTGCTATATCGTGTCCATTGCTAAACAGTTAATATATAAAAGTGCTCCTAAAAATCCCAAATTTTTAGCCTAATTATATTTTATTATATCACTCATTAACTGTTTTGAAACCTGATCAAAAAGATTCAATGATTATTTATTTTCTGTTCCAATTTATATGTACGGAGTACAAAAACTTAGATTGAAAAGGAAAAAAAAAAATATATTTATCAAAACTACTATCTTTTTAATCAAATTTTGGACCAACATTTATTTTAAAATTTCATATATATATATTAGACCTATATTAAAAATAATTAAACGTCAACCGAAAGTTACAGACATTTATCATTTAAGCTCAAAATTAATGATATTTAATATACACTATGTATATGTATAAACAGTTTTAAATAACAAAATTTACTACGCGATCAAATATATATCAAATAGTTAAATTAAATATAACAAAATATATATACTAGAAATATACGTATATTATATATATAAAATAATAGTAGTTATTACCATGTATTTTATTTTACCTATTTATTTATAACAATAAATGTATATAATAATTTATTAATGTTCATGTTATTATATATTATACATGTATTTATATATACACAAATATATATATATATATATCCACATATTTACAAGCAGTAGTTCGTGAATCGTCAAGAACAGTCGAAGGTCGATCGAATATATGAAACAGTTCAAAATTTTTGAGATTCAACCTAACAGACTTTGCTTATCGTGTCAAATATATAAGATCGTTTCGAGAGTTTGGTTTAAAATTAGTCGAAATTTTCCGGGTCGTGACAGTACCCATCCGTTAAAGAAATTTCGTCCTGAAATTTAATCGAGGTCGTCATGGCTAACAATAAGAATGTTTTCATGACGAATATGAGGTGATAATGGAGTTTTATCATCATCGAGTAATATAGATAAAACAATTTGATCATTTGAAGCGTACGAGTGAAGCTATCACAAAAGAGTGAAAAGTTTCGTCTTAACTTTTGACGTAGTCATGGTGGATTTCCGGAATTCAAGGAATTTAAGGAAATCTTCTAATCAGAAAGAAAATGTGATAGCACGATTTATTAGCAACTGTTGGAATTACGGAAGAACAAAAATATCAAGGAAATAATTCCGTGATATGCTTAGAGATTAAGTAGAATGAAAGAGTCGTGTAACATGGCACATGATGACGTTATGATCTGTGAATCATCATGTTCCATTAGAAACTCAGCATGACTTACTGTAATATAACCACGTTGGCCTGACGTCATTATATTATACTAATTCATGCTTCAATTCCCTACACTCCTCCAGAAACATTCATAATTTAAACTCAAATTTTATAGAAGGATAGAAGCTGGAACAGTTTCTTTTATGAGGTAACATAGATAGCACGAGATGATAGATAAATTTCGGACAAAGATATTTATGAAGATATCTTCAGAAATATTGAAGATATTTATGACGATATTTTGAAATTTCCAGATCGAAGGATGATGAAGAAAATGTTTCCACAAGGATTTAGAATAAGTAAGGAACAAGATATCGTTTAAAGGTTTCAGCAGATACTGAATCATATAGATTCGTTAAGTACAGGTTTAGTGTTTGTGATTTTTCCACAGTTCATGGTTTGCTCGATTCATTTTTCAGTACCAATTTCCTATTGAGTGTTTCCAACACTCCATTCTTTATCATCAAACTTTTGGCCATTAAGACCATCTACAACTTTTGCTACTTCATCAGCATTTTCAGAACTCAGATATCTGATTCGTAACTAGAATGCTTTTTAGGAATTCAGAGATTTCGAATTCAAATTCATCGGTCCAGAAGATATACGTTATATATATATATATATATATATATATATATATATATATATATATATATATATATATATATATATATATATATATATATATATATATATACATAACTGTTGACGTAGGAATGCTGCGAAATTCGAGAATTAATGATTAATGCTTCCCGGTATATGGTATGGCAATTATCGCTACAAGATGTCGATTAGTACATGATAGGGTTTCAATAAGTATAGCAAGTTTTCGAAGAGATTTAAGCCAAGGAGCAACGAGGTTACAGGTGCGTCTGTTGGTAATATTGTAGAATATAAAAGGTTCTCCGGTAACAAGAAAAGAGCACACATATATATCAAGGTTATAATAAGGTTGTTTCGAGTGAAAAGTCGAAGCTGTCTTGCTGGAGCTGTGACAAAATTTGGCTATTTCGAAAAAGAACTCCAAGTGATTTTCGGTAGTAACATCGCCAAAGGAGCTAGCGCATGTATATGTTAAACGTTTACTCAGTTTTCGAGAGTTTTTCAGGTGCATATCTATATGCATCAATCTTTTCTTCCGTAGATGAAGTGCGGCTGGTTCACCCTCTCGATTGAGGTGTCTTCAAGAATCATGAAAGGTTTGAACGCAGATTGGAATCATCAAGATACAAATGAGGTTTAGAATGAAATCAAGTGGCAAACTTGAAGAATTGTTTAGTTTCATAGGTTATAATCAACATTTTAATTCATTTTAATTGTCCAAAGTTAGTAGTCCAATAGTCCAATAGTTCAATAGTTCATATATAGTTTAATATATAATATTCAAATTAATTAATACGTATCGTGACCCGTGTACCGGTCTCAGTATTGATCACAACTCAAACTATATATATATTTTGGAATCAACCTCAACCCTGTATAGCTAATTCCATCATTTGCATATAAAGTGTCTATGTTTGTTCCAAGATAGATATATAGATGGGTCAATATGATATGTCGAAACCTGGTATACGTGTCCCGTTATTTAAAGTGCGTAAAATAAATAAATATGTATCATGACCCGTGTACAATGTATTGTCTCAGAATTAATCCGACGTGTTGTGTACATGTGTCCCGATTTAAAGTGCGTAAAAGTAAATAACAGAAATTAAATGACGATAAATAAAATTGCGAGAATATAAATTGCGATAATTAAATTGCGATAAATAAAATGTAACCAGTTAGCTAGGAACAGTTAGCTAGGAACAGTTAGCGTGGATACTTAATAATATTTCAATTAGTTAATTCGTTTGTTTCTAACAAATTTTATTTTGTCCAATGTTTTCTTCATTATGCCACTTGTTGGATTCTGATAGGTCAAAATTCAAATATGAAATTGAATGAAAATGGTTATTCTGTGGTGGACAGATTCATATATCGGTGAATGTAAACAGGATAATAGATGATCATTGAATCAGATTTGCAGAATGTATGGTGTAACTTATTAATGTGAAATCTAAATATTCCTCGGGTATTATCTACCCATTAAAATATTTTTACCATTAACAGTTTGTACAAAAAAATTTTTAATTACAATCTTTATGAAAATATACTTGCATATATATTTTCTTCAGATGTAATCAAGGATTTAATGAGTTAATAAGATATTAAACTCATTTGATTTATCGTTAGTACTAGATTACATAATCTCTAAAACTTTAGAAATTACATAATTGCCATGTCGAGCGAAGATAATCGATGTAGAACGATATGTAGATAGAAAGATACATAGAACGATGATTATGCTCGAGGTACAGAATGAGATGTTGAGGCATGTGATGTTGAAACTTGGGTTGTTGGTGGTACTGGTGGTGTCGGTGATGCTGCTGGTGCTGGTAAGTTTTGCACCATATTCTCCAATGCCACAACTCGAACGCGAAGCTCGTTGACTTTTTCTATTATTTCGGAATGATTGACGGTTGGAACAAGGGGATGAATAAGGTTTAGAATTTTAGATAGAAGATAATCGTGACGAGCTACTCTGGAGATTAGGATAAAAATGGTGTTTCGGATAGATTCGCCGGTAAGTGCTTCAGGTTCTTCGCCGAAAGGAAAATTTGGTTGATGGAAAGTATCGCCTTCTTCTTGTCTCCATTGATTAAGTCAACTACGAACACATCAGATGAATTGGGGATGGATGACTGGGTGATTCATTCTGGTGACACTGCTTTCGGAGCTTAGGTGAAACTCCATATCGGAATCCGAGGGACTTGATCTAATGGTGAGTTCCATTGCATACGATTGAATAAGGGATTTTTTGATATGAAATGATTTTCGGATATCGGATGATATTCTAATTATATAGAATACCTATACATAGTACAGAAGATCCCGTAGATTACGAAGGGATTTAAGGAAACGTGTCAGATAAAGTCTACAGTAACAGATACGCTAAGATATGAATTTATCTATACACTATCTATCAAATAAGTGCAGGAAGTCGTGTCTAAACTTAGGAATAATAAGCAGGTAATTTTCCACTAGGATTGATAAACAATACTTATAATATGCAGCTAAGGTCGAAGTCCAGACTCGCTAATGCATCCTAACAACTATCAGTTAGACACACTAATGCAAGACCTGGTTCGCTAGGACCAACGCTCTGATACCAAATGTAATAACCCGTCCTTATCCACCTGGACGAAATCGTCAACATTTGGTCCCATTGCGATGATCGACTCCAAGTAATGTCCTTAAAATGAGCAAATGCACAGCGGAAGACTTAATTCGTACCTGAGAATAAACATGCTTAAAAGTGTCAACCAAAAGGTTGGTGAGTTCATAGGTTTATCATGATAATCATTTCAATATATTAATAGACCACAAGATTTCCGTTATCATAAACATAATACACTCGCAAGTGTATGAAAAGCATTCTATAAGTTGTAGGCACCCGGTAACAAGCCTTAACGTTCATGTTTTACCCTCTGAAGTACACCAGATCAGATGTGTTTAAAATAACCTCGAAGTACTAAAGCATCCAATAGTCAGGATGGGGTTTGTCAGGCCCAATAGATCTATCTTTAGGATTCGCGCCTACCGTACATAGACAAGTAGTTTAATGTTACCAAGCTAAGGGTATATTTCTGGTTTAAACCCACATAGAATTAGTTTTAGTACTTGTGCCTATTTCGTAAAACATTTATAAAACAGCGCATGTATTCTCAGCCCAAAAATATATATAAAAAGGGATTAATGAAACTCACTATACTGTATTTTGTAGTAAAAATACATATGACGTCATTTAACAAGTGTAGGGTTGGTCTCGGATTCACGAACCTATATTCAATTATATATATTAACACATATAATTAACATGTAATGATAATCAAACCCGTTTGTATATATTAATTATATATTACTTATTTAAAATTAGCAATGTAATATTTATATAGTTATTATATGTGTATTTGATATATTTTTATATAATTACTCTTGGTTTGTTAGAATAATGACTAAAATAGTGTTAATAATAATAATAATAATAATAATAATAATAATTAGATATGATAATGAAAATATTAATTTTGATAATGATAATAGTAATAGTAATAATACCTTAAGGAGTAAGTTCCTAAAAAGAATTGCCACAAGTTCGGGTTTGAACCCGCGACGAACCGCTAACCCGAAAATACATCAAACTAATGCTCCATTTGTTACTTTTCTGATTTAATATCCAAACTAATTATTTAAACCCTAACATCATCTAAGTATCACCATAAAAATCATTACCCATTATCGTGAGCTTCATGTTCATAACATCACTCATCATTTTGAATCCTTTATCACCACAACATCATCTAGTAACCATAACATCTCCTCATCATCTAAATCATTGTCATCATCATGTAGGTTTCATCATACAACATCATCTTCATTAACATCAATTACACTCGTCATCATCACTTATGGTTTCGAAAACAGAAATAAACGTAGTCGGCACAGGGAGAATAACCACCATTATAGCAGCGGTTTATTGATCAATCTTATTAATTAATACGCTAGTCACCCTCCTCCTTATCATCATTTCTATCGATGTGCAATAAAAGCCCAAGCAAGGTAGTTCATCTAATTAAAAAGGAGTCCAACTCAAAGTCCATTTTGTGTAGCCCAAATATATGTTTTAAATAATTAAATCGATGGATTTGGTGTACTGTGGTTCGAAGTAAAAAAAAATGACATCCAGCGCATCATCATTTTAAAAATAAAAAAAATGTCACATAGGTGACCAACTTTGGTCGGCCATAAAATGTTTCTTAGTCCCACATGCGTAATTGAAAATTCTGTAGGATATTATTATATGTATCCAAGTTGACATCTTTTAAACAATGCACATATACCACTCGTTAGCAGCAGCAGTTTCGCATGCAACAGTAAACAGAAAATAGATATGGCAGCGAGTATATTTTGAGTAGTATATCGAGTAGAAACTGAAAAATAGAAACTCAGTAAGCAGAAGCTGCAAATCAGAGATTTCGAAGTGGTGATGGAAAAATAGCAATGGGGGATGGGTAGCGAGTGAGATGGTTTTCGATGTTTAAACACAAGAATAGAAATAGGAGGAAGAAAGAAGAAGTCGAGCAGGGAAATTAAATAGGAAACTAGTTTCAGTTCTAGTTGGGTTTATGATTGAAACAAACGATTATTTGCAGGTGGGTTTGTTTGGTTATAATGGTTCTCGGTTTGCAGGGTGGTTACGAGGATGGTGAAGTGAATGATAAGGTTCACGGTTTTAGCCAATACAAAAGAGAAAATAGAAAGAGAAGAGAAGAGGATGAGAGGGAGAGGGAGAGGGTTTTGGTTGTCGTGGTGGTACTTCACGATGGAGTGTGGTGGTGGTTTTGATATTGAATGGAGTTAGAAGTAACAGTGGCGGTTTTATATGATTGTTGCGTTTGATACTAGCTACAACAACACAAAAATTAGTGAACCATGGGGACGATTGTAAACAGATTTTTGAGGAGGTGTTTATGGTTGTAAAACAAAAGAGAAACACTGTAGGCTATAGCAGTAAATGGTGATAAGTACAAGTGGGTTTTTCTATATCCATTATGTATATGAATGTGTACATATATATATATATATATATATATATATATATATATATATATATATATATATATATATATATATATATATATATATATATATAATATAGATTAGGTAGTTAGAAATCAAAAAAAAAAAATAGTAATCATCCGTGAATCGATTCCTGATAATAATATAATATTAATTATAATAAAAACGTGTATCATGAACTGAGAATAGTAAGTAACCAGTAATATCTGCCGACACTTAGATATTTTCAATTCGCGGAGTGCTATATCGTGTCTATTGCTAAACAGTTAATATATAAAAGTGCTCCTAAAAATCCCAAATTTTTAGCCTAATTATATTTTATTATTTCACTCATTAACTGTTTGAAACCTGATCAAAAAGATTCAATGATTATTTATTTTATGTTCCAATTTATATGTACGGAGTACAAAAACTTAGATTGAAAAGGAAAAAAAAAAATATATTTATCAAAACTATTATCTTTTTAATCAAATTTTGGACCAACATTTATTTTAAAATTTCATATATATATATTAGACCTATATTAAAAATAATTAAACGTCAACCGAAAGTTACAGACATTTATCATTTAAGCTCAAAATTAATGATATTTAATATACACTATGTATATGTATAAACAGTTTTAAATAACAAAATTTACTACGCGATCAAATATATATCAAATAATTAAATTAAATATAACAAAATATATATACTAGAAATATACATATATTATATATATAAAATAATAGTTGTTATTACCATGTATTTTATTTTACCTATTTATTTATAACAATAAATGTATATAATAATTTATTAATGTTCATGTTATTATATATTATACATGTATTTATATATACACAAATATATATATATCCACATATTTACAAGCAGTAGTTCGTGAATCGTCAAGAACAGTCGAAGGTCGATCGAATATATGAAACAGTTCAAAATTTTTGAGATTCAACCTAACAGACTTTGCTTATCGTGTCAAAGATATAAGATCGTTTCGAGAGTTTGGTTTAAAATTAGTCGAAATTTTCCGGGTCGTGACATAAAAAGGGAGCAAATGAAACTCACCATACTGTATTTTGTAGTAAAAATACATATGACGACATTTAACAAGTGTATGGTTGGCCTCAGATTCACGAACCTATATCATTTATATATACATTAACACATATAATTGAAATCGAACGAAGTTTTATATTATTAGTGATATATTTGTTATTTTAGTAAATTATATGTTATATGTATTAAATATGATTTTATGTAACTAATTGTTATTTGGTAAATTAATATTAATAAAAAGTTGTATTAGCTTATAATAATAATAATAATAATAATAATAATAATAATAATAATAATAATAATAATAATAATAATAATAATAATAATAATAATAATAATAATAATAATAATAATAATAATAATAATAATAATAATAATAATAATAATAATAATAATAATAATAATAATAATAATAATAATAATAATAATAATAATAATAATAATAATAATAATAATAATAATAATAATAATAATAATAATAATAATAATAATAATAATAATAATAATAATAAATTTTTTAATAAAAATAATACTTTATATTAATACTAATAATGATAATAGTAATAATACCTATATTATTAATCATAATGATATTAGTAATAATAATAATAATAATAATAATAATAATAATAATAATAATAATAATACTTATTTTAGTAATAAGATGATAAAATTAATAATAATAATAATAATAATAATAATAATAATAATAATAATAATAATAATAATAATAATAATAATAATAATAATAATAATATTACTAATGATATAAATAGAAATTATACCATCATGTATCATTATCATTATCATGGTTCATATAGCGTCATCATTATCATCAAGCTCACCTCGTCATCATCAATATCGATCACGATCATCATCACAATCATATCGTTTCATGTATCATCATAATACATCACCATTATCATAATCACCATGATTCATACTATCATCATCATTCACTTGTTGTTTATTATTATCGAGTAATTACTATCTTATATCATAATTAGTGTCACATAAACATCATCTTATATTATTATCCTTTTCATGATTCGTTCTTCATCCTCATCTTAAACTACCATCATCATTTCTTAATCATTAACATCATCACCAACGTTTATTGTCGTCATTTACATGATTTATAATCGTAATAGCTTAGTCTAAGAACAAGTGTATGTGTCGTGTGTGTCTCGTTCTAAACCAGGAACAAGCAAAGCAATTCGATCTAATAGTTTAGTTCTTGAGTTGGTTCTTGGCCCATCGAAACCCATACTATCAAATGGCCCAGCTACCAAATCGTGATGTGTTTAAATAGAAGTCCAAATATTAAATAATGGCCCAAGTTGATGCCCGATACAACAACAGCCATGTTAATATGTTAGTTTTCGAATGGCATTATATAATACATCATCATCGAGTCATCATCCATCTGTATTCATCTTTATCATTATTGTCAACATTATCAATAACAACCCATCATTATTATCTTAATATAACACCTCATCTTCATCGTTACTCATCAACAGAAAAAAAATACACATCACGTTTTTATCTCCCAACATAATCGACTAGTATATGCTATCGTGAAAACTACTGTTACGCAGGAGCAAGAGGAAAGAAGAAAAAAAATGGCATATCAACTCATTTGTAGCAGAAAGTAAGAGTTGTTGGCTGATATTTGTCGAGCAAAAATGGCATAGTTTAACAGTAGCAGTTGACTAGTTGTGACCGTGGTTTTGTGATGGTGGTGGCTGTAAATAAAGACAGGAACACAGATGTAACAGCTGGGTTTTATGTTCATATGTTCGATTCAAAACAGAAATGGATACAGATAAATAGTAGCAGCATAGATGGTTGTTTTGGGTTTGATTTAAAACAGAATTAGCTGTAGTAGTAGTAACAGGTATAGAGAGGTGTTTTTAAAAGGACCCGTCCTAATCCACCTGGACGAAGTCATCAACATTTGGTCCCATTGCGATGATCGGCTCCAAGTAATGTCCTTATATTGAGCAAATGCACAGCGGAAGACTTAATTCGTACCTGAGAATAAACATGTTTTAAAGTGTCAACCAAAAGGTTGGTGAGTTCATAGGTTTATCATAACAATCATTTCAATATGTTAATAGACCACAAGATTTCATAATCATAAACATAATACACTCGCAAGTGTATGTAAAGCATTCTAAGTGGTTGAGCACTTGGTAACCATACTTAACATTTAATCAACGTCGCATATTCCCTTTATTATGAAATCTCACTACACCGTACCAAGTGTAGTCACCAAAACGAAGTACTGTGCAACCGTTAAATACTGGTCGTCCAGTCCGATTGGGGTTGTCAGGCCCGATAGATCTATCAACAGGATTCGCGTTTACAATACCCATGTAAATAGTAGTTACCAAGCTACAGGGAAATATGCCAGTGGTACAACTCAACGTAGAATATATTTTTAAGTACTTGTGTCTATTTTGTAAACATTTATAAAAGCAGCGCATGTATTCTCAGCCCAAAAATATATATTGCAAAAGCAATTAAAAAGGGAGCAAATGAAACTCACTTTTGCCTTGAAGGTATTTAATTCGACTTGGTCTCCGATAGATATCACGAACCTAACCATATATATAATATATCAACATATTTTCTTTTTAAGTAATCGTTACATATATATATACTTTTAATACTTTTAATATTTTCTTAGTCCGTAGTTAGCAATCCGATGTTAGTGGTCCACAATTAGTTGCTTAAATAAAATAAATAAAGACCCCATCGTATTCATATTGATCAGAATTAATCTCGACCCATGGTACCATGTTGTCAAATGACGTGTTGCGTACATAAAGTACCGTGTTGTCAAATGACGTGTTGCGTACAATCATGAGGTCTTATGATTAATCTTCTCGTGTTGTTTAAGGGTGGTCCTGAAATATATAAAATCAACTCATAAGTAATTATATATAAAATATCATATTAATTAGAAAAGATATGATTAATTTACTTTTTGTCCAAATATTTTCGTAGCTAAACTAGCTTCGGATACCCAATCTTGTTTTAGTCGTAGTTTTTTCATTACAACTCCGTTTTTGTTGGTTTAACTTGCCACTTCCTTGGATTGAGTCAAATTTTAAGAATATGAACTGAAAATACCTTAGTTTGTATTCGAAATCATAGGTTATAGGTCAAACTTTGGTGAAACTTATTAAAGTGATCATTTTCCATCATAAAAACAACATTTAATGATCGTTTTTCTAAAAATACTTACACTTTGAGTTAAACCACGAAATTTTTATGTGTTAACATATTCATAAGAAATATCATTTTTCCAGAACATGAACTTCCAATTCAAAGTTCAAGATGGTTTTTAATTATCCAACCCAAAACAGCCCCCGGTTGCACTCCGACGACGTAGATTCAGTTTTTAAGATGTTCTTTGTAAAACCAAGTTATATCTTGTTAGGTTAGCATATCATTATGATATATTACAGGTCTTGAAGTGTTTTAAAAGTCAAGTTAGAAGGATCTATTTAGTTTGCGAACAAGTTTGAAATCATTCAAACTATGTTCTTGTTGTTAAAATTTTATACAACAAAATAAGATAGCTATATGAATATGAATTGAATAAGATTATGAACAAGGTTACTACCTCAAGTTACTTGGACAAAGTTACTACAAAAGATAAGAAATAATCTTGGAATCAAAGAGTGGTGGAGTTAGATCAAAAGGTTGGAAGTAAACTTCTTCAAATGGGTGGTTATTTTGATATGTTCTTGAAAGAGTTTTCTTATGGTGTTTAAGGCTTGTAATTGAAGCTAAATGATGGGGGAAATGCTTGGAGATGATCAAGTATGAAGTTAGGAGTATTTTGAGAGAGAAATGAGGTTGTAGGTATGAGAAAATGGAGTGAAGAAATGGTGTTCATTTATAAAAACGTTTTTAGTTTATAAAGAAAGAAAAGGATTCCTAATTTTGTTTTCTTACTAATAATTCATACTACTTGACAAATTCTAGTTACCTCATATCTAGGGCAGTAATAATGTTGATTAGGATGTTGATTTGATGTGTATATACTAATAGTAAATACGTATAGAAGCTGGGTATGATACGGGTACATATACCCTAGATATACGTATAGAAATCTTGAGGAAACGGAACGAGAATTCAAATATAGCTATCTTTTGTGAATATACTTATATTGTTTTATGTATTTAAGTCCTTAAAAAGTAATTAAATACATTATATATACGATACATGTATAAGCATTATAGATTATAAGTATATATATCAAAGAATGTTACGTATAGTTATCGTTTTGAAAACTTAAGTTAGTAGTTTCAAAATATACTTATAACTCATTGTCATTAGTACACAATGAGATATTAAACCATCCTTAGATCATGTTAAATATATATAAATACATATATATACACAAACGTATAATTATCGTATGTTATATAGTTCGTGATATCATCGGTCATATTGGACGGTCAAACGTTGTGTAAAACTCTTTTCAAAAACACAAGTCTCAACAATTTGGATTGCTTATAATGTTGGTATGGTTTAATTTATGCAAATATTAATCTCATAAGTATAATTTGGTCGGAAAATTCCGGGTCATTACAGTACCTACCCGTTAAAGAAATTTCGTCCCCGAAATTTGATAGAGGTTGTTATGGATAACAATAAGAAGGTTTTCATGACAAATATAAGGTGATAATGGAGTTTTATCATCATTGAGTAATGTAGATAAAACGATTCGATTATGCGAAGAATATAAATGAGACTATCGTAAAAGAGTGAGATGAGTAAAATATATTCGTCTTAACCGATGACGTAGTTATGATTGATTTCCGGTATTTAAGGGATTTAAAGAGAATCTTACGTAATAAGATTTGGTTCTTTGGTGATTAAGGAAATCAGGATCTTCTTTGATTAGATGCAATAATCTGTTTCGATTGCTCTGTCGGATATTTCACTATAAATTCATCCCTTCGTTTCCTTATTTTCCACGACTCACACCTTCTATTCTTTCTCCCTTGATTCTTACTTTAAAGCATTCATCAATATGCTCCATCCAGTCCTGATTCTTGATATACTCCTAACTTTTATATCTGTCATTCTTCTTTTTCATCTACCACCAGAAGAATCTATTTACTTCTACTATACTCTTGTGTTTATAGTGTTTCTAATTCTCCCGTGTCTCTATATTGCTATCTGCATCGATATACACGGTTTGTAATTTCGGGGTTATTATCGAAATTTATATTTTCATTATTTTTCGGATCTTCATGCTTTCGTTTTCTCTTCCCGACTTCGAGTCAAGCGAGTAATGGTCCGGAATTTGTAGATATGAAATTCAGAATGAACATAGCTAATGCTCTAAGAAGAAAATGGTAATAGAACGATTTTGATTTGTTAAATTACCAGAATACCCTGGAGAAGACCGAGTCATCAAGAAAAATATTCTCTTGATATGTTTAGAGATTAGATAGAATGTAAGAGTCGTGTAAATGGCACATGATGACGGTACTGTGAATCATCATGCTTCATTAGAAACTCAGCATGACTTACTATAATATAATGACGTTGATCAAGTGTCATTATATTATACTAATCCATGCTTCAGTTCCCAACACTACTTCAAAACATTCATATTTTAAACTCGAAGGTTTTAGAATTTAGAAAATAACACAGTTTCTTTTATGTTGCAGATATTACGGGGAGATAAATGATCTCAGATAAGAATAGTTGTGAAAATATCGCCAGAAATATGGAGGATATTTATAATAGAACATACGAGAATATCTTAGAATTTCTAATATCAATGGATGATGAAGAAGATTTGTCTGTGAAAGTTTAGAATGAGAAATAAGATGTTTGCTAACGATTTCAGCAGGCACAGAATCATTTGGATTCTTTGAAGGCAAACTTATTCTTTGTGATTTGTCCACGGCTTTCTTCATAGTTTCACATAATCCTCTTTTTGGTACTAAATTTTCTATCGAGCGTTCCTAACACTCCTTTCTTTATCATCAAACTTTTGGCCATTAAGATCATCTACAACATGCTGCTTCGTCAGCATTTTCAAAGTTAACTGATCTGGGTCATCGGTTATCAAACCGAGGTAGTTTCAGGAGAATTGTGTTTTTAGAATGATTAATCGCTGATGGTAATATTGTGGAATATAAAAGGTTCCCCAGTAACAATAAAGAGTACGCATATATATCGCGGTTATAATAAAGTTGTTTCGGATGAAAAGTCGGAGTTGACTTGCTGGAGCTGTGACAAAATTAGCTACTTTGGAAAGGGATTGCAAAACGATCTTCGGTAATAACAATGTCAA
Source organism: Rutidosis leptorrhynchoides (assembly GCF_046630445.1). Taxonomy (NCBI): domain Eukaryota; kingdom Viridiplantae; phylum Streptophyta; class Magnoliopsida; order Asterales; family Asteraceae; genus Rutidosis; species Rutidosis leptorrhynchoides. Next base: position 114,813,415 of record NC_092336.1, read on the forward strand.
AGGAACTAGAACAGATACGTGTCAAACGTTTACTCAGTTTTCAAGGGTTTTTCAGGTGCATAACTATATGCATCAATCTTTTCTTCCGTGGATGAAGTGCGGTTGGTCTATCCTCTCGATTGAGGTGTTTTTAAGAATCATGATAGATTTGAACGCTGATTGTAATCGTCGAGATACAATGAGGTTTAAGATGAAATCAAGTGGCAATCTTGAAGAAATGTTTAGTTTCATATGTTATAATCAATATTTTAATTCATTTTAATTATCCAATGTCATTAGTCCACAGTCGATAGTCCACAGTAACAGTCCAATAATTCATATATAGTTTAATATATAATATACGAATTAATTAACACGTGTCGTGACCCGTATACGTCTCAGACTCGATCACAACTCAAACTATATATATTATTGTAGAATCAACCTCAACCCTGTATAGAGAACTCGATCATTACTGCATATAGAGTGTCTATGGTGATTCCAAATAATATATATAGATGCGTCGATATGATATGTCAAAACATTGTATACGTGTCCCGATATTTAAAGTGCGTAAAATAATTACAGAAATTAAATGACGATAAATAAAAGTGCGATAATTAAATTGCGATAAATAAACTGCGATAAATAAAATGTAATCAGTTAGCTAGGAACAGTTAGCTGGAACAATTAGCGTGGATTCTTAACAAAATTTTTCATAGTTAATTTGTTTGTTACTAACAGATTTTATTTTGTCATATGTTTTCTTCTTATGCCACTTGTTGGATTCTGGGAAGTCAAAATCCAAATATGAAATTGAATGAAAATGGTTATTCTGCGGTGAACGGATACGTATATCGGTGGTTGTAAGTAGGATAGTAAATGACTGTTGAATCAGCTTCGACGAATGTACAATGTAACTTATTAAGATGAAATCTAATTATTCCTCGGGTATTACCTACCAGTTAAAAAAAATTTTCACCATTATTATTTTGTACAAAAGAACTTTTAATTACAATCTTTATGAAAACATATATACATATATATTTTCTTCAGATGAAATCATGAATTTAATGAGTTAATATGATATTAATCTCATTTGCTTTTCGGTTTGAGCTAGAATAAGAAATCTCTAAAACTTTTTGAAACCACATATTCTTCGGAGAATATCAATGAAGTTATGGATCAATACTTCATCGTTCATTATTGTTGGTACTCCTTGGTATCTATGGTGCGTATGATGTTGATGTTTGTGGGACAGATTATGATGTCGAGACGTGTGATGCGGATGTTGTTTGTTAGTGGTGAGGATGGTATTGTTGATGTTATTGATGGTGGTGCTGATTATGCTGTTGGTGCTGCTGCTGGTGTTTGCAACCTTCGCACCATGTTCTCCAAAGCCGTCACGCGAGCGCGAAGTTCGTTAACTTCTGCTAGTACACCGGGATGATTGGCGGTTGGAGCGAGCGAATGAACAAGATTTGTAATATGGGATAGTATATAATCGTGACGAGATACTATAGAAATGAGAGAGAAAATGGTGTTTCGAATAGGTTCGCCGGTAAGTGCTTCAGGTTCATCGCCAAGAGGGCAATTTGGTGGATGGAATGGATCACCTTCTTCTTGTCTCCAGTGATTTAGTATATTACGAACCCATCCCCAATTCATCCAGAATAGATGATGGGAAATTGGTTGATCCATTCCAGTGACGCTGCTTTCGGAGCCCGAATGGAAATCCATATCGGCATAACTGTCGGAATCTGAAGAATTCGAACTAGATGCTGAATCCATCTTGTATAATGGGGAAAATGAATTTTTGGTATGGAATAGATTATAGGAGTTCGATTTGGTACTCTTCAATACATAATTTACATATGTATATATAATACCAAAATCCCATAAATTACGTAGAATCTTTGAAAAGATATCAGTCAAAGTTCGCAATAACAGATATGCTAAGATAAGAATTCGTCTATACACTATCAATGCAGCAAATGTAGTAAAACGTGTCTAGACTTATGAATGATAAGCAGGTAATTTCCTAAGGATGATAAGCAGATGATTTCCGACTAGAAATGGTAAGCAACACTTTTGACATGTAGACACGGTCGAAGTCCAGACTCATTAATGCATCCTAACAACTACTAGTTAGACACACTAATGCAAGACCTGGTTCGCTACGACCACCGCTCTGATACCAACTGAAAGGACCCGTCCTAATCCACCTAGACGAAGTCATCAACATTTGGTCCCATTGCGATGATCGGCTCCAAGTAATGTCCTTATATTGAGCAAATGCACAGCGGAAGACTTAATTCGTACATGAGAATAAACATGCTTTAAAGTGTCAACCAAAAGGTTGGTGAGTTCATAGGTTTATCATAACAATCATTTCAATATGTTAATAGACCACAAGATTTCATAATCATAAACATAATACACTCGCAAGTGTATGTAAAGCATTCTAAGTGGTTGAGCACTTGGTAACCATACTTAACATTTAATCAACGTCGCATATTCCCTTTATTATGAAATCTCACTACACCGTACCAAGTGTAGTCACCAAAACGAAGTACTGTGCAACCGTTGAATACTGGTCGTCCAGTCCGATTGGGGTTGTCAGGCCCGATAGATCTATCAACAGGATTCGCGTTTACAATACCCATGTAAATAGTAGTTACCAAGCTACAGGGAAATATGCCAGTGGTACAACTCAACGTAGAATATATTTTTAAGTACTTGTGTCTATTTTGTAAACATTTATAAAAGCAGCGCATGTATTCTCAGCCCAAAAATATATATTGCAAAAGCAATTAAAAAGTGAGCAAATGAAACTCACTTTTGCCTTGAAGGTATTTAATTCGACTTGGTCTCCGATAGATATCACGAACCTAACCATATATATAATATATCAACATATTTTCTTTTTAAGTAATCGTTACATATATATATACTTTTAATACTTTTAATATTTTCTTAGTCCGTAGTTAGCAGTCCGATGTTAGTGGTCCACAATTAGTTTCTTAAATAAAATAAATAAAGACCCCATCGTATTCATATTGATCAGAATTAATCTCGACCCATGGTACCATGTTGTCAAATGACGTGTTGCGTACATAAAGTACCGTGTTGTCAAATGACATGTTGCGTACAATCATGAGGTCTTATGATTAATCTTCTCGTGTTGTTTACGGGTGGTCCTGAAATATATAAAATCAACTCATAAGTAATTATATATAAAATATCATATTAATTAGAAAAGATATGATTAATTTACTTTTTCTTCAAATATTTTCGTAGCTAAACTAGCTTCGGATACCCAATCTTGTTTTAGTCGTAGTTTCTTCATTACAACTCCGTTTTTGTTGGTTCAACTTGCCACTTCCTTGGATTGAGTCAAATTTTAAGAATATGAACTGAAAATACCTTAGTTTGTATTCGAAATCATAGGTTATAGGTCAAACTTTGGTGAAACTTATTAAAGTGATCATTTTCCATCATAAAAACAACATTTAATGATCATTTTTCTAAAAATACTTACACTTTGAGTTAAACCACGAAATTTTTATGTGTTAACATATTCATAAGAAATATCATTTTTCCAGAACATGAACTTCCAATTCAAAGTTCAAGATGGTTTTTAATTATCCAACCCAAAACAGCCCCCGGTTGCACTCCGACGACGTAGATTCAGTTTTTAAGATGTTCTTTGTAAAACCAAGTTATATCTTGTTAGGTTAGCATATCATTATGATATATTACAGGTCTTGAAGTGTTTTAAAAGTCAAGTTAGAAGGATCTATTTAGTTTGCGAACAAGTTTGAAATCATTCAAACTATGTTCTTGTTGTTAAAATTTTATACAACAAAATAAGATAGCTATATGAATATGAATTGAATAAGATTATGAACAAGGTTACTACCTCAAGTTACTTGGACAAAGTTACTACAAAAGATAAGAAATAATCTTGGAATCAAAGAGTGGTGGAGTTAGATCAAAAGGTTGGAAGTAAACTTCTTCAAATGGGTGGTTATTTTGATATGTTCTTGAAAGAGTTTTCTTATGGTGTTTAAGGCTTGTAATTGAAGCTAAATGATGGGGGAAATGCTTGGAGATGATCAAGTATGAAGTTAGGAGTATTTTGAGAGAGAAATGAGGGTGTAGGTATGAGAAAATGGAGTGAAGAAATGGTGTTCATTTATAGAAACGTTTTTAGTTTATAAAGAAAGAAAAGGATTCCTAATTTTGTTTTCTTACTAATAATTCATTCTACTTGACAAATTCTATTTACCTCATATCTAGGGCAGTAATAATGTTGATTAGGATGTTGATTTGATGTGTATATACCAATAGTAAATACGTATAGAAGCTGGGTATGATACGGGTACATATACCCTAGATATACGTATAGAAATCTTGAGGAAACGGAACGAGAATTCAAATATAGCTATCTTTTGTGAATATACTTATATTGTTTTATGTATTAAAGTCCTTAAAAAGTGATTAAATACATTATATATACGATACATGTATAAGCATTATAGATTATAAGTATATATATCAAAGAATGTTACGTATAGTTATCGTTTTGAAAACTTAAGTTAGTAGTTTCAAAATATACTTATAACTCATTGTCATTAGTACACAATGAGATGTTAAACCATCCTTAGATCATGTTAAATATATATAAATACATATATATACATAAACGTATAATTATCGTATGTTATATAGTTCGTGATATCATCGGTCATATTGGACGGTCAAACGTTGTGTAAAACTCTTTTCAAAAACACAAGTCTCAACAATTTGGATTGCTTATCATGTTGGTATGGTTTAATTTATGCAAATATTAATCTCATAAGTATAATTTGGTCGGAAAATTCCAGGTCATTACAGTTTTGATGGTGCTCGAAGAATGAATCAAAAGTAACAAAATTACATACCTATGCAGCAGTAGCAACTTGTGATGAGTGATGGATCTCGGTTACTCGAAGTCTTAGGGGTAGTGGTTGTAGGTGATTCTCCGGTGGTGTTGGGATAGCAGTTTGTCGTGGTGGTTGTTTGGGTTACACGATGGAGTGTGGTGAGTTTCATTGTGGCATTTGAACAATATTATGCAGGGAACAAAATCGTAAACAAAAGTTTCGATCAATCACAGTGGTGACATATGACAGAATAAGTGGTTTGGCTTGAGAAAAATATAAGAAGGGGTTAGGAATAATGAAGTGGGTTTAGTGAAGGTTACCTCTATTGCGTATGTTTATGTATATTACATATGATGCCATTGAATGATTAATGTAATAATAAGGATTAGTTGAAGTTGTCTGTAGTGATGTTTTGAGGTTGATAGGAATCACGAGTAGGCGAAGAAAAAGAATAAAGCAGATAGGGAAAGAGAACTGAATTTGTCTATATCTGTGTTGGATTTCTATTCTTATTATAAAGCTATAGACAAGAAACAATTTCGTATATAGTTTGATAGATACTAGCAACTGAATCGAGTTCCTTTCCTTGATTTTCCTTTTATAATAAATTAATAATAATCATTTTATTAATAATACAAAATGATAATACCGAATATCATTATCAATAATAACACAATAATAATACAAGTAATAATAATTATCCTAATACTAATATTTATCATAATAATGATATTTTTTTTATAATATTAATAAATTATATTATTTTTATAACAAATATAATAATAATAATAGAGATTTAATATTTTTAATATTAATAATAATTTTATAAAAAAAAATGCTACTAAAAATAAGAGTAATAAAAATGATAATAATAATAATATTAATAATGATATTAATACTATTACTAATTATAATAATAGTAGTGATAATAATAGTATAACAATAATGATATTAATACTATTACTAATTATAATAATTTTAGATGTTAATACTGAAGATATTACTATAACAACTATAATTTAACATGCAATTAAACTTATTAATATTACATATTATTATTATATAATATATACTAACATACCTTGAATATTTAATATTCAAACATTATAATATATAGAATTAACATATATCTTAATAATAACTTTAGTAATTCTGTTTATTATCATACATTTTTAATTCAAAATGATTAAAGTGTACTTTTTCAATTTAAAATATTATATATATATATATATATATATATATATATATATATATATATATATATACATACATATTTATCTACACACAATTGTTCGTGAATCGTCGAAATTTGTCAAAGGTCAAATGTTATCATGAAATAGTTTCAAAATTTTGTGACTCAGCATTAGAGACTTTGCTTATCTTGTCGAAATCATATAAGATTTAAGTTAAATTTGGTCGGAAATTTTCGGGTCGTCACAACGATTGTCTAGGCTACCTAAACCCTAAACCCTAAACCCTAAACCCTATCTCTCCTACCGAGGTTACCACACAATAGGGACGCACTGGGCTCCAGCTGACAAGCATTAACTAACATGCAGTCATCACAACATAGTAGCAAGTATATCTAACAAGCATGGCAATCATAATATAACATGCTACTCTATACTCTATACTCCAGTTAGTCCCACTCACCGATACCTGCACCACTCGGTAGTCTGATGTCACCGAGTCTTCTCCTTGTTTTTATCACCTGAGAATAGACATAACACAGTCAGTACTATTGTCTTGATAACAACCCAACAACAAGACTATAACACCAAATATCAACACTTAAGCACTTTGTGAATGGTCTGCCAATCGTACGAGTAACACTCTCAATCACACGTTTGAGAACACTTAACCGTGCGGTTGGCATCTTACTCGTACGTTTGGTCTATGACTAAACACCCATCAATGAATTAAATGATCCATACGGTTCACCACACGAGTGACCAGTGGCTCATATGAGTCACATCCCAACCATACGTATCATCTTAACCAAACAATAGTTCTCCATAACCACTCACTCACACGGTTCATAACACGGTTGATCACCCGAACCGTACGAGTGAAGGCTCACTCGTGTGAGTGATGAAGAACAGTAGCAGCAACTGTTTAGACGGTTTTCAACTCAAATACACAACATAAAACATAATACATAAAGTAAATCAACACATACAATCATGTAATCACTATATGATAAGTCTACACCATAAACTCAAACAATAACGACACTCAATGAGTACAAAACAAGACATACACTATAAAACTCCTTCTTATGACCAAAAAAAGTTTGATCAAGCTTCTTAAAACCTTATTATTGGAAAGTATACCTCAAGACAATTCCAACGATAGTTTATTCATCGAAAACGGAGTTACGGTTTGAAAGTTATGCCCTTTTTAATTTTGCCAAAAGCTGACAAGTGCTCAACTGCATGGTTGAGCCCTCAACCGTAAGATTGAGCCCTAAACCGCGTGGTTAAGCCCTCAAATACATGCTCAACCGCGTGGTTGAGCTGTCAAAAGTGTGGGAGCTGTTAGAACATTCCAGCTCGCTATTTTCGCGTTTTTTTGACCTCAAATCATGATTTTTGCAAGTTCTAACACCAAAACCACTTAAAAAACAACATATAAACTACATAGAAGCTATTTCTAACAACAATTGAGCATAATAAACACTTAAGATCAAGAATCAAGAACCAAATATGCACTTTTATACAAAAACCTAAAAACCCACATAAACATGAATTAAAGCACGGATTCAACAAGACAAACCTGGATGATCTCTCTAAAGGAAGATAGAAATCAGTCTCTAAGCATAAACAATCCAATTTATAAGCTTGAATTCAATTAGGTTTTGAGCATAAGAATAAGACTAGAAGCGTATGTGTGTGTTGTCAAAATTAGGGAAATTAGAAGAATAATCCAGAAACATATATTTACATGGGTTATAAACTTCTACCTCATAACACAAGGGTATTTATCAGTAATCTGAAATCTTTCGTACGTAGTCTGACGACCCAAACGAAGTCCAATTTATAAAAAAAAAACTTGTTCTGTGACCCTTGTCAAAAACTGGTCTTAACCAAATACACAAATAATTATAAACATATAATTATTAAAATCACTAATTACGCCGTACACAAGGGTCAAATGTTCATTTCACCTAGGCTCGATTATAGGATGTTACAAATCTACCCTCCTTAAAGAGATTCCGTCCTCGGAATCTGGTAAATCAAAGTCAACAAAGGTCATGGATTCTACAAACCACCACAACGGGCCACCACGTGACCTAAGTCATGTCACGTCTTGCGGTCACAAGCGTTACTAATTTCAGTCCATTCTCATAGTTCAAATGAAAGTTCACTGGTCCAAAGTCAAACACAATAGTTTGATAAGACTACTAACCCTCTAATCAAAGACCCGCTATACGTCGGTCTGCAAGTTTTACTTATACTACACGAATACCCAAATTCTTCCCCACCCTCTGGTCTAAATCATCATTTTTACCACTTACAAAAAGTAATTCAATACTGAAATCCTGTCGCTATCCAAAAACTGAATGAGTCAAATTCCGTCCAAATCCCAAACTAAAAGGGTTAACAAGTCATCAGTCAGTCACTATCAGTCACACACAATTTTGTTCATGAACACAATATAACTCAGATCAATCACCTTGTTCCATCACCAATCTTATGGATTTCATTCGATAAGTCATATCATGACTAGGTTAATACACTAAAGTCACAAATCACCGCTAACGATCCGCCACTTTTTATCAGTCAATATCATTTATGAAGTTAACTCTGAGTCATTTCCATTGGATTTCCAAATTATTATAGTCCAAATAAATGCACTTTTATACAAAAACCTAAAAACCCACATAAACATGAATTAAAGCATGGATTCAACAAGACAAACCCGGATGATCTCTCTAAAGGAAGATAGAAATCAGTCTCTAAGCATAAATAATCTAATTTCCAAGCTTGAATTCAATTAGGGTTTGAGCATAAGAACTAGAATAGAAGCGTATGTGTGTATTGTCAAAATTAGGGAAATTAGAAGAATAATCCAGAAACATATATTTAAATGGGTTATAAACTTCTACCTCATAACACACAGGTATTTATCATTAACCTGAAATCTTTCGTACGTAGTATGGCGACCCAAACGAAGTCCAATTTATAAAAGCAAACCTGTTCTGTGACCCTTGTCACAAACTGGTCTTAACTAAATACACAAATAATTATAAACATATAATTATTAAAATCACTAATTACGCCGTACATAAGGGTCAAATGTTCATTTCACCTAGGCCCGATTATAGGATGTTACACATCCTTAGAGGATGAATTCATGGTAACAGCCCACACAATACATAGTAGATATTGTCTACTTGACTTCCAACTTACCTATCATTCAGCCACCCGCAGCTCACGATTTTGCTTCCCAATACGAGTCTACCGAATGATAACTATTATGTATTATTAGGTGCATTAATATACATGTGTATATACTTATGATGCGAGTATACTATCTAATAACTTACATGTCACTACTATCATCACTGCTTGTCACAACTTATCGCTACTTATCACTACCACCACCACTCATTGCTACTATTGATTACTACTTGTTACCATATCCCTTCTCATTCTGTTCTAACTTACTTTTTCTTAAGCAGCAATCATTTCTCTTATACCTAAAGACATTACCTACCGACTTCGAACACATTGACGTGAACTATACTTCATTTGCTTCCCGCGAGACACATACGTTTGGAAGTTTACACCAACTCTTTTGAGTAAATATATTATTTGAGTTGCCATTACACCTTGCTCATTTTCGTTCTACACGAAGTTCGTCACAAGTTTGTTCTTACTCATCAATCATAATGTTTATATATACTGTCAACACCAGTGCTGATAGAAGCTTTAACGCTAGAGAATTCCGTCACAATGTTTAGAATCCTGTATCTTCCTTAGACAACGTGTACACTATAGAACTATTAAACTGAGAAGTTTTAACCTCATGGTTAAAACAAACAGGTTATCTGACAACACAACCGAGGCAGCTGCGACCAGAAGACTATTCGAACTCCTTTCACCGACAGCGAATCAATGATGGTGTACGGAGAGAAGATCAGTACACCGTCATCTTACATTAATTACTCAAGGGTCCAGAAGTACATGAGATGAGAATGTCCCGTAATTCTGGCACATGTGAGTAAAGTTGAATCAACATTTAAGGGACTCAAATATGTCCTAACTGTTAGAAACTTTCCTTAAGGTCCTTCCGGAGGAGTACCTGGTCTTCCATCTCACCGGGAAGATGAATATCAGATTGATCTAGTGCAAGGAACGGCCCCAGTGGCACGCGCACCGTTTAGACTTACCCCTAGAGCTATAAGAGTTGTTGGCTATGAATACCAAGATGAGGAGAAAGGTGCTCACATTAGATAGGAACTCCACATGGTGAAGAACATCGGGGATGTAATACTTTGATACATGTCTGATGTAACCAGATGGACTTTATGACCGGGGATTTCATAGTTCGAGCTCTAGTCTTATTCGTTAAGAAGAAGGATGTGTCGATGAGACTATGTATCGACTATAGAGAATTGAACAAGTTGACAATCAAAAATCGGTATCCACTGCTGAGGATTGATGACTTATTCAATCAATTACAGGGATCTAGTTGTTACTTGAAGATTGATCTGAGATCCGGTTACCACCAGTTGAGGGTCAAAGAAGCCGATGTCCCGAAGACAGCATTTAGGACACGCTACGGACATTATGAGTTTACAGTGATGCCGTTTGGTTTGATGAATGCACCAGCAGTGTTCATGGATCTAATGAACCGTGTGTGTAAGCCATACCTAGATAAAAACGTCATTGTGTTCGTTGATGATACATTCGTGTACTCCAAGAACAAAGAAGAGCATGAGCAGCATTTACGTTCGATACTGACGAAGCTTAGAGAGGAGTAATTGTGCACAAAGTTCTCAAAGTGTGACTTTTGGTTGCAAGAGGCACAATTCCTTGGTCATGTTGTAGGTGCCAATGGAATACAAGTTGATCCGACGAAGATTGAGATGGTTAAGAATTGGGAAACCCCAAAGACACCAACACAGATCCGAAAATTTCTAGGTCTAGCTGGTTACTACAGGAGATTCATTGAAGGATTCTCTAAGATTACCTGACCATTAACCGCGTTGACTCATAAAGGTAAGAAGTATGAGTGGTCAGAACCGCAAGAAACTGCATTTCAATTGTTGAAGGAGAAGCTAACAACTGCACCGATATTATCTCTACCCGAGGGAATAAAGATTTTGTTATCTATTGTGATGCCTCGCGTCAAGGAATGGGTTGCGTGCTTATGCAACGAAACAAGGTTATTGCTTATGGATCACGACAGTTAAAGATTCACGAGCAGAATTACACTATGCACGACCTGAAACTAGGAGCTGAAGTCTTTACACTCAAAATGTGGAGACATTACCTCTATGGAACCAAGTTTACTATCTTCATCGACCATAAGAGCCTACAACACATATTCAATCAGAAACAGCTCAACATGAGACAACGACGCTGGATGGAATTGCTTAACGATTACGATTGTGAACTTCAATACCATCTAGGTAAGGCGAATGTTGTAGCGGATGCTTTGAGCAGAAAAGAGAGAGAGAAACCTCTCAGAGTTAAAGCTCTTAACATGATTGTACGTACGAACCTTACGACACAGATCCGCAAAGTCTGCACACTTCTTACCGATAAGAGAAACTGATAAGATGGAAAGGTTAGCTCAAGTTTACATTAAGGAAGTCATCTCTAGGCATGGAGTGCCTATATCCATTGTATCTGATCATGACAGCAGATTTACTTCTAGATTGTGGCAGACATTACAGAATGCAATGGGGACTCGTTTAGATATGAGTACAGCATATCACCCCCAGATAGATAGACAAAGCAAACGAACTATTCAAACTCTTGAGGACATGTTGCGAGCATCTGTCATTGATTTCGGAAACGGACGGGATAAGTATTTACCATTAGTTGAATTCTCATACAACAACAGCTACCATACGAGCATTAAAGCTGCACCATTCGAAGCGTTGTATGGAAGGAAATGTAGATCTCCCATTTGTTGGGGCGAATTGGGGGATAGTCAGTTGAAAGGTCCCGAGGTTATTTAGGAGACAACGGAGAAAGTCGTACAAATTCAAGAACGATTGAAAACGGCTCGAAGTCGTTAAAAGAGTTATGCCGATGTTAGAAGGCAAGATTTAGAATTTCAAGTTAGCGATAAGGTCATGCTTAAAGTATCACCCTGGAAGGGTGTGGTACGGTTCAGAAAATGTGGTAAATTGAGTCCTAGATATGTTGGACCATTCGAGATAACTGAAAGAGTTGGACCAGTGGCTTACAGATTGAAACTGCCACAAGCACTCAGTAGAATACACGACACTTTCCATGTGTCCAACCTGAAGAAATGCTTAGCCGATGAGAACTTGGTGATTCCTTTAGAGGAGCATCGATGACAAGCTTCATTTTATTGAGGAACCTGTCGAGATCATGGACCGCGAGGTCAAAAGCTTAAAGCAAAGTAACATTCCTATCATTAAGGTTCGGTGGAACGCGGGAAGAGGACCGGAGTTCACGTGGGAACGTGAAGATCAAATGAAGCAAAAGTACACGCAACTGTTTCCGGAAGGAACTACTTCAGTGAACGTTCACTAAAATTTTGGGACGAAATTTTCAATAACAGGTGGGTAATGTAACAACCCTGCTTTTTTCATCACTTCTGTTCACAGTCTGTTAATCTTTTTAACGGATTACTTGAATTTATATGTGTTTAAGTGTATTAAATGCATACTTGATCCCTGGAGGGTTACGTGAATTAATATGGGTTGGTATTAATTAATAAACTTATTTCGGTTAATGAAATACAATAATAACGATACGGTTTGAAGAACTGCAAAACTACTTTTCAAGTAACGAAACGCTCGGGTTATTTTTAATAATTATTAACTTTGTAAAATATTTAATTTACTGGTATTTTAATAAATTAAACTTATTGGTTGCGTTATTGTTGAAAGGACCCGTTCATATCGATTATAAACGATTCACAATAGTTTATTACATCGCAAGGTTCTTAACCTCTAAGTGATACATTTTACAAACATTGCATTCGTTTTTAAAAGACAAACTTTCATCACATCAAAAGTTGACGACATGCATACCATTTCATAATATATCCAACTATAAATGAGTTAATAATATTCTTGATGAACTCAACGACTCGAATGCAGCATCTTTTGAAATATGCCATGAATGGCTCCAAGTAATATCTCTAAAATGAACAAATGCACAGCGGAAGATTTCTTTCATACCTGAGAATAAACATGCTTTCAAGTGTCAACCAAAAGGTTGGTGAGTTCATTAGTTTATCATGATCAATCATTTCTATAATTTTAATAGACCACAAGATTTCATTTATTCAATAATCATACACTCGCAAGTGTTTAAAATTCATTCATATGGATTGAACACCTGGTAACCGACCTTAACAGGATGCATATAGAATATCCCCATCATTCCGGGACTCTCATCGGACATGATAAATTGAAGTACTAAAGCATCCGTAACTCGAATTAGAATTGTTGGGCCAAATAGATCTATATTTAGGATTCGCGTCAATTGGTGGCAATTATCATAAACACCAATTCTTAGGCTACCAAGCCAAAAAGGAGCATATTCGGTTCGATAATCCAACCATAGAATGTAGTTTCGATCACTTGTGTCTATTTCGTAAAGCATTTATAAAAGCAACGCATGTATTCTCAGTCCCAAAAATATATATTGTAAAAGCATTTAAAAAGGCAACAAATGAAACTCACAATACTGTATTTCGTAGTAAAAATACATATGACGGCATTGAACAAATGCAAGGTTGGCCTCGGATTCATGAACCTATATCAAGTATATATATTAACACATATAATCACATAATTCCTACTACATAATATTTATATATTAAGTGTTGTATAAATATATGTATACTTTATTTATATTTTATATCTTCAGTTATATTTTATATATAGTTATTTTGTAAATAATCAATATTCATACATATAGTTATATTGCAATATATATATATATATATATATATATATATATATATATATATATATATATATATATATATATATATATATATATATATATATATATATATATATATATATATATATATATAGTTGGTATTATATCAAGAATCGGTAATTTGTTATATGTAATATTTATATAATAATGTTATTATGTTTGTAGTAATAGTAATACTATAATAATAATAATACTAATGATAATAAAAATAATGTAAATAAAATTATATATAAAATTCTTGTTAATGAAAATAATAATAATGATAGTAATAATTTTAATTAAATTGTTAATTTTAATGTTAGTGATAATAACAATAATAATAACAATAACAATAACAATAACAATAACAATAACAATAACAATAACAATAACAATAACAATAACAATAACAATAACAATAATAATAATAATAATAATAATAATAATAATAATAATAATAATAATAATAATAATAATAATACTTTACTACTAATGAAAATAATGATAATAATAATAATAAGAGTAATAAGTAAACTACCTCAAAGAAGTAGTTCTAAAAAAAATGCACAAGTCCGGGTTTGACCTGCGACGTCCCGCTAACCTAATAATACTCTTAACCATTTTTTAATTCTGCTTTCTCGATTTAAATCCCTGATAAATTATATTTAACCCGTATATTTAACGGATTCCATCATCTTCTTCTTTTTCTAAAAAAATGACATAGTCAGGGCTCGAACCCGAGACCTCTCACTTAACAGGAACACGACCAACCACTGCTCCGCTGATACTTTGTTGTAATATCTCACACGATTTATTATTTATTAGGTACGAATCTGTTTATATTACTTTCATTATCATCATCATTCTAAATCATAACATTCTCATCGTCGTCGATCATCATTAGCATCATTATCATCTTAATATGATATCATCATCATAATCAAACATCACCTATCATCATCTAGTAATCACTTCTTAATCCCAATTGCTTGTGTTTTTATGATTCAAGTCCAATAACCAAACTAGGCTTGGCCCAACAACATATACACGGCCCAATAACAAATTAAAGTTTACGGCCAAATATCATGTTTTAAACTTGAATGATGGATCCTGGGGTTCGGTTTTGATTTATATATATATATATATATATATATATATATATATATATATATATATATATATATATATATATATATATATATATATATACGAACCTAAACAGCCTTGAGATTGCCATACCTCTTGCTGTGCTATATGTCCCCTACTTGCAATTCTTAAATCAAAGCCCAAAATATTTAAGTCTATTTGGCCAAACTTTTGCACAGTTCGATGGAATAAAAAAAGTATAATAAACCTACCACTTTAACAAGTGGGTGTAATTGCTAAATGTTGTCCACCACTTTATCAAGCCACTAGTTGCACTTGTCCTACCACTAACAAACACAATCTCATCAATATCTTAATCGCCTTTAAACTTCATCCTTAATAATCATAACCGTAGCAGAGAGATCAAACACAGCAGTCCAGTTGGGTAGTTGTGGTTCGAATACACATAGAATAAAAGGATAGTAATACCAGTTCAGCAGCCGAAACAAGTAAGAGATGGTGGTGGTTTCGGTTAAGTTAGAAACAGGAGCATCAACGAATTTACAGGTGAGCTCTTCGAGTCTGATTACAACAGAAAAATGTACAGCAACAGATTGTACAACAATGACCTAAAAAAATGGTGTTTACGGTGGCTTGGCAAGGTGAGGGTGATGAGTGTTGCAGGTAGGTCTCAGTTTTAAAACATAATAAACACAGAACGGATTGTGCAGCAAGTGATGGTGTTAGACGGTGGTGATGAGATGTTCATGGTGGATGATGTCCGGTGATGGGTTTGTGGTGAAGTGATGGTGGTCCGGTTAGTAAGCAATCAACGAAGGTGTGTGTTATTGAATGGGTCTCGGCTACAAGAGGGAAACGAAAGGTGGTGGTTTTAATGGTGATCGATGATGGAAGTTTTAATGGGTTTGCTCACCAGCAAATTATTGTAAACATAATGGATAGAGAATCATGATCATGATCATTATCAAAGTAGAGATGGAAATAGATTTAGAAATAGTTAGTGATGGGTTACAGGAGTGAGGAGAGTGATGAGTTAACAAATCTATCTATATTTTTGCATACATCCGTATCTATAACACTTATATAATTATAATAATAGTTAATTAATAATAATAATGTAGTATAAATAATAATAAAAAAAGAAGAAGATTTAAAAACATGTGACTTCTTTAGCCGCCGGGTACTATAAATATATTTATTCTACCGACTGTTTTAATATGAATATTATATCGTACCCCGTTGGTAATTAGTGGCGAATAAAAGTTTTCGGAAAAATTTTAAAATTTTAAATTAAATAGTTTTATTTATTTTGATCATTATGGTATAAAATTTGATCATTAATTTATTAAATAAAAATTACATCAACTGTCCCTCTCAATTCTGGATAAACTATAAAAAGTTCTAAAATTTAACAAACAGCTCCTAAATACATTTTTCATAAGTCTATAATTTATAGAACTCATTTTCGGATCACCGTATATTTTAAAATCATATAAGTTTGAATTTAGTTTGCTTAATATCAATCGAAACATTAAACGAGTATTAAAATCATTTAATATTTATTTTTAATATACTTTATTTATATATAGAGATATATTTTAAATAATAAATATTATAATATCCTATTTTTATTTTATTAATTTTTAATAACAATAACATATAATACTTCAAATTATACTTCGTATTATTATTTATATATACATACACACATATCTATTTACAATTAATTGTTCGTGAATCGTCGAGAGCAGCCGAAGGTCAATTGAATATAGTTTCAAAATTTTTGAGACTCAACATTACAGACTTTTCTTATCATGTCGAAATCATATAAAGATCAAGTTTAAATTCGGTCGGAAATTTTCGGGTCGTCACAGTACCTACCCGTTAAAGAAATTTCCTCCCGGAATTTGAATGTGATGGTCATGGCTGACAATAAGTATGTTTTCATGACTCATATGAGTTGGAAATTAGAGTTTTATCGTCATTAAGTAATATGGATAAAATAATTCAATTATTCGAAGCGTATGAGTGAAGCTATCACAAAAGAGTGGAATGAGAGAAATAAAGTTTCGTCTTAACTTTTGACGTAGTCATGGTTGATTTCCGGAATTCAAGGGACTTAGAGAAAATCTTCGTAATAAGATTTGATTCTTCGGTAATTAAGGAAATTAGGATCTTCTTTGGTTAAATGCGATAATCTGTTTTGATTGCTCTGTCGGATATTTCACTATAAATCCACTCCCTTCGTTTCCTTATTTTTACAGCTCATACATTTGTTTTCTCTTCCCGACTTTAAGTCAAGCGAATAATGGTTCAGAATTCGTAGATATGAATTTCGGAATGAACATAGTTAATGTTCTAAGAAAGAGATTGTAATAGCACGATTTTGATTGGTTAAATTACCAGAATTCAAGAGAAAAGATAGAACTATCAGAAAGATATGTTCTCGATATGTCTGGGGATTAGGTAGAATGTAAGAGTCATGTAATATAGCACATGATGACTTTATTGTCTGTGAATTATCACGTTTCATTTAGAAACTCAGATTGACTTACTGTAATATAATCACATTGATCAAGTGTCATTATATTATACTAACTCATGCTTCAATTCCCAATACTACTTCAAAACATTCATATATTAAATTCGAAAGTTTACAGAATATAGAAACTAAACACTTTCCTTTATGATGTAATACAAATAGCGCGAAGAGATAGATGATTTCAGATAAGAATAGTTATGAAAATATCTTCAGAAATTTCGAGGATATTTATAATGAAAGATACGCTGATATCTTAGAATTTCTAATATCGAAGGATGATGAAGAAGATTTGTCCGTAAATGTTTAGAGTCAGGAGTAAGGTATTTGTTAAGGACTTCCGCAGACACTGAATCATTTGGATTCTTTGAAGGTAGATTTAGTCTTTGTGATTTGTCCATAGCCTCCTTCATGGTTTGCTCAATTCATTTTTTTCAGTATCAAAACTTTTGAGCTTTTTTAGTATGTCGCTCTTTATTATCAAACTTTTGACTGTTTAAACAGTCTTCAATTTTCGCTGCTTCATCAGCTTTTTCAGAACTCAGAGATCTGATTCGTAAGCTAGAGTGCTTTTCAAGAATTCAGAGATTTCGAATTGAAATTCATCAGTCCAGAAGATATACTTTGTATATAGATATATAACTGTTGACTTAGGAACGCTGCGAAATTCGAGAATTAATGATTAGTGCTTCTTGGTATTTGGTATGGCAACTATTGTTACAAGATGTCGATGAGTACATGATAGGGTTTTAATAAATAAGTATAGTAATTTTTCATAGAGATTTTAGCCAAGGAGCAACGAGGTTGCTGGTACATCTGTTGGTAATATTGCAGAATATAAAAAGTTTCCCGGTAACAATAAAAGAGCACGCATATATATCAAGGTTATAATAAGGTTGTTTCGAACGAAAAGTCGAAGTTGACTTGCTGGAGCTGTGACAAATCTGGCTATCTCGAACAGGAGTTGCAAAGTTATTTTCAGTAATAATAACACTAAAGGAACTAGTACAGCTACGTATTAAACGTTTTTCTCAGTTTCTGAGGGTTTTTCAGGTTCATAACTATATGCATAAATCTTTCCTTCCGTAGATGAAGTGCGGTTGGTTCATCCTCTCGATTGAGGTGTTTTCAAGAATCATGAAAGGTTTGAACACAGATTGTAATCGTCAAGATACAAATGAGGTTTAAGATGAAATCAAGTGGCAAACTTGATGAAATGTTTAGTTTCATATGTTATAATCAATAATTTAATTCATTTTAATTGTCCAATGTTTATAGTCCACAGTTAGTAGTCCACAGTTAGTAATTCAATAATTCATATATAGTTTAATATATAATATTAATACGTATCGTGACCCATTGTATACATGTCTCAGACTCGATCACAACTCAAAGTATATATATTATTTTAGAATCAACCTCGACCCTTTATATGCTAACTCGAGCATTACCGCGATATAGAGTGACTTACGGTTATTCCAAATAATATATATAGATGTGTCGATATGATATGTCAAAACCTTGTATATGTCTCCCGATTTATATAACGATATTTAAATGCGTAAAATAAATAACAGAAATTAAATGACGATAAATAAAATTGCAAGAATTAAAATTGCGATAAATAAATTGCGATAAATAAATGTAATAAGGAATTAACAGTTAGCTAGGATTTTGTTAGCGTTGTTTCTTAATAAAATTTCTCATAGTTAATTTGTTTGTTTCTAACAAATTTTATTTTTTGTCCAATGTTTTCTTCATTATGCCACTTGTTAGATTCTGATAAGTCAAAATCCAAATATGAAATTGAATGAAAATGGTTATTCTGTAGTGAACGGATTCGTATATCTGTGGATGTGAGTAGGATAGTAAATGACTGTTGAATCAGATTCGAAGAATGTACAGTGTAACTTATTAATGTGAAATTTAAATATTCCTCGGGTATTATCTACCCGTTAAAATATTTTCACCATTAACAGTTTGTACGAAAGAATTTTTAATTACAATCTTTATGAAAACATATATACATATATTTTTTTCTTCAGATGTAATCATGGATTTAATAAGTTAATATGATATTAATCTCATTTGCTTTTCGGTTTGAACTAGAATAGTTAATCTCTAAGACTTTAGAGATTACATAATCGCCATGTTCAGTGAAGATAAATGATATAGAATGATTATGTAGAACAAAGATAATCGACGTAGAACAGATATGTAGAATACATAATCTCTAAGACTTTAGAGATTACATAATCGCCGCCTAATAGTTCTCCAATGAAGTATTGAATCAATACTTCATCATTGATTTTTATTAGTACTCCTTGGTATCTATGGTGCATACTACGTTGATGCTCGTGGGACATTTTGTGATGTTGAATCATGGGATGTAGATGTTATAGATGGTGGTACTGGTTATGTTGCTGGTGCTGCTGATGCTCGTAGTTATTGCACCATATTCTCCAGAGTCACTATTCGAGCGCGAAGCTCGTTGACTTCTTCTATTATACCGGTATGATTGTCGGTTGGAACAAGCGGATGAATAAGCTTTAGAATTTTAGATAGAATATAATCGTGGTGAGATATTCAGGAAATGAGGGTGAAGATGGTGTTTCGGACTGGTTCGCCGGTAAGTGCTTCGGGTTCTTCGTCAAGAGGTGAATTCGGTTGGTGGAAAGGATCACCTTCTTATTGTCTCCATTGATTAAGTCGACTACGAACCCATACCCAATTCATCCAGAATAGATGATGACTGATTGGTTGATCCATTCTGGTCAAACTGCTTTCAGAGCTCGAGTGAAAATCCATATCGGAATGGTTGTCGGAATCTAAGGAATTTGAGCTAGATACGGGATACGTCTTGTAAGGTTAGATAAAGGGTTTTCGATATGAAATGAATTTCGGATATCGAATGATATTCTAATTACATAGAATACCTATATATAGAACAAGAGATGTCGTAAATTACGGAGGAATTTACGGAATATGTCAGGCAAAGCTTATAGTAACAGATAAGCTAAGATATGAATTTTTTCTGTACAATATTCATGCAATCAATGCAGTAAGGTGTGTCTAGACTAAGAATGATAAACAGGTAATTTACTAAGGATGATAAGCAGATAATTTCCGACAAGAAATGATAAGCAAAACTTTTGACATGCAGACACGGTCGAAGTCCAGACTCACTTATGCATCTTAACAACTATCAGTTAGACACACTAATGCAAGACCTGGTTCGCTAAGACCACCGCTCTGATACCAACTAAAAGGACCCATTCATATCGATTATAAACGATTCACAATAGTTGATTACATTGCGAGGTTCTTGACCTCTAAATGATACATTTTACAAACATTGCATTCATTTTTAAAAGACAAACTTTCATCACATCGAAAGTTGACGACATGCATACCATTTCATAATATATCCAACTATAAATGACTTAATAATATTCTTCATGAACTCAACGACTCGAATGCAACGTCTTTTGAAATATGCCATGAATGGCTCCAAGTAATATCTCTAAAATGAGCAAATGCACAGCAGAAGATTTCTTTCATACCAGAGAATAAACATGCTTTCAAGTGTCAACCAAAAGGTTGGTGAGTTCATTAGTTTATCGTAATCAATCATTTCTATAATTTTAATACACCACAAGATTTCATTTATTCAATAACCATACACTCGCAAGTGTTTAAAATTCATTCATATGGATTGAACACCTGGTAACCGACCTTAACATGATGCATATAGAATATCCCCATCATTCCGGGACTCTCATCGGACATGATAAATCGAAGTACTAAAGCATCTGTAACTCGGATGAGGCTTGTTGGGCCAAATTGATCTATCTTTAGGATTCGCGTCAATTGGTGGCAATTATCATAAACACCAATTCTTAGGCTACCAAGCTAAAAAGAGGCATATTCGGTTCGATAGTCCAACCATAGAATGTAGTTTCGATCACTTGTATCTATTTCGTAAAGCATTTATAAAAGCAGCGCATGTATTCTCAGTCCCAAAAATATATATTGCAAAAGCATTTAAAAAGGGAACATATGAAACTCACAATACTGTATTTCGTAGTAAAAATACATATGACGACATTGAACAAATGCAAGGTTGGCCTCGAATTCACGAACCTATATAAGTATATATATTAACACATATAATCACATAATTCCTTCTACATAATGTTTATATATTAAGTGTTGTATAAATATATATATACTTTATTTATATTTTATATCTTCAGTTATATTTTATATATAGTTATTTTGTAAATAATCAATATTCATACATATAGTTATATTACAATATATATATATATATATATATATATATATATATATATATAGATATATATATATATATATATATATATATATATATATATATAGTTGGTATTATATCAAGAATCAGTAATTTGTTATATGTAATATTTATATAATAATGTTAGTATGTTTGTAGTAATAGTAATACTACAATAATAATAATACTAATGATAATATTAGTGATAATAAAAATAATGTAAATAAAATTATATATAAAATTCATTTTAATGAAAATAATAATAATGATAGTAATAATTTTAATTAAAATGTTAATTTTAATGTTAATGATACTACTACTTTACTACTAATGATAATAATGATAATAATAATAATAAGAGTAATAAGTAAACTACCTCAAAGACGTAGTTCTAAAAAAATGCCCAAGTCCGGGTTTGAACCCGCGACGTCCCGCTAACCCAATAATACTCTTAACCATTCTTCAATTCTGCTTTCCCGATTTAAATCCCTAATTAATTATATTTAACCCGTATATTTAATTGATTCCATCATCTTCTTCTTTTTCTAAAAAAAATGCCATTGCCAGGGCTCGAACCCGAGACCTCTCGCTTAACAGGAACACACCCAACCACTGCTTCGCTGATACTTTGTTGTAATATCTCACACGATTTATTATTTATTAGGTACGAATCTGTTTATATTACTTTCATTATAATCATCATTCTAAATCATAACGTTCTCATCGTCGTCGATCATCATTAGCATCATTATCATCTTAATATGATATCATCATCATAACCATCATCTAAACATCACCTATCATCATCTAGTAATCACTTCTTAATCCCAATTGCTTGTGTTTTTATGTTTCAAGTCCAATAACCAAACTAGGCTTGGCCCAACAACATATACACGGCCCAATAACAAATTAAAGTTCACGGCCCAATATCATGTTTTAAACTTGAACGTTGGATCGTGGGGTTCGGTTTTGATTTATATATATATCTATATATATATATATATATATATATATATATATATATATATTTATACGAACCTAAACAGCCTTAAGATTGCCATACCTCTTGCTGTGCTATACGTCCCCTACTTGCAATTCTTAAATCAAAGCCCAAAATATTTAAGTCTATTTGGCCAAACTTTTGCACAGTTCGATGGAATAAAAAAATGTATAATAAACCTACCACTTTAACAAGTAGGTGTAATTGCTAAATGTTGTACACCACTTTATCAAGCCACTAGTTGCACTTGTCCTACCACTAACAAACACAATCTCATTAATATCTTAATCGCCTTTAAACTTCATCCTTAATAATCATAACCGTAGCAGGGAGATCAAACACAACAGTCCAGTTGGGTAGTTGTGGTTCGAATACACATAGAATAAAAGGATAGTAATACCAGTTCAGCAGCCGAAACAAGTAAGAGATGGTGGTGGTATCGGTTAAGTTAGAAACAGGAGCATCAACGAATTTACAGGTGAGCTCTTCGAGTCTGATTACAACAGAAAAAAGTACAGCAACAGATTGTACAGCAATGACCTAAAAAATGGTGTTTACGGTGGCTTGACAAGGTGAGGGTGACGAGTGTTGCAGATGGGTCTCGGTTTTAAAACAGAATAAACACAAAACGGATTGTGCAGCAAATGATGGTGTTAGACGGTGGTGATGAGATGTTCATGGTGGATGATGTCCGGTGATGGGTTTGTGGTGGAGTGATGGTGGTCCGGTTAGTAAGCAATCAACGAAGGTATGTGTTATTGAATGGGTCTCAGCTACAAGAGGGAAACGAAAGGTGGTGGTTTTAATGGTGATCGATGATGGAAGTTTTAATAGGTTTGCTCAACAGGAAATTAATGTGAACATAATGGATAGAGAATCATGATCATGATCATTATCGAAGTAGAGATGGAAATAGATTTAGAAATAGTTAGTGATGGGTTATAGGAGTGAGGAGAGTGATGAGTTAACAAATCTATCTATATCTCTGCATACATCCGTATCTATAACACTTATATAATTATAATAATGGTTAATTAATAATAATAATAATATAGTATAAATAATAATAAACAAAGAAGAAGAATTAAAAACATGTGACTTCTTTAGTCGTCGGGTACTATAGATATATTTATTCTACCGACAGTTTTAATATGAATATTATATCGTACCCCGTTGGTAATTAGTGGCGAATAAAAGTCTTCGGAAAAATCTTAAATTTTTAAATTATATAGTTTTATTTATTTTGGTCATTATGGTATAAAATTTGATCATTAATTTATTAAATAAAAATTACATCAACTGTCCCTCTCAATTCTGGGTAAAATATAAAAAGTTCTAAAATTTAACAAACAGCTGCTAAATACATTTTTAATAAGTCTATAATTTATAGAACTTATTTTCGGATCCCCGTATATTTTAAAATCATATAAGTTTGAATTTAGTTTGCTTAATATCAATCAAAACATCAAACGAGTATTAAAATTATTTTATATTTATTTTTAATATACTTTATTTATATATAGAGATATATTTTAAATAATAAATATTATAATATCCTATTTTTATTTTATTAATTTTTAATAACAATAACATATAATACTTCAAATTATATTTCGAATTATTATTTATATATACATACACACATATCTATTTACAATTAATTGTCCGTGAATCGTCGAGAGCAGTCGAAGATCAATTGAATATCGTTTCAAAATTTTTGAGACTCAACATTACAGACTTTGCTTATCGTGTCGAAATTATATAAAGATCAAGTTTAAATTTGGTTCGAAATTTCCGGGTCATCACAATTGTTCACAAAGCCTCTAGCTTGAATACTTTTATTACCTTCGGGTAAGCACAATTTAGATGGACGGATCTGTTAGGCTAGACAAACCTCACCTTACCATAATGTGGTGCATTTACTTTGAACTATTTGTACACTCGAACAAGTGTATAAATTTTATGGGGTAAAGGATAAGTGTAGTGTATACTATACGTAGGTCTTTATGCTAGTATTCAAGTGCTCATGGATTATGTAACATTTTGCAACTTTAGGTTGTGTTTATTGAAATCTCGTGGTCAAATGCAAATGAACTATTTTTTTGAATAATGTATTTCAGATACTATTTTACGTTATTTAAAACTGTGGTGTACAAACAAAAGATATAAACCTTGACATGGTATTGTCTGCGAATATTTGAAACTTGACATGACATTGTCTATAAACATTTAAACCCGGACACAGTGCTGTCTACAAACTTAAAACATGAAACCATTGTAGTCTCATACGTTGTAATTAGTCACCTAAACTTATGTTTTGCAAATAAGAAGAAACAATTTTTTTTTCATGTCATACACAACAGAACTTGACATTCATGTACACAAACAGACATTAACTTGATAAACGTTGTCTGCAAACTTTCAAAATTAAACCTTGGTGGTCTTTCACTAATAAATATTTTCTAAAAATTGTTTCTTAAATATACTGTATTGTATAACTAAAACCTGTAGATTCACTCAACATTATTGTTGACCCGTTTTGCGTGTTTTATTCTCAGGTATTAATTGCTTCTGCTGTAAAATATTACTGTTGCGTAGAAGTCAAGCCAAACACTGGGACCAGAGTTAGCATTCCATTAATGGATTATGACGGGGTGTTAAAGCATGCGTGCCACATAATTTGGCCCGATTATGTGGCCAACGTAAGGTGCAAAAAAATGTGTTTTGCTGCCATAAATTATTTTCGAAACGAAACTATATTCAAATATAATTTATTTTCATATGAAATTTTAAAATAGAAACAATTATAGAATTATGAACTGAGAGATATCAAAATTGTTACAAAATAATCAAACTATTAAACCAAGATATCAATAAACGTGTGAGGATTTGTGGCTAGTAGGGATATGTTAACCCCAAAAGTATTCTCAATGTACCTAAATAAAGTGTTACATAAAAAACAAGTATCAAAATGGTATTTAAAAATGCATAAGAGTTCAAATGCAAAGGTAATAATTATCGTAAAATCTGAAAGTTTAAAATTCACCTTTAGAAATAACAAAACGAATTTTTCGGCGTCATAAATATTTTGAATGAATGCAATCCTGTAACACCGGCCATTTTTTTTTAAAACAGCGGAAGAATTATATATTAAAAACATAACATTTAATACATCACAAACATAATCCACATAATTAAAATTAAGTTTACACGACGGTGTTACTTATTACAAAAATACGTTTTACAAAGTACACATCAGGGTTCACATGTCAAACATGTCTTCATCACAAGCACCCGTCCAAACTAGCAGTACCTAAACCTGCAAGGTGGAAATGTAGGGGATTAGCATAACTCTAAATGAATGGAATCTATCTATCAGATATCGCATAAGCACCACACATGCAAACGACCAACTATCATACAACTAAAGACAATACGAGGATCGGCGGCTTGTACGAGCACACGACTCCTAGTTGATCGGGCTAGAGTCTATCGATAGTCCTGGCTACTCGATTCACAGTATAGTTATCCAAACTCAGGGGATGCGTCATTATAAACTATACTCTACAATCAGCAATCCTTGGACCCAACCTCCTCAGGTTCGGTTGACCTCATAAGGACTCTAACCTCCTCAGGCCCGGTTAGAAGTCCTCAGCCTCCTCAGGCCCGGCTGGTGTCAAACACAGTGCGCACATAATATCACATAATCATAGTAAGCATGCAATCATTATCTAAGCATGGCAGTATCACTATATCAAAGCATGGTAATAGAATAAATCACAGTAGCATGGCATGCTACTTAAACTCTATCCGAAGATAGACCCACTCACCAATTACCAGCTTCAGCTCAGTTATCTAACTCTTAGCTTCCTCCTTGTTCTTATCTCCTGAGAACAATATAAACCAAGTTAGTATAGTGCTCTAATCAAAATTATAGTCAAATCATACTATAAACTATGTCATATCATCATATTATAAGTCTACAACATAAACCCATTTAATACCGTCGTATAAGTGCGTGCAAAACGGGATATACACGCTAAAACCTATTTTCCCTCCCCAAAAATAGTTTGATCCAGCTTCTTAAAAGTTTACCATTGAAAACTACTCGTTAATACGATTCTAACGATATTTAGTTTATCAAAAACGGAGTTACCGTTTGAAAGTTACGACCAAAACAATTTTTCCCAAAACCAAGGAGGCCATAGGGTCAAGGTCTCTGACCGTCGGGAGTAGATCTCAGACCTTCGAGAGTAGGTCTCGACCATCGGGAGTAGGTCTCGACCGTCAGGAGTAGTTCCAGATGATCGAGAGTAGGTCTAGAGGATTGGGAGGAGGTCCAGATGCTCGGGAGTAGGCCCAGACGATAGGTAGTAGGTCTCAGACGATCGAGAGTATGTCCAAGACGATCGGCCGATGGTGTTCTTCAGCAGAAACAGCTGCAAAAGTGACGGGTTTTGCCCAAAAATCACCAAATCTCGTTCCTAGACTCAAATTTGACCTTAAAACCAACTACATCTTGTTTATAAAACATTTTAGGACCTAAACCCACAACAAATTCACACAAACAACATCAAAATCGACCAATTTGACACCAAAATCACTTTTGACAAAAACCTAATAAAAAAACCCATTTTAACACATATTCAAGTATGAAAACACACAAATCTTACCTTGTAAGATTCACATTGACACAAGGAATAGATTTCTAACTTGATTCAAATTCAAAAACGAGAATGGATGATTTAGGGTTTTCAAGTAGGTGAAAGTTAGGTACGGGGTGTTTTTAGAGAGAATGTGAGAAATGAGATAAAGGAGCAGCTCATTGGCACTTATTTGGGTTAAAACCCATACCCCTCAACACACGGGTATTTATCAGTTATCTGAAATATTACGTACCTCATTAGGTAACGGATTCCAAATTAAATAAACAAACCTGTTCTGTGACCCTTTTCACAAACTGGTCTTAACCAAATAATAAAATAACATTAACATTAACTTAAAAAAGCATATTTAACCACCACATATATGCCTAAGGGTACAAATGTCATCTTACATCTAGCCCAGGTTTCTGTCTGTTACAAATCCTTCAAGAAGTCTTTCTCATAGCGTCATTATCTATCCATCGTGCGAAAGTGGATCCAATTTTCAACCCAAGTTTTTTTAGCATGCTTGCCACATAATTTGTCCCGATTATGTGGCCAGCGTAATGTGCTAAAACATGTGTTTTGCGGCCATGAATTATTATCGAAGCGAAACTATAGTCAAATATAATTTAATTCCATATGAAATTTAAAAATGAAAACAATTACAGAATTATGAATTGAGAGATATCAAAAAGTGTCACAGAATAATCGAACCATTAAACTAAGATTTCACCAAACGTGTAAGGATTTGTGGCTAGTAGGGATATATTAACCCAAAAAATATTCTTAATGAACCTAAATAAAGTGTTACATAAAAAACAAGTATGAAAATGATATTTAAATATGCATTAGAGTTCAAATGCAAAGGTATTAATTATCATAAAACCTGAAAGTTCAAATCGGCTCTTCCACGCAAGATTCGACCCCAAACTATGCTTCCACTCAATCAACACCATTGGAATCTGTTTCTTTCTCAACTTAGTTATCTTACGATCAACTATACGAATCGGCTCTTCCACCAACTTCTTACTCAAATCAACCTTTAAATCTTTTAACGGTAAAAGTTGCTTCTCATCTTCTACCTTACACTTACGTAGATAACACACATTAAAAGTATTATGAATACCGGCTAATTCTGGCAGAAGATTCAAAACCACTGTTTGATCATTCAAAATCTCACTGATCGGAAAGGCCCAATAAACCTAGGCGCAAGCTTACCCCGTTTACCAAATCTGATAACTCCTTTCCACGGTGAAACTTTCAGATACACACGATCACCCACAATAAAGGTTACCAGGCGTCTACTTGGGTCAGCATACATTTTCTGCCTGTCTCTAGCGGCTTTCAATTTTTCTCGCGCAATAGCAACTTTTTCGGCAGTCATTTGAACAATTTTCGGACCTGCAAATTGTTTCTCCCCGGCTTCTAACCAACAAGTAGGAGTTCGGCAATGATGATCGTACAACATTTCATAAGGAGGCATCCCTATAATCGAATGATATGAGTTGTTATACGTGAATTTAACCAACGGTAGATGTGAATCCCACGACCTACCGTATTCTAATACACTCTGACCATCTGTCTGAGGATGATAAGCTGTACTCAAATTTACACGCGTACCCAAATTTTGTTGTAGACTGTTCCAGAAATTTGACACAAATCTAGAATCTCTGTCTGATACAATCGATAACAGCACAGCGTGTCGACTAACAATCTCTTTCACATACAACTCGGCTAGTTTACTTAATGACGTTGTTTCATGAGTAGCTAGAAAGTGAGCAATTTTGGTTAAACGGTCAACTATTACCCAAATCATATCGTGTTGTTTCTGAGTTCTTGGTAATTTTGTCGCAAAATCCATCGTAATATGCTCCCATTTCCACTCGGGAATTTCTAACTGACGTAACGAACCATAAGGTTTTTGATGTTCCACCTTTACTTGTGCACAAATATGACATTTTTCAACAAAACGAGCGATGTCTGTTTTCATAGTCTGCCACCAATACACAGATTTCAAATCATGATACATTTTATTGCTACTGGATGGACTGTCAGTCTGGATTTATGCGCTTCTGTCAAAATTAATTCCTACAAGTCGCCAAGCATAGGTACCCAAACAAGGTCATGAAAGGTTTTAAGTCTACGTGAGTCATCATCTAGGTCAAATTTTCGTTTATTCATAAGTTCAGATTTAACATGTTCATCTTCCAAAGCAGCAGCTTGAACAGTTTTCAGTTGATCAATTAAATCCAAAGTTTTACAAAAAAGCATAAATTTAATATTCTCACTAGACATTGTGCGACTTAAAGCATCTGCAACGACGTTTGCTTTACCCGGATGGTATTTAATTTCGCAATCATAATCTTTAATCAACTCTTGCCACCGTCTTTGACGCATATTCATTTCTTTCTGTGAGAAAATATACTGCAAATTCTTGTGATCTGTACATATAACACAATGGGTTCCATACAAATAGTGTCTCCACAGTTTCAAAGCAAACACTACTGCATCCATTTCAAGATCATGCACAGGGTAACTCTTCTCATGATTTTTCAAATGACGTGAAGCGTAAGCAATTACTTTGTCTCTCTGCATCAATACACAACCCAATCCGGCAAATGAAGCATCACAGTATACCACGAAATCATCTGAACCCTCTGGTAAACCTAACACTGGTGCCTGACACGACAACTGTTTCAACGTCTGAAAAGCCTTTTCTAGTTCATCATTCCATCGAAAGGCTACGTCTTTTCGAGTCAACTTAGTCAGCAGACCCGCTATTTTCAAGAAATCCTTGATAAATCTGCGATAATAACCGGGCAATCCCAGAAAACTCTTAATCTCAGTAGGAGTCCTTGGAGAATTCCAATTCATTACCGCTTCTATTTTAGACAGATCCACTTTGATACCCTCAGCACATAAAACATGACCCAAAAACTAAACCTCTCGTAACCAGAACTCACACTTTGAAAACTTAGCAAACAGCTGTTCTCGTTTCAACAGATTCAAAACCTGTCTCAAATGCTCAGCATGCTCAACCTCTATTTTCGAATACACCAATATGTCGTCAATAAAAAACAATCACAAACTTGTCTAAAAAAGGACGACACACTCTATTCATCAAATCCATGAAAATTGCCGGCGCATTCGTCAACCCAAACGGCATAATCAAAAACTCGTAATGACCATACCTTGTTCTAAACCCGGTTTTCGGTATATCTGATTCTGCAACACGAACATGATTATACCCTGACCTTAAGTCTATCTTTGAAAAGTATGAAGCACCCTACAACTAATCGAATAAATTGTCTATTCGCGGTAAAGGATATTTATTCTTCACTGTTCTTTTGTTCAACTCGCGATAATCGATACACATACGCATTGAACCATCTTTCTTTTTCACAAACAATACAGGAGCACCCCACAGAGACGTACTCGGTCGAATAAACCCACGATCTAACAATTCTTGAATCTGAGACATCATCTCACGAATCTTAAACGGAACTAAACGGTATGGAGCTTTCACAATTGAAGTAGTTCTCGGCATTAATTTAATCTTATATTCCACTTCCCTCACTATAGGTAGACCTAGTAACTTATCTGGAAACACCTCCGGGAATTCAGAAACAACTAGAATATTGGAGACCATTTCTTTCTCTTTCTTGGCATCGATAACATAGGCCAAGAAGGATTCACACCCCTTAGAAAGTGACTTCTTCTCCTTCATCATTGAAATCAACGGAAAACTGAACCCACCCCGTTCCCCACGGGCTAAAACACGGGTTACATCGGTCAAACGGAAGGTCACAATCTTCTTATCACACTTAATGCGGGCCTTATGTAGGCTCATCCAGTTCATCCCTAACACTACGTCAAAACTAAGGATTGGAAGCACTAAACAGGACATAGCAAACGGTCTACCATCAATTTCTATACTAGATCCAGACACATATGTTGTGACTGGAACCGTCTTACCATCAGCTACCTCTACTCTAACAGGCTCAGGCAGCACAGTAGCAGGTAACCCTAGCTTAGTACAGAAATCTAAAGACATAAATGTCCTATTCGCACTAGAATCAAACAATACTCTAGCAGGTATTGAGTTGATTAAGAACATACCAGTGATCACATCGTCAGTTGCAGTAGCTGTCTCAACTGACATCTGAAGAGCCCTGGTCTCTGCTGATGGAGGGTTCTTCCTCTTCTGCCCACTCGAGACAGTAGACCCTACAGCTGATGCCGAACGCACACCTGACCCTGCCTCGGAACTAACACTCTTTGACGGACAACTTGCAGCACGATGCCCTGGTTGATGACAATTCCAGCACACACGACTCGGGAATGAACAAGCATGTGGATCGTGCCCAATAACACCACATCTTATACACCGCCTAGTTGCTTCTGAACACTGACCTTTATGCGAAGATTTACAATTACGGCACCAATCCCCTCTACCAGATCCAGATCCAGAACTACTCGGACCACTTTTACCCTTTGATGTAAACTCGCCTGACTTCTTGGACTTGGATCCCGACTGACTAGATGCTTGTCTACCCTGATTCACCACATTACCAAACATCCTACTTATAGATGCCTTAACATCACTTTCCACCATCTTGGCTAGCACAATAGTCTGAGGTAATGATGTAGCTGTTCTCACAAAGGTTCTATATTCCGGTAAAATCACATTCACAAAATGTTGAATCCGAGATGATTCATCTGGCACCCACTGTTGCACAAGTCTTAGCTTATCCATATACTTCTCCACTACCTCATCAATCGTCATCTGAGGCGTCATCTTCATTTCTAGAAATTCAGTTTTGATGCGAATCAAATCAAAAGGGTTACGATACTGCTCACAGACATTCCCATAAAATGGCTCCCATGTATTCATACTTATTTGTTCCCTCGGTATACTTAATATCAAGGAATCCCACCAAACCATTGCCCGACCTTTTAACATTCTACTAGCAAACGTAACTCGTAACTCGGGTTCACACTGACAGTCTATAAATACTCGCTCCATTTCTCGCAACGAGTTAAGAGTTTCTGTCGGATCTGTGCCCCCTGAAAACTCTGAGGGTTTGCAATCACGGAAATTCTTGTAAGAACACTTTTTCAGAGGTGGAATGAACTGTTGTGGAAACAATGGCATTTGATACTGATTCATCATATAGGGGTTTTGAAAAGGATAAGCATTCTGAGGCGGTACATTGTATTGTTAAGGAAACTGATTCTGCATCGGGTACTGAAACTGCGTCTGATTTATATTAGGAATTGTCTGAGATTGTGCAGTTGGGAATCCCGGTGGTGTATCATCATTTCCCGAATGCCTCGCCAATTTAACCTCATTAATTTTGTCTTGAGCCTCTTTTAGCTTGCTTTCTAACTCAAGGATGTAACTATTCTGATCATCTTCAGACTCAACTTCCCCATCAGGTGCTCTGTACGTTTCGGGATTAGATGGGCCAGTTGCGTTTCTATCAGCTATACCTGGGCTACAAAACAACTCACACAAAAGCTTAGTGGATAACGGTTAGTTCAAACACAACTAACACACATGTATCCTACATTCACTTAACTCCCACCCCACTGACATGTTTGACTAGTCACAAGGTTTGGGAACAATATACACGCAGATACTTGCTGCCAAATCTATGCTCTGATACCAACTTGTAACACCGGCCATTATTATTTTTTTAAACATCTGAAGACTTATATATTAAAAACATAAGATTTAATACATCACAAACATAATCCACATAATTAAAATTAAGTTTACACGACGGTGTTACTTATTACAAAAATACGTGATACAAAGTACACATCAGAGTTTACATGTCAAAAATGTCTTCATCATAAGCACCCGTCCAAACTAGCAGTACCTAAACGTACAAGGGTGGAAATATGGGGGATTATCATAACGCTAAGTGAAAGGAATTTATCTATCAGATATCGCATAAGCACCACACATGCGAACGATCAACTATCATACAACTAAAGATAATACGAGGATTGGCGGCTTGTACGAGCACACGACTCCTAGTTGATCGGGCTAGAGTCTACCGATAGTCCTGGCTACTCGATTCACAGTATAGTTATCCAAACGCAGGGGACGCATTATTCAAAACTATACTCTACAATCAGCAGTCCTTGGACCCAACCTCCTCAGGCTCGGTTGACCTCATATGGACTCTAACCTCCTCAGGCCCGGTTAGAAGTCCCCAGCCTCCTCACGCCCGGCTGGTGTCAAACACAGTGTGCACATAATATAACATAATCATAGTAAGCATGCAATCATTATCTAAGCATGGAAGTATCACTATATCAAAGCATGGTAATAGAATAAATCACAGTAGCATGGCATGCTACTTAAACTCTATCCAAAGATAGACCCACTCATCAATTACCAGCTTCATCTCAGTTATCTAACTCTGAGCTTCCTCCTTGTTCTTATCTCCTGAGAACAATATAAACCAAGTTAGTATAGTGCTCTAATCAAAATTATAGTCAAATCATACTATAAACTATGTCATATCATCATATTATAAGTCTACAACATAAACCCATTTAATATCGTCGTATAAGTGCGTGCAAAACGAGACATACACGCTAAAACTGATTTTACCTCCCCAAATACAGTTTGATCCAACTTCTTAAAAGTTTACCATTGAAAACTACTCGTCAATACGATTCTAACAATATTTGTTTCATAAAAAACGGAGTTACGGTTTGAAAGTTACGACCAAAACAATTTTTCCAAAAACACAGGAGACCATAGGGTCAAGGTCTCTGACTGTCGGAAGTAGGTCTCGACCGTCGGGAGTAGGTCCAGACAATCGGGAGTAGGTCCAGACAATCGGGAGTAGGTCTAAGACGATTGGCCGGTGGTGTTCTTAGCAGAAACAGGTGCAAAAGTGACGGGTTTTGCCCAAAAATTACCAAATCTCGTTCCTGGACTCAATTTTGACCTTGAAACCAACTACATCTTGTTTATAGAACATTTTAGGACCTAAACCCATAATAAATTCACACAAAAAACATTAAAAAGAACCAATTTGACACCAAAATCACTTTTGACAAAAACCTAATAAAAAAAACTCATTTTATCACAAATTCAAGTATGAAAACACACAAATCTTACCTTGTTAGATTCACAATGACACAAGGAACAGATTTCTAAGTTGATTCAAATACAAAAATGAGAATGGATGATTTAGGGTTTTCAAGTAGGTGAAAGTTAGGTACGGGCTGTTTTTAGAGAGAAGGTGAGAAATGAGATAAATGAGCAGCTCATTGACACTTATTTGGGTTAAAACCCATACCCCTCAACACACGGGTATTTATCAATTATCTAAAATCTTATGTACCTCGTTAGGTGGCCCTAACGGAGTCCAAATTAAATAAACAAACCTGTTCTGTGACCCTTGTCACAAACTGATCTTAACCAAATAATAAAAAACAATAACATTAACTTAAAAAAAAGTATATTTAACCACCACATATATGCCTAAGGGTAAAAATGTCATCTTACATCTAACCCAGGTTTCTGTCTGTTACAAATCCTTCAAGAAGTCTTTCTCATAGCGTCGTTATCTATCCATCGTGCGAAAGTGGATCCAATTTTCAACCAAAGTTTTTTTAGCATGCTCGCCACATAATTTGGCCCGATTATGTGGCCAACGTAATGTGCTAAAAATGTGTTTTGCGGCCATGAATTATTATCGAAACGAAACTATAGTCAAATATAATTTAATTCCATATGAAATTTTAAAATGAAAACAATTACAGAATTATGAATTGAGAGATATCAAAAAGTGTCACAAAATAATAGAACCATTAAACTAAGATGTCATCAAACGTGTAAGGATTTGTGGCTAGTAGGGATATATTAACCCGAAAAATATACTTAATGAACCTAAATAAAGTGTTACATAAAAAACAAGTATGAAAATGATTTTTAAATATGCATTAGAGTTCAAATGCAAAGGTAATAATTATCAGAAAATCTGAAAGTTCAAAATTCACCTTAAGAAATAGCAAAATGACTTTTTTGGTGTCAAAACTATTTCGAATGGAAGCAAGCTTTTGGGAAGTCTTGCTCATAGCGTCGTTATCTATTCATCGTGTGAAAGTGTGTCCAATTTCCAAACGAAGTTTTTTAGCCTGCTTGCTACATAATTTGGCCCGATTATGTGGGCAACGTAACGTGCTCAAAAATGTGTTTCGCAGCCTTGAATTATTATCAAAAGGTAACTATAGTCAAATATATTTTTATTAAATATAAAATTTTAAAATAGAAACAATTATAGAGATATGAATTAAGAGATATAAAAAAAGTGTCACAAAATAATAGAACCATTAAACCAAGATGTTACTAAACATGTAAAGATTTGTGGCTAGTAGGGATATATTAACTCCAAATATATTCTCAACGAACCTAAACAAAGTGTTACATAAAAAACAAGTATCAAAATGGTATTTAAATATGCATAAGAGTTCAAATGCAAAGGTAATAATTATCGTAAAATCTTAAAGTTTAAAATTCATCGTCAGAAATAGAAAAACGACATTTTTGGCTTCAAAACTATTTCGAATGGAAGCAAGCTTTCATGAATTCTTGATCTAGAAATAGCGAAACAACGTTTTCGGCATTAAACCTATTTCGAATGGAAGAAAGCCTTCAGAAAGTCTTGCTCATAGCGTCGTTATGTATTCATCGTAAGAAAGTGGGTCCAATTTTTAACCAAAGTTTTTTTAGCATGCTTGCCACATAATTTGGCCCGATTATGTGGCCAACGTAATGTGCCCAAAAATGTGTTTTGCGGCCATGAATTATTATCAAAATGAAACTACAGTCACATATATTTTCATTTAGTTTGAAATCTTAAAATAGAAACAGTTATAGTGTTATGAATTGAGAGATATCAAAAAGTGTCAAAAAATAATCGAACCATTAAACCAAAATGTCACTAAACTTGTAAGGATTTGTGGCTAGTAGGGATATATTAACCACAAAAATATTCTCAATGAACCTAAATAAAGTATTACTTAAAAAATAAGTATCAAAATGGTATTTAAATATGCATACGAGTTCAAACGCAAAGGTAATAATTATCGTAAAATCTGAAAGTTCAAAATTCACCTATAGAAATAGCAAAACAACTTTTTCGGCGTCAAAACTATTTTGAATGGAAGCAACCCTTCAGGTGAAACGATCCGTCCAAATCCATATGGACGAATGCAATAACATCTGGTCCCATTGCGATGAACGACTCCAAGTAATATCTTTAAAATGAGCAAATGCACAGCGAAAGATGTCTTTCATACTTGAGAATAAACATGCTTAAAAGTGTCAACCAAAAGGTTGGTGAGTTCATAGGTTTATCATAAACAATCATTTCAATAATTTCAATAGACCACGAGATTTCAAATATTTAACCGCACACGTAACCCGTGTACAAAACATAATACACATAACCTGTGTAAAAAAATCATTCAGCCGGTGAATCCTTGGTAACCGACCTTAACAAAATGCTTCTAGCGTATCCCCATCATTCCGGGACTCTCATCGGACATGATAAAATCGAAGTACTAAAGCATCCGTAACCCGGATGGGCTTGTTGGGCCCGATAGATCTATCTTTAGGATTCACGTCAATTAGAGGCAATTATAACGTCCAACTAATTCTTAGGCTACCAAGCAAAAAGGGTGACACACGGTATAGTAATTCATCGTAGAATGTAGTTAAGTACTTGTGTCTATTTTGTCAAACATTTATAAAAGCAGCGCATGTATTCTCAGTCCCAAAAATATATATATTGCAAAAGAATTTAAAAATAGAGCAAATGAAACTCACGATACGATATTTTGTAGTAAAAATATGCATATGACTGTACTGAACAATGCATGGTTGGCCTCGGATTCACGAACCTATATCATTTATATATATATTAACACATATAATTGTAATCGAACAAATTTATATATTATTAGTGATATACTTGCTATCTTAATAAATTATATGTTTTGTTAATACTTAATTAATATATTTATTTTATATGCTTTTAAATAAATAATTAATATTTATTATAAGAATATTAATTTTTTTGTTAAATATATTTTTATATAACTAATTTTTATTGTAATAATAATAATAATATTAATAGTAGTATTGATGATAATAATAATATAGTTATAATAATAATAATAATTTTACTAGTAGTAAAAATGATAGTAATAATAATAATAATGTTAATAATAATAATAATGATAATAAAAATAATAATGATAAAAATAATGATAATTCTAATAATAATAATGATAGTTTTAATGATAATAAAATGATAATTTTTTTTAGTAAAAAAATGATAATTTTAATAATAATGATACTTTTAATAAGATAATTTTAATAATAATGATAATAATAATAATAACGATAGTATTAAAAATGATAATAATAATAATAATAATAATAATTCTAATAATTATAAAATGATACTAATACTAATACTAATGAAGATAATAATAAATTTTATTATTTTCATAATCATAATACACTAATAATCATAATCATAATAATGTTAATAATACTAAAATGTTAACATTAATAATAATAATAATAATATTAGTAATACTTATAATAATAATAATAATAATAATAATAATAATAATAATAATAATAATAATAATAATAACATTAATAATAACATTAATAATAATAATAATAATAATAATAATAATAATAATAATAATAATAATAATAATAATAATAATAATAGTAATAATAATAATAATAAATATAGAAAGGCTACCTTAATGTAATAGGGCTTAAAAAAACGCCCCTGCCCTGGCTCAAACCCGTGACCCTTCGTTCCTCGACCAGACCCCTAAACATCTAAGCTGTTTCGTGTTTCTGAAATTAATCACAGGTTAATTCCTTTTAACCTTTAAATCTGTCTATTATCTTTTGTAATTGGAAGTCCAGTCCACCAGCCCACATATCATAGTCCAATACTTGACAGGCCCATTATAGTCCATGAGTGTTTTGGACCCATAAGTCAGTCCAGTAGTATCAAAAAGAAGGCTCGGTTACATTTAATGATTAAAGGGTGTTTTGGTTCGATCATTAATCATATAGTGGAGTTCGGTTCTCTTGTAAACAAACAGGAGCCGACAAAAAGAAAAAAAGTTTTGGTTTAATCATCATCAAATCAATCAAGTTGCACCGTCTATCATTATCTTTTTCATCATCCCATTCGCTAATAAAAGCAAGAATAATAACAGGAAAATAGCTGCAGCAGCAGTCTACGGAGATGAATGATGGTGAGGATGATGTTTTATAATCGTTTAATAAAAATGTTGAAAGTGATGGTGATTCACGATGTAATTCAAAGAGAGAGAAAGAACACATGGTGGTTTTGAGTGGTGATTTGCGGAGACTATTTAGACAAAAAAAGAAATAAATGAGTCGAGCAACGACCCAGATATTCTTCGGTTATGTTTGGGTGCTTTGATCAGTAAGACAAGAAACAGGAAAACACAAGGTTTCAGTTGCAGTAGCGAGTAACCGGAGTTGAAGAAATAAAAAGAAGAGAGAGAGAGAGAGAGAGAGTAGGGTTTTTGATGGTTAATCTTGGTGATGGTTGTTTGGGTCTTCGAGCAGAAACAGGAAAACAATCGATGTAGTAGCAGGTTAATAAATTATTGGTGGTGTTGGTGTTTTGGTTCTGGTTTGACAAACGAAACAGGAAAACAAAACAAAATATGATGGTTCGATGGGTTTGGCTTATGGATTCACGAAGAAAACAGAAAAAATCAAGTGTGATGTTTGAGTGGGTTTCGAATACATTAGAAAACAGAAATTACACTGCAACTTTAGTGATAGTAGTCAATAACCAGAGTGGCGTTCGGTTTTGGTCTAATTCAAATCAAACGGGTTAGTTGTGATGATAATGGTGGTCACCAAATGGGTTTTGGTCATCAAAAAGTAATAGCAATAGCAACAACACACTAACGAGTATGCAGCAGGTTTTGGTGGGTTTATTTTGGGTCATACTTGGACAGAAAAACACGATTGTAGCATCAACCAATGGTAACGAAAATGGTGGTTTTGTGGTGAAGGTGGTGTTGTGGTTTTGTGCTGAACCTAACAGGAGACAAGATAGCAGCGGACAGTAGCATCTCAAGGACGTTTGGGTGGTCTCCGGGTGGTGGTTATGGTTTTAATCTTGGTATTTGTTTTAGGGATAGATATGTATACATGCTGTAGTAGGAATTTTAGTAGAAATAAGGGTTTGATGATGATGAATAATGGTGGGTTATGTTAGGTGTTTATGACAGACAATCGATACAAAAAGAGTACCCGTTGCAATAGGAATTCTTGAATACATATTAGCATGTATG
This sequence comes from Rutidosis leptorrhynchoides, assembly GCF_046630445.1. Lineage (NCBI taxonomy): Eukaryota > Viridiplantae > Streptophyta > Magnoliopsida > Asterales > Asteraceae > Rutidosis > Rutidosis leptorrhynchoides. The sequence goes on from NC_092336.1 coordinate 114,853,474, forward strand.
ATGAGGCTTGTCGATTTAGAAAACAAAGAACAAGGAACCAGTGGTGACTCTTGAAAGGAGCAAGAAGAAGAATATGTATATGTTATGTATAAGTAAGTGTATGTAGAATAGATAGAAGATAGATGGTGGATACACAGTACATTACTCTTTTAAGTTAATCACGGATGGAATAATACAATGATGTAAGTGCAAGGATTAAGACTTTCAATTGAAACATATATATTATAATATTATAATACAATCACATTTTAGAATCGAAATGAAATAGTTTAGCAACCTATGATTTGGATTCTTATATGACGACATCCAATTTTAGGAGTATTATTTCGTGCTCGCTGCTAAACAGTTTATATATAAAAGTATTCAGAAAAATCTTCAATTTTTAAATTAAGACCATTCATTTATTCTGATCATTAACTGTATGAAACATGATAAAAGAATTTTGTCTAATATTTATTTTTAGTTCCAAGTAATAGGTACGGATTATTAAATCTTAAACTAAAAAGATAAAAATATTTTTATCAAGCCTATAATCTCCGTAATCTATTTACGGACTAACTTTTATTTTAAATTTCCATAATTTCGTATTAGATCTATATGAACACCAATGAAAATATCAACCGAGTATTACAATTAATTAATAAGTATATTCAATAAACTTTATATCTATATACAGATTTATTTTAATAATAAATTTTATTATATCTTATATTATTTTATTTTACAAAATTAATTCTAATAAACAAATAATATAATATTTCAAATTATATTTTAAATTATTATTATATATATATATATATATATATATATATATATATATACATACATACATACATACATACATACATACATACATACATACATATATATTTACAATTAGTTGTATGTGAATCGTCGGAAATGGTCGAATGGTAAATGAATATATGAAAACAGTTCAAAATTTTTGAGACTCAATATTACAGACCTTGCTTATTGTGTTAAAAATATTAAATTGTATCGAGAGTTTGATTTAAAATTAGTCAAAATTTTACGGGTCGTCACATCAGGAAGTCTTGCTCAGCGTCGTTTTTTATTCATCATGCGAATGTGGGTCCAATTTTCAACCGAAGTTTTTTTAGCATGCTTACCACATAATTTGGCCCGATTATGTGGCCAACGTAATGTGCTTAAAAATGTGTTTTGTGGCCATGAATAATTATTGAAACGAAACTATAGTCAAATATATTTTCATTCATTATGAAATCATAAAATAGAAACAATTATAGAGTTATGAATTGAGAGATATCAAAAACAGTCACAAAATAATCTAACCATTAAACCAAGATGTCACTAAACGTGTAAGGATTTGTGGCTAGTAGGGATATATTAACCTCAAAAATATTCTCATTGAACCTAAATAAAGTGTTACATAAAATACAAGTATCAAAATTGTATTTAAATATGCATAAAAGTTCAAATGCAAAGGTAATAATTATCGTAAAATCTGAAAGTTCAAAATTCACCTTTAGAAATAACACGACTTTTTTGGCGTCAAAACTATTTCGAACGTAAGTAAGCATTCAGGAAGTATTGCTCATAGCGTCGTTATCCATTCATCGTGCGAAAATGGGTCCAATTTTCAACCAAAGTTTTTTTAGCATGCTTGCCACATAATTTGGCCCGATTATGTGGCCAACGTATTGTGCTAAAAAATGTGTTTTGCGGCAATAAAATTATTACCGATACGAAACTATAGGAAAATTTATTTTCATTCAATATGAAATTTTAAAATTGAATCAATTATAGAGTTATGAATTGAGAGATATCAAAAAGTGTCACAAAATAATCGAACCATTAAACCAAGATGTCACTAAACTTGTAAGGATTTGTGGCTAGTAGGGATATATTAACCACATAAATATTCTCAATGAACCTAAATAAAGTGTTACATAAAAAATTAGTATCAAAATGGTATTTAAGTATGCATAAGAGTTCAAATGAAAGGTAATAATTATCGTAAAATCTGAAAGTTCCAAATTCACCTATAGAAATAGCAAAACAACTTTTTCGGTGTCAAACCTATTTCGAATGGAAGCAAGCATTCAGAAAGTCTTGCTCGCAGCGTCGTTTTGTATTCATCGTAAGAAAGTGGGTCCAATTTTTAACCAAAGTGTTTTTAGCATGCTTGCCACATAATTTGGCCCGATTATGTGGCAAACATAATGTGCTCAAAAATGTGTTTTGCGACCATAAATTACTATCGAAACGAAACTATAGTCAAATATATTTTCATTCAATATGTAATTTTAAAATAGAAACAATTATAGAGTTATGAATTGAGAGATATCAAAAACTGTCACAAAATAATCTAACCATTAAATCAATATGTCACTAAACGTGTAAGGATTTGTGACTAGTAGGGATATATTAACCCCAAAAATATTCTCAATGAACTTAAATAAAGTGTTACATAAAAAACAAGTATCAAAATGGTATTTAAATATGCATAAGAGTTCAAATGAAAGGTAATAATTATCGTAAAATCTAAAAGTTCCAAATTCACCTATAGAAATAGCAAAACAACTTTTTCGGTTTTAAACCTATTTCGAATGGAAGCAAGCCTTCAGAGAGACTTGCTCATAGTGTCGTTATGTATTCATCGTAAGAAAGTAGGTTCAATTTTTAACCAACATTTTTTAGCTTTCTTGCCACATAATTTGGTCCGATTATGTGGCCAACGTAATGTACTTAAAAATGTGTTTTACGGCCATGAATTATTATCGAAACGAAACAATAAGAAAATTTATTTTCATTCAATATGAAATTTTAGAATAGAATCAATTATAGAGTTATGAATTGAGAGATATCAAAAAGTGTTACAAAATAATCGAACCATTAAATCAAGATGTCACTAAACTTGTAAGGATTTGTGGCTAGTAGGGATATATTAACCACAAAAATATTCTCAATGAACCCAAATAAAGTGTTACATAAAAAATTAGTATCAAAATGGTATTTAAGTATGCATAAGATTTCAAATGAAAGGTAATAATTATCGTAAAATCTGAAAGTTACAAATTCACCTATAGAAATAGCAAAAAAAACTTTTTCGGTGTCAAACCTATTTCGAATGGAAGCAAGCCTTCAGAAAGTCTTGCTCGTAGCGTCGTTATGTATTCATCGTAAGAAAGTGGGTCCAATTTTTAACCAAAGTTTGTTTAGCATGCTTGTGATAATGCTAAAAATGAACATATATTTCATAGCATTATTCCTCAAGAAAGCAAGCTTTTAGTTGCAGTTGTCCTATTTACAAGTAATATTCGTTTAAATAATAAAAGCTGAAGACAAAAGATAGATTCGACGAATTGAAGATGCAAACGACCAAAAAGCTCAAAAGTACAAAGTACAATCAAAGAGGTTCCAATTATTGATAAGAAACTTCTCAGAATTACAAGAGTACAAGATTCAAAACGCAAAGTACAAGATATTAAATTGTACGCAAGGACGTTCGAAAATCTGAAACAGGGACCAGAGTCAACTCTCAACGCTCGACGCAACGGACTAAAAATTACAAGTTAACGGAGTACAAGAATATAATATAATATATATATATAATTAAATTTAATTATATATATTATATTATATAATAAATAAATAAGCAGCCCACGTTTTTAAAGACTTTTGAGCCTCCCCTGCTGGCCATGCGATCGCATGGCCTTGAAGGGCAAAGCCCATGCGATCGCATGAGGCCCTTTTCCAGCCCACATGCCTATAAAAGTCGCAGTTTGGTGCATCAAAAATATATATATCAATCTCTCTATCTAAATGTGTGTATATATATATATATATATATATATATATATATATATATATATATATATATATATATATATATATATATATATAATTTTAATTTTAATTTTAATTTCCAATAATAAGGGTATGTTAGCGCATATTGTAAGGGTGTAATCGAAATTCTGTCCGTGTAACGCTACGCTATTTTTAATCATTGTAAGTTATGTTCAACCTTTTTACATTAATGACTCGTAGCTAAGTTATTATTATGCTTATTTAAGCCGAAGTAATTATGATGTTGGGCTAAAAATACTAAAATTAGGTAATTGGGCTTTGTACCATAATTGGGGTTTGGACAAAAGAACGACACTTGTGGAAATTAGACTATGGGCTATTAGTGGGCTTTATATTTGTTTAACTAAATGATAGTTTGTTAATTTTAATATAAAGATTTACAATTGGACATACCTATAAATAACCATATACACTCGATCGGACACGATGAGCGGGATATTTATATGTACGAATAATCGTTCATTTAACTGGATACGGGAATGGATTAATAGTCTATGGAATTATTAAAACAGGGGTGAAATTATGTACAAGGACACTTGGCATAATTGATAACAAAGTATTAAAACCTTGGGTTACACGCAGTCGATATCCTGGTGTAATTATTAAACAAAGTATTAAGATCTTGTTACAGTTTAAGTCCCCAATTAGTTGGAATATTTAACTTCGGATATAAGGATAATTTGACGAGGATACTCGCACTTTATATTTATGACTGATGGACTGTTATGGACAAAAACCAGACGGACATATTAAATAATCCAGGACAAAGGACAATTAACCCATGGGAATAAACTAAAATCAACACGTCAAACATCATGATTACGGAAGTTTAAATAAGCATAATTCCTTTATTTTCATATTTAATTGCACTTCTAATTATCTCACTTTTATTTATTGTCATTGTATTTAATTGCACTTTTAATTATCGCACTTTTTAATTATCGCAATTTTATTTCATCGCACTTTTATTTATTGCAATTTCATTATCGCTATTTACTTTACGCTTTAAATTAAGTCTTTTATTTATTTAATATTTTACATTAGGTTTTAACTGCGACTAAAGTTTTAAAAATTGACAAACCGGTCATTAAACGGTAAAAAACCCCTTTTTATAATAATAATATTACTTATATATAGGTCATTAAACGGTAAAAAAATCCCTTTTTATAATAATAATATTACTTATATATATATATATATATATATATATATGTATTTTTATAAATTAAAACTAATATAGCGTTAAGCTTTGTTTAAAGATCTCCCTGTGGAACGAACCGGACTTTCTAAAAACTACACTACTGTATGATTAGGTACACTTTCTATAAGTGTTGTAGCAAGGTTTAAGTATATCCATTCTATAAATAAATAAATATCTTGTGTAAAATTGTATCGTATTTAATAGTTTTTCCTAGTAAAATATAAGCTATTTCATATACACCTCGCATAACACCAAGTATTTTTGGCGCCGCTGCCGGGGAACAAATCTAGCTTAAAAGCCGAAAGCGCAACGCTATATATAAAAAAAAAAAATTAAAAACTCTCTGGGCCTGGTACTGTAGCAGCCCGTAACCTGGCCCAAAATCCAAGCTCATGCGATCGCATGAGCCTGAAGGCAATTACTCATGCGATCGCATGAGGGTCTCTGACAGGACACAGGAAGCCCTAGTTCAGCATTAATTACGGGTTATTATTATTATTATTTAATTTAAAACCCTAATTAGGTTTTTAATATTTAATTAGTTAGTTTAGATTTTAATTAATTTGTATTTTTAGTTTATTTAGTTTAATTAAATTATAAAATTAATAGTTTCATAAAATAAATAATATAAAAATAATATTTTTATAAAAATTGTACTTTTTATAACTTTTAGTATATTTTTATATTTTGTCTCTTTTTAATTATTTTAGCGTATTTTTTGTATTTTTTCGCTCGTATTTAGTTTTAATCCATAGTTTTTGCCATAGTTATTTTTATTTCTAGATTTTTAGGCTTTGCCGTAAAATCTCTTAAGTGCTTTTTCTTTAGACTAAGATCTAGGTGCTTTAGAATTTTGCGACACCGTTTTTAAAATTTTAGTACCTTTTTAAGATATTGTTATTTGGGATATAGTTGTACTTGTAAGCTTTAATATTTTTAGACGCAACTTTTAATTCTTAGTTTTTAGTTCCTTTTTAAGTTTCAACGCGCTACTTTCTTATTTATTTTTCGACGCCTTTTACCTATGTATCAATTATCACTCCAATTAGTAATCTCAATTTGCAATTTTAATTTTAAGTTAGTGATAATAATAAGGTTGGGTTAGTCGAGTGTTTTAAAGTTTTATAAGTCACTATTTTTCTTTCTTATTTCTCCAATTTTAATACCGACGCGCTCTTTTTCTTTCTTATTTCTCGCCATTCTAGTTTTTAGGACATAGAATTTTCTACTTCTTCTCTAAATTTCTTTAAATTACGAAAAATTATTTTAAGCGGTTAAATTGATAGACATCAAAATTTTCTGGTTCGTAGTAATAGTTGGATTTGTACGTGGACCGGATTATTGGAGCCAAACAGTACTCAATTATATTGAGACCAAACGAATCCTGCCCCTCTGCTGCATCTTTTGGCTATTCGAAACGTGGGCAAAATCAAAAAAGTCTATTAATTGGATAACTTATATAATTTTTCTTTCTTTTTAAAAACTAATAGGATATTCAGTGAATGCACCGAGCAAAACGTTCACCACCTTTTGTACGTTCACCACCTGTAACTCGATCAAGACATCTAGCTAATATTACCGCCGTTGATTTTTCTTTAGAATCGTCATCCAGTCGACCAATTACTCCAATTCAAATTTCCGATAATCCATTTTTTGAACCCGACCTCACAATTGAGAATCCGGAGAATATTCAGGGACAATTCATAGATCCTGAACCATTAATCTTTCCTCCGGAACCACCAATCATTCAAACAGAGATTGTTGAGGAACCAACCATTAAATCAGAATCCTATAGTGATTCAGATTCAACAAATTCAATTATGGAGAATCTGGAACCTTTAAGTATGGAAGACCGAATGAGAGCTAAACGCACTGGCCAAGGTCACGCAATTACTCATCCAGACATTAATGCGCCAGATTATGAAATCAAAGGAAAAATTCTACACATGGTGACTAATCAATGCCAATTTAGTGGTGCGCCGAAGGAAGATCCAAATGAACATCTTCGTACCTTTAATAGGATCTGTACTTTATTTAAAATAAGAGAAGTGGAAGATGAACAGATATATCTCATGTTATTTCCCTGGACTTTAAAGGGAGAAGCCAAAGATTGGTTGGAATCGTTACCTGAAGGGGCGATTGATACACGGGACGTTTAAGTTGAAAAATGTCTTAAACAATTCTTTCCGGCATCTAAAGCCGTAAGACTTCAAGGAGAAATTGTTACATTCACACAAAAGCCAAATGAAACTCTATATGAGGCATGGACAAGATTTGGAAAGTTATTGAGAGGATGTCCGCAACATGGTTTAGACACTTGTCAAATAGTACAAATATTCTACCAAGGATGCGACATCACTACAAGGAAAGACATCGATATAGCAGCTGGTGGTTCCATTATGAAGAAAACCGAAACTGATGCTTACAAAATTATTGATAACACTGCTTCCCACTCACATGAGTGGCACCAAGAAAAAGATATCATTACATCATCTAAAGCAGCTAGAGCCGATTCTAGCCATGACTTAGATTCCATTTCCGCAAAGATAGATGTTGTCGAGAGACGAATGGAAAAGATGACTAATGATATTCACTCAATACGAATTAGTTGTGAGCAGTGTGGAGGACCACATTTGACAAAAGATGTCTCAGTATTGAACTAACAATGGAACAAAGAGAGAATGTTTCATACATAAACCAAAGGCCTGAAAATAATTATCAGAATAATTATCAACCGCCAAGACCGATCTACAATCAAAACCAGAATTATAATCGAAATGTTCCATACAACAACCAACAAGGTCCTAGCAATCAACAAGTATCCAATGATACTTACAATCAGCAAAGACCTAATTTTCAAAACAAACCACCACAAACCGATGATAAAAAGCCGAATTTAGAAGATATGATGACAAAGCTAGTTGAATCTCAAACACAGTTTTTCACATCTCAAAAACAAACCAATGAACAAAATGCTCAAGCATTTAGAAATCAACAAGCTTCTATTCAAAATCTGGAACAAGAAGTAAGTAACCTAGCAAGGTTAATAGGTGAAAGAAAACCGGGACGTTTACCTAGTGATACAAATGCTAACCCCCGAAATAAAACAGCCAAAGCCATTACCACAAGAAGTGGTATTACACTTAAACCACCTGAAATACCTGTAATTTCTAATGAAGCTATTCCTACTTTACAAGAACCACAACCTGAACAAGATAAGGAAAAAGAACCGGTAGTTGAAAAGGTTAATGAAGATAACACAGTTAAAGCTAAACCTTATGTTAAACCATACCAACCACCACTTCCTTACCCGAGTAAAATGAGAAAAGAGAGACTTGAAGCCGAGTAATCCAAATTCTTGGATATGTTTAAACAGATAAATGTAAATCTTCCTTTCATTGATGTAATTTCAGGAATGCCTAGATATGCTAAATTTCTGAAAGATCTAATCTCAAATAGAAAGAAAATAGAAAAACTCTCGGCTGTTACTATGAATGCTAATTGTTCTGCAGCGCTATTGAATAAACTACCAGAAAAATTATCAGATCCAGGAAGTTTCACAATTCCATGTTTTTTGGGTAGTCTTAGTTCAATAGAAGCATTGGCAGACTTAGGTGCTAGTATAAATTTAATGCCGTATTCACCATACACTAAACTAGACCTCGAAGAATTAAAACCAACACGAATAAGCATACAACTAGTCGATCGATCAGTAAAATATCCTAGAAGGATAATGGAGAACATGCTAGTTAAAGTTCGTACTTTAGTATTTCCAGTAGACTTTGTTATTCTGGACATGGAAGAAGATTCTCGAGTTCCTCTTATATTAGGAAGACCATTCTTAAACACGGCTAAAGCAATAATAGACGTGTTTGGTAAGAAACTGACCCTAAGTATAGAGGACGAGAGTGTTACCTTTTCTGTTGATAGAGCCATGTAACAACCGCAATCTGCAGATGATACATGTTATTATATTCAAACTATAGAATCACATGAAGAATTGTTAGAAGAATTTCCAGAATTACAAGGAACAGGAGAATGTTCTTTAGGAGAAGGTACTGAACTAATTGATGAAACTGAAATGTTAGCTACACTTATGGCTAATGGATACGGACCAACAACAGAAGAAATTCAAATGCTAAAAGAGGAAGACAGATATCGATATAAATCATCGATAGAAGAACCACCGACATTAGAGTTAAAGCCACTTCCAAACCATTTGGAATATGCTTATTTACCTGGTAAATCTGAATTACCTGTAATAATATCGTCTTCTCTTACTGAAAATGAGAAATCACAACTCATTTCTGTGTTGAAAGCTCATAAACCAGCTATTGCATGGAAAATTCATGATATTAAAGGAATAAGTCCTTCGTATTGCACACATAAAATCCTTATGGAAGAAGGTCATAAAACGTATGTGAAACGAAGACTAAATCCGAATATGCAAGATGTTGTTAAGAAAGAAATTATTAAACTGCTAGATGCATGTTTAATTTATCCAATCTCTGATAGTCCATGGGTAAGCCCAGTTCAATGCGTGCCTAAGAAGGGTGGCATGACTGTCATTACAAATGAGAAAAATGAGCTTATTCCTACTAGGACTGTAACAGGATGGCGTGTTTGTATTGATTATAGAAAATTAAATGACGCCACCAGAAAAGATCACTTTCCCTTACCTTTTATTGATCAAATGTTGGAAAGATTAGCCGGAAATAGTTGCTATTGTTTTCTTGATGGTTTTTCCGGATACTTTCAAATTTCAATAGCACCCGAAGACCAAGAGAAAACAACATTCACGTGCCCTTATGGTACTTTTGCTTACAAACGCATGCCATTTGGACTTTGCAACGCCCCTGCAACCTTTCAAAGGTGCATGATGGCGATTTTTCACGACATGATAGAAGAATGCATGGAAGTTTTCATGGATGACTTTTCAGTCTTCGGTGATAGATTTGAATCATGTCTAGTTAATCTTGAACGAATGCTTATTAGATGCGAACAATCAAATCTAGTACTTAATTGGGAGAAATGCCATTTCATGGTTAAAGAGGGCATCGTTCTTGGTCATAAAATTTCAAAGGAAGGAATTGAAGTGGATAGAGCTAAAGTAGATGTAATTGCTAAACTTCCACATCCCACCAATGTTAGAGGAGTTAGGAGTTTTCTAGGGCATGCCGGTTTTTACCGACGTTTCATAAAAGATTTTTCTAAAATTGCCACTCCTATGAATAAACTCCTAGAAAAGGATGCTCCATTCATCTTTTCAGATGAATGCATCAAATATTTTAATATTCTTAAAGAAAAACTCACTAATGCGCTGATTATGATAACTCCAAATTGGAATCTACCATTTGAACTAATGTGCGATGCAAGTGATTTTGCAATGGGAGCCGTTTTAGGACAAAGGATTGAAAAATGATTTCAACCTATATATTATGCTAGTAAGACGTTACCAGGAGCACAAACAAATTATATAACTACTGAAAAAGACCTCCTTGCTATTGTCTTTGTTTTCGACAAATTTCGATCATATCTCGTTCTAGCTAAAACGGTGGTCTATACCGACCATTCTGCTCTTAGATACCTATTTTCGAAACAAGATGCTAAACCACGATTAATCCGTTGGATCTTACTCTTATAAGAGTTCGATATTGAAATCCGAGATAAAAGAGGAGCAGAAAATCTCGCAGCTAATCATCTTTCTCGTCTTGAAAATCCCGAATTAGAAGTTCTAAATGAATCGGCCATACAAGACAACTTTCCTGATGAATATCTATTGAAGATAGATTATAATGAAATTCTATGGTTTGCAGACTATGCAAACTATTTAGTATGTGGATTCCTTGAAAAAGGAGTGTCGTACCAAAAATGAAAGAAATTCTTTAGTGATATAAAACACTATTTCTGGGAAGATCCACATTTGTTTAAAAGTTGTCCCGATGGAATAATACGCCGATGTGTATTCGGAGATGAAGCTAGTCAAATCTTAAACCATTGTCATACATGACCAACAGGAGGGCATTATGGGCCACAGCTCACAGCAAGAAAAGTTTATGATGCTGGATTCTATTGGCCTACAATTTACAAAGATGCACACCTTCTTTGCAAATCCCGTGATGCATGTCAAAGGGCCGGAAAAATAAGTCAACGTGATGAAATGCCACAAAATGTCATTCAAGTATGTGAAGTATTTGACATCTGGGGTATTGACTTTATGGGTCAATTTCCAAAATCTCATAATAATCTATACATTCTCGTTGCCATTGATTATGTATCGAAATGGGCGGAAGCACAAGCTCTCCCGACTAATGATGCACGACTTATAGTCAACTTTTTAAAACGTCTTTTTGCAAGGTTTGGAACACCGAAAGCTTTAATAAGTGATCGGGGTACTCATTTTTGTAATAATAAACTTGAGAAAGTTCTCAAAAGCTATGGAGTAACTCATAAAATCTCCACTGCTTATCATCCACAGACAAGTGGACAAGTTGAAAATACCAACCGAGCTTTAAAACGTATTCTAGAGAAAACTGTAGGATCAAATTCGAAGGAATGGTCCATAAAATTGGAGGATGCACTATGGGCTTTTAGAACAGCCTACAAAACTCCAATTGGAACCACACCTTTTAAACTCGTTTACGGAAAAGCATGTCATCTTCCAGTAGAAATTGAACAAAAAGCATTTTGGGCTTTGAAGACATGTAATCTTGATTTACATGAAGTTGGACGTCTACGATTAAGTCAACTAAACGAATTAGAAGAATTAAGACAAGAAGCATACGAAAATTCGTTGATCTATAAAGAAAGAACGAAGAAATGGCATGATAAAAGAATCAGAAGTTCAAAAGAATTTAAAGAAGGAGACAGAGTTCTTCTTTTCAATTCACGATTCAAGTTATTTCCTGGAAAATTGAAATCAAGATGGTCTGGACCATTCATAGTTAAAAGAGTTTTCCCATATGGAACAGTAGAATTGATAAATTCAAATGGGATTGAATTTAAGGTTAATGGTCACAGAGTTAAACATTACATAGATAGTACGATGGAAGTTGACAAAGAAGTTAATCACAATTTCGACACCACAGCTAACTAAGTGTGAGGAGAATCAAGTATTTAAAGGATAATATGTATTTATGTTAGAGTTAGATTTTCTGTTTTCGTGTAGTTCTCGAAAATGAAACCCGAATGGTCTTTCCCTAGCAGACCCTAAAGAACTAGTCTTCTCCCCCCATTCTGAATTTTTATTTTTTTAGGTTTTTACGAGATGAAGACTTCCTGTGAATTAAACCATGGTCTAATGCTACACGCTTTAATCACTAAACGTAATAATGACACACTTTCGAGTGAACTGGTATCAGTAATCAGAGAAAAATTGGACGGAGTAAGAAAAGAATCCAGATGCGAAGATAATAAGTTACAATTTGGTAAAGGAAAATCAAAATCTGCAGCGAAAAGAAGAGCACGACACCTTGAAAAATGTCACAAATGCGGAAAATGGTCACACGAAGGTAAATGTTCAAATAATCAAACCTATTCAAACACCGAATTTGTTACTTTATGCAGAGACGGACCGTTCATATGTTTAGAAGAAAAAACGTTAAATGCTCGAGGTTACGCCTATGTAGCTATGGAAAACCAATTAGTCCGACTATCTTATGAGTGGGCTAGAGCATATCACTAAGAAATCTCTTTCACAGGGAAGTATGTACAGTTTTCAATTTTTATTTTTATTTTTATTTTTAACCTTTTGATAATAAACGCTAATTTGTTCGCTATAAAGTATTAAATTGGTATTCAATAAAATTAGGTCTTGCGACCGAAATTATTGATATCATACAAAAATTTATTACATCACTGCGAAATTTACCGTTTATTCTTAAGGTATAAATATCTTTAATCATTCAACCAAAATATTTCAAAAATTCGTCATGAGTTAAATTAGGTCGTTGAAGCGAAATTACTTTCCCGAAAAGAGGGGCGTATATTTTTGATAATATTTGATTGATTAAAGTGGGATAAAAGACCAAAAAGATTTTTATTTTATTTTTACCATGTTTTTAAAATTAATATTAAAATAATATTTTAAAATTTTTAAATCAATATATTTAAAATTGTAATTATCTGAAAAATTAATATTTTTAATATAAGTTTGTATGTATAAAAACAAAAATATAATATAAGTTTGGTGTAAATTTTTAATTTTTAAAATATGAATTTTTAATTTTATGCATTTTAAATTTAAGTTTGGTGTGAATTTAAAAACAAAAATTTACTTTATTTCGCTAAGTTAAAAATATGATTTTTAAAATTCTTCGTGAGTTGAAGACTACATCGTTGAACCGAAATTGCTTTACCCGAGGGAGGGATGAGAATTTTTATTATCATTATTTTTAATCTTATTGAATTAAAGTATGACAAAAACATTTAAAAAACCCAAAAAAAAAAATCTTCACTTTTAAAATCGCGCTTAAAAATGACAAATTTTAAAATTTTTGTCGAGGGACGGACTAGAACAACGATCCGAAACGCCCTCATCCTAAAAAGAAACAAATTTTTAAAATTTTATTAATTTTATGTTTTATTAAGTATAAGGTTTTATAAATAAAAAAAAAAATATTTCACTGTACCCGGACCCCCATGCGATCGCATGAGGTTTACACTTCAACTCCATGCGATCGCATGGAGCTGAAAAACTGGCCAGATCAAAAACTCTCAGCGGGTCTGTTCTTCACCACAATACACACACACATATACGAACCTACTCCCAAATCACCTCTAAAATTCGCAATTTTTCACCGTAATTCGTCAAATTTCTCGCTCTAATCATGAAATTGTTCAGAAGCTTTTCAAAGAAGGTAAAAATTACACCCCTAAACTCATAAATTTTCTAGTTTTTGTGATAATTACTAATATTTTACCTAATACAATTTTGTTAATTTCTAGTGTAATTAGTGTTAAATTGTTAGTATTTTATGCATGTATAAGCTAGATTGATGCTACTTAACATGATTTGAAGCCAAAAACATCAAAAAGTTTTAGAAATCTAGGGTTTGTGTTCTTGTGCAATTTGGGGCTTTTTGATATAAACAGGTTATGGCCAATTTTTGACATGAATTATTGCTAAATTGAGTAGTGTACCATGTTTAGGTAGTTAAATGATCCAAACATTGATCCTAAACATGATTTTTGAAGATTAAAGTGGACTTTTAAAGTCCAAAATTCATGAACTTGATTAATTTGATATATTTGTCATTTGAGACTTGTTTAATTGTTAGTAATAACTATTTTGACATGTTATTTGAGTTAAATGTTTATGAACTTTGTCTACATTTCCATATGTGCTTATTTAAAAAAGTGTAGAATTGTGAAAAAATTGTGAAAAAATTGTGAAAATTTGTATAAGTTTAATTTTGATTTAACATGTTATTGTGATTATTTTAAGTTGTTATTTTGCTAACACTAATGCATATTTGGATGCACAAATTTTGTGTTTAATGTGTTTTGCAGAGAGCCGATACTGGAGGTTCAGGATCATCATCATCATCTAGACGACCTGCTTCAGCACCAGAACCAGAACCAGAAATGCAACACGAGCCAGAACCCGAACAAGAACCACAACAGGAACCACAACAACAGCCTGATCAACACGTACCTTATTATGATCCGGTACAGTTTGTTAATGAATTCATAGTATTCCCGATGAGGCCGCCAGTAGAATACCTAACGATTCCTGAGCACACTTTGCATTCTAATCTGAGATTTGATAGAAGATGGAGAGATTATGAGACATATCAAAGGAACAAATTCAGATTGGTAACTAAAAATGTAGAGGTGCCAAGGATAATCGATTGGGATCCTTTGGAAAGAGTTCAGCTAGCTAATAGAGTCAGACTGCTACTGATTCAGAGGTACGGGAACTCTTCTTTTACTGATTGGGAACGTCTTTTCACCATTCGTAGACTTGTATATAAGGAATGGTGTGTTGAGCTCATGAGTACTGTATCACTTGATACAAATATAGTTAGAATAGATGATAGAAGATTTCTTAGGTTTATCCTTGGCGGTAGGATGTACAGAATATCCATGCTGGACATGGCCAGGGCCTTACAGATATATATACTCCTGGTGAGTTGCTACTACCCGATTGTACAAATTTGATTCATTATGGTGAAAGGGTAGATAGCAACTTTGACGCTGACGCCATTTGGAGGCGTATGTCACATTTTGATGTTTTTACACGAGCGGGAGGACACTCCTATACACATATTGACAGAGCCGAGCTTCGTATCATTCATAGATTTTTGGCTAACTCGATTACACAAAGAGGTAACAATAAAGAAAAAATAACCTTACATGATTTATTCTACCTAAAGTGTATTCGGGATCCTAGAAGCTTTGTCAATATCCCTTATGTGTTGGTTTTTATTTATCTAAAATGGTAGAAGGAATGTAGGACGGGAGTATAATAGGAGGAGGTATTTTTTTTACTATGATTGGAGAGTATTTAGGTGTTGATAGGAACCAAGGGGGTCTATTACAGCTTTGTAGAGAACAGGTTGAGCCTTTAGGATTGAAAGTTTATGTGGGTGCTAAGGTATTGAAAAGTAGACGCAACCAGGTAGTACCCTATGAGGGCCCTCATCCACAGGTAGAAATGGGCTTAGACGAGGAAATGGAGGAAGCGAAAGACATTAGGGATGTCTTTCGAGATGTTATTCTTGACGTCCACGTTCGTATAGATGAGGAATCAATGACGAACACGGCAAGACATAGTATGTACGAGCAGTGGAACTCCGAGCGAGTATACGAGGATTATAGGCGACGACAACACGATAGCTGGTTAGTTCATCAGCACCAAATCATGAGCCAACTATCATATCAGGTACCAAATAACTACGTACCTACTCAACATGCTCATTTTCCGCCACACAACCCCGAGATCCGACCACCCTTTAACCGGTATGACTATAACCAAGCCTATCAGAACACCTATAACCAACAATGGAACCCACCTGACGAGATGAACTGGAACCCCTATCCAGACTGATTTAGTTCCATTAGGTTATTTTTATGATTTTTATGTTCTTATCTTTTTACTTATTCATGTTTAAACTTATGTTATTGAATATATTATTGTAATTTTTATCATTTTTATTAATATTGTGTACTAATATTTCACATTTAGGATTTGAAAGTAGGATATTAAGTCCCATTTCAAATTGTCATGCATGTTTATATTTGTATTTTATGTATATTGTTGATTGTACAAAACAGGGTAAAACAGCGCATTTTCAAAGACTGACATTAAGTTCAGCAAAAGCTAGTTTTGACGACAAAACGAAAAACAAATGTGTTGTACCAACAGACGGAATGAACAAATGATGTGCACCATTTATCATTCAGCAAACAAACGCCAATATGTTTGGAAACTTTGGTAAAATTTAATCATTTTTTCTACGCTAATCACCCTCAATAATTTAAATTGTTACTGATTTCTTGCAAATGAGGGCATTGCAAGATCTTAAGTGTGGGAAGGGGTTAAATTATTTCGGAATTTTAAAAAAATTTTTAACTTAAAACACTTGGTTACCATTAAAAATACTAGTAAAGCAGTAGTTGTATCAGAATCTAGTGCTCTCTGATAATAAAGAACAGCCCTAGTCTTATATACTGACTACACAATTCTAGTAAAATTTTTCAAAATTTTCAATTAAATGAATTCAAAATCATGTTTATACATATTTATGAACGATAAAACTAGGTGTTAACACCGAAATTATTGTTACCTCGGAAAGGACATAAATTGAGAAACAAACCAAAATGTTAGAATTCATTTAAAATGGAATAGAGGACAATAAAAAGGTAAATAAAAGAAAATAAAAGCCAAGTGTGGGAAAATTTACCAAATTATCTTAAACATATGTCACATATTTCTGTAACAAATAATTGAAGATACTTTTGCTTTGGACTAAACTAAACAGTTTTACCCGAATTACTGTAAGAAAGATGGATCTACACGATGAATCAATTCCATCACTTATAGGAAGTAAAGTCTTCCGAAAAAGAAACGCGCTTCTTGATTTAGGTCATGAAGTTGTCGTCCAGACCAGCTGTAGGTTGACGAAAAATCTAGAAAAATCATCACTAAAATCAGCTGGAAATCCACAGACCTCAGCATAAAACAGGGTCGCCAAGTGGTCAGACTTATCCTAACCATGAGAGGATCTGTCTTGTAAAATGGGGAGGACGCCGTGCAAATTAGCTGGATAAGACTAATGAATCAGATCCCCAGAAAGGATAATCTCTTTAAAGATCAAAAATCAGCTTTTAAGCCTGATATTAGTCAATCCTAGAGATTGACCTTAAAGATTGAGAATTACAAACTCATGGAATTCGATGATATCTAAACTCGAGCTTGAACGAGAAAATATTTTGATCAAAATTACAAACCAATTTGTTTTCTGAAAACCCATTTTCAATGCGTTCATTACCATTGAACGTAAAATCCTAGGAATTCACCTGGAATTCATTAGGTCACCTGAACCAAATCGGGTCTTAGCCGTAAGAACGGTGGTTGCATAGCATGGTCAAAGACAGGACCTTGTGCCAGACCGAAAAATTATAAGGGTGAGCTTTACTATTGCTCCTACCAAGGATAGTAATTGCATCTGACACGTTATAAGACCATAATTAAAAGCATTTCAGGGGACATTGCCTTAACAGTTGCTTGTTCAACGCTTTCCTTTACAACCGGACGGTAGTTTACCGAAAGGTAATATATGGAACAAGTAAACTGGACGTGTTGCTTTCCTAATACAAGGTTAGCAAGTGGGTGACACAAAACCACAAGTTTTGAGCTAAAAATTTCAAATACCGGTGAAGGGTTATTTCGGAAAACTTATCTAGGGTAAAAACTAGATTTAATTTTCAAAAGATCAAATGTTTTCATAAAGATCCAATTTCCTTAAAGGATCTAAATTTTATAGTCATGTGGGACTGTAAACCACATCGTTACTACCATTGTTTATACCGCCGTAAAGAAATCACTGATGTACAAAGTGTGAAGAATAAAGAGGTGATTCTAGTATTTTAAGACTATATTGCTTGAGGACAAGCAACGCTCAAGTGTGGTAATATTTGATAATGCTAAAAACGAACATATATTTCATAGCATTATTCCTCAAGAAAGACAAGCTTTTAGTTGCAGTTGTCCTATTTACAAGTAATATTCGTTTAAATAATAAAAGGTGAAGACAAAAGACAGATTCGACGAATTGAAGACGCAAATGACCAAAAAGCTCAAAAGTACAAAGTAGAATCAAAGAGGTTCCAATTATTAATAAGAAACGTCTCAGAATTACAAGAGTACAAGATTCAAAACGCAAAGTACAAGATATTAAATTGTACGCAAGGACGTTCGAAAAACCGGAACAGGGACCAGAGTCAAATCTCAACGCTCGACGCAACGGACTAAAAATTACAAGTCAACGGAGTACAAGAATATAATATAATATAATATATATATATATATAATTAAATTTAATTATATATATTATATTATATAATAAATAAATAAGCAGCCCACGTTTTTAAAGACTTTTGAGCCTCCTCAGCTGGCCATGCAATCGCATGGCCTTGAAGGGCAAAGCCCATGTGATCGCATGAGGCCCTTTTCCAGCCCACATGCCTATAAAAGTCGCAGTTTGGTGCATCAAAAATATATATATATCAATCTCTCTATCTAAACGTATATATATATATATATATATATATATATATATATATATATATATATATATATATATATTATAATTTTAATTTTAATTTTAATTTCCAATAATAAGGGTATGTTAGCGCATATTGTAAGGATGTAAGTCGAAATTCTGTCCGTGTAACGCTACGCTATTTTTAATCATTGTAAGTTATGTTCAACCTTTTTACATTAATGTCTCGTAGCTAAGTTATTATTATGCTTATTTAAGCCGAAGTAATCATGATGTTGGGCTAAAAAAATACTAAAATTGGGTAAATGGGCTTTGTACCATAATTGGGGTTTGGACAAAAGAACGACACTTGTGGAAATTAGACTATGGGCTATTAGTGGGCTTTATATTTGTTTAACTAAATGATAGTTTGTTAATTTTAATATAAAGATTTACAATTGGACATATCTATAAATAACCATATACACTCGATCGGACACGATGGGCGGGATATTTATATGTACGAATAATCGTTCATTTAACCGGACACGGGAATGGATTAATAGTCTATGGAATTATTAAAACAGGGGTGAAATTATGTACAAGGACACTTGGCATAATTGATAACAAAGTATTAAAACCTTGGGTTACACGCAGTCGATATCCTGGTGTAATTATTAAACAAAGTATTAAGATCTTGTTACAGTTTAAGTTCCCAAATAGTTGGAATATTTAACTTCGGATATAAGGATAATTTGACGAGGATACTCGCACTTTATATTTATGACTGATGGACTGTTATGGAAAAAAACCAGACGGACATATTAAATAATCCAGGACAAAGGACAATTAACCCATGGGAATAAACTAAGATCAACACGTCAAACATCATGATTACGGAAGTTTAAATAAGCATAATTCCTTTATTTTCATATTTAATTGCACTTCTAATTATCGCACTTTTATTTATTGTCATTGTATTTAATTGCACTTTTAATTATCGCACTTTTTAATTATCGCAATTTTATTTCATCGCACTTTTATTTATTGCAATTTCATTATCGTTATTTACTTTACTCTTTAAATTAAGTCTTTTATTTATTTAATATTTTACATTAGATTTTAACTGCGACTAAAGTTTAAAAAAATCGACAAACCGGTCATTAAACGGTAAAAAACCCCTTTTTATAATAATAATATTACTTATATATATTTATATTTTTTTAAATTAAAAATAATATAGCGTTAAGCTTTGTTTAAAGATCTCCCTATGGAACGAACCGGACTTACTAAAAACTACACTACTGCACGATTAGGTACACTGCCTATAAGTGTTGTGGCAAGGTTTAAGTATATCCATTCTATAAATAAATAAATATCTTGTGTAAAATTGTATCGTATTTAATAGTTTTTCCTAGTAAAATATAAGCTATTTCATATACACCTCGCATAACACTAGCTTGCCACATAATTTGACCCGATTATGTGGCCAACGTAATGTGCTCAAAAATGTGTTTTAAGACCATAAATTACTATCGAAACAAAACTATAGTCAAATATATTTTCATTCAATGTGTAATTTTAAAATAGAAATAGTTATAGAGTTATGAATTGAGAGATATCAAAAAGTGTCACAAAATAATCGAACCATTAAACCAATATTTCACTAAACTTGGAAGGATTTGTGGTTAGTAGGGATATATTAACCAAAAAAATATTCTCAATGAACCTAAATAAAGTGTTACATTAAAAATAAGTATCAAAATGGTATTTAAATATTCATAAGAGTTCAAATGCAAAGGTAATAATTATCGTAAAATCTGAAAGTTCAAAATTCACCATTAGAAATCGCAAAACGTCTTTTCGGCGTCATAACTATTTCGAATGGAGGAAATCCTTCAAGAAGTCTTGCTCATAGCGTCATTATCTATTCAACGTGTGAAAGTGGGTCCAATTTTCAACCAAATTTTTTTAGCTTGCTTGCCACATAATTTGGCCCGATTATGTAGCCAACGTAATGTGCTCAAAAATGTGTTTTGCAGGTATGAATTATTATCGAAACGAAACTATAGTAACAGATATTTTCATTCAATATGAAATCTTAAAATAGAAATATTTATAGAGTTATGAATTGAGAGATATCAAAAAGTCTCCCAAAATAATCGAACCATTAAACCAAGATGTCACTAAACGTGTAAGGATTTGGGGCTAGTAAGGATATCAAAAAGCAACTTTGGTTAAAAATTGGACCCCTTTTTAGAAATATTTCATAGTAGCAAAACAACTTTTTCAGCGTCAAACCTATTTCGAATGGAAGCAAACATTCAGAAAGTCTTGCTCGTAGCGTCGTTATGTATTCATCGTAAGAAAGTGGGTCCAATTTTTAACCAAAGTGTTTTTAGCATGCTTGCCACATAATTTGGCCCGATTATGTGGCCAACATAATGTGCTCAAAAATGTGTTGTGCGGCCATGAATTATTATCGAAAGGAAACTATAGTCACATTTATTTTCATTCAATATGAAATCTTAAAATAGAAACAGTTATAGAGTTATGAATTGAGAGATATCAAAAAGCGTCACAAAATAATCGAACCATTAAACCAAGATGTCACTAAACTTGGAAGGATTTGTGGTTAGTAGGGATATATTAACTACAAAAATATTCTTAATGAACCTAAATAAATTGTTACATAAAAAATAAGTATCAAAATGGTATTTAAATATGCCTAAGAGCTCAAATGCAAAGGTAATAATTATCGTAAAATCTGAAAGTTCAAAATTCACCTTTAGAAATAACAAAACGACTTTTTCGGCGTCAAAACTATTTCGAATGGAAGCAAGCCTTCAGGAAGTCTTGCTCATAGCGTCATTATCAATTCAACGTGCGAAAGTGAGTCCAATTTTCAACCGAAGTTTTTTTTAGCATGCTTGCCACATAATTTGGCCCGATTATGTGGCCAACGTAATGTGCTCAAAAATGTGTTTTGCGACCATAAATTACTATCGAAACAAAACTATAGTCAAAAATATTATCATTCAATATATAATTTTAAAATAGAAACAATTATAGAGTTATGAATTGTGAGATATCAAAAAGTGTCACAAAATAATCGAACCATTAAACCAAGATGTCACTAAAGGTGTAAGGATTTGTGGCTAGTAGGGATGTATTAATCCGAAAAATATTCTCAATGAACCTAAATAATGTGTTACATAAAAAACAAGTATGAAAATGGTAATTAAATATGCATAAGAGTTCAAATGCAAAGGTAATAATTTTTGTAAAATCTGAAAATTCAAAATTCACCTTTAGAAATAGCAAAATGACTTTTTTAGCGTTAAAACTATTTTGAATGGAAGCAAGCCTTTAGAAAGTCTTGCTCATAGCGTCGTTATTTATTCATCGTGCGAAAGTGGATCCAATTTTCAACCGAAGTTTTTTAGCATGCTTGCCACATAATTTGGCCGGATTATGTGGCCAACGTAATGTGCTCAAAAATGTGTTTTGCGGCCATGAATTATTATCGAAACGAAACTATAGTCACATATAGTTTCATTCAATATGAAATCTAAAATAGAAACTATTATAGAGTTATGAATTGAGAGATATCAAAAAGTGTCACAAAATAATCGAACCATTAAACCAAGATGTCACTATACTTGGAAGGATTTGTGGCTAGTAGGGATATATTAACCTCAAAAATATTCTCAATGAACCTAAATAAAGTGTTACATAAAAAACAAGTATCAAAATGGTATTTAAATATGCAAAAGAGTTCAAATGCAAAGGTAATAATTATCGTAAAATCTAAAAGTTCAAAATTCACCTTTAGAAATAACAACACGATTTTTTTGGCGTCAAAACTATTTCGAACGTAAGTAAGCATTCAGGAAGTCTTGCTCATAGCGTCGTTATCTATTTATCATGCGAAAATGGGTCCAATTTTCAACCGAAGTTTTTTTAGCATTCTTGCCACATAATTTGGCCCGATTATGTGGCCAACGTAATGTGCTCAAAAATGTGTTTTGCGACCATAAAATTATTATCGATACGAAACAATAGGAAAATTTATTTTCATTCAATATGAAATTTTAGAATAGAATCAATTATAGAGTTATAAATTGGGAGATATCAAAAAGTGTTACAAAATAATCGAACCATTAAATCAACAAGATGTCACCATACTTGTAAGGATTTGTGGCTAGTAGGGATATATTAAGCACAAAAATATTCTCAATGAACCCAAATAAAGTGTTACATAAAAAATTAGTATCAAAATGGTATTTCAGTATGCATAAGATTTCAAATGAAAGGTAATAATTATCGTAAAATCTGAAAGTTACAAATTCACCTATAGAAATAGCAAAAAAAACTTTTTCGGTGTCAAACCTATTTCGAATGGAAGCAAGCCTTCAGAAAGTCTTGCTCGTAGCGTCGTTATGTATTCATCGTAAGAAAGTGGGTCCAATTTTTAACCAAAGTTTGTTTAGCATGCTTGCCACATAATTTGGCCCCATTATGTGGCCAATGCAATGTGCTCAAAAATATGTTTTGCGACCATAAATTACTATCGAAACAAAACTATAGTCAAATATATTTTCATTCAATGTGTAATTTTAAAATAGAAACAGTTATAGAGTTATGAATTGAGAGATATCAAAAAGTGTCACAAAATAATCGAACCATTAAACCAAGATGTCACTAAACGTGTAAAGATTTGTGGCTAGTAAGGATATATTAACCACAAAAATATTCTCAATGAACCAAAATAAAGTGTTACATAAAAAATTAGTATCTAAATGGTATTTAAGTATGTATAAGAGTTCAAATGAAAGGTAATAATTATCGTAAAATCTGAAATTTCCAAATTCACGTATAGAAATCGCAAAACAACTTTTTCAGCGTCAAACCTATTTCGAATGGAAGCAAGCATTCAGAAAGTCTTGCTCGTAGTGTCGTTATGTATTCATCGTAAGAAAGTGGGTCCAATTTTTAACCAAAGTGTTTTTAGCATGCTTGACACATAATTTGGCCCGATTATGTGGCCAACATAATGTGCTCAAAAATGTGTTATGCAGCCATGAATTATTATCGAAAGGAAACTATAGTCACATTTATTTTCATTCAATATGAAATTTTAAAATAGAAACGGTTATAGAGTTATGAATTGAGAGATATCAAAATGCGTCACAAAATAATCGAACTATTAAACCAAGATGTCACTAAACTTGGAAGGATTTGTGGTTAGTAGGGATATATTAACCACAAAAATATTCTCAATGACCCTAAATAAAATGTTACATAAAAAATAAATATCAAAATGGTATTTAAATATGCATAAGAGTTCAAATGCAAAGGTAATAATTATCGTAAAATCTGAAAGTTAAAAATTCACCTTTAGAAATATCAAAACGACGTTTTCGGCGTCAAAACTATTTCGAATGGAAGCAAGCCTTAAGGAAGTCTTGCTCATAGCGTCATTATCAATTCAACGTGCGAAAGTGAGTCCAATTTTTTACCGAAGTTTTTTTAGCATGCTTGCCACATAATTTGGCCCGATTATGTGGCCAACGTAATGTGCTCAAAAATGTGTTTTGCGGCCATAAATTACAATCGAAATGAAACTATAGTCAAATATATTTTCATTCAATATGTAAATTTAAAATAGAAACAATTATAGAATTATGAATTGTGAGATATCAAAAACTGTCACAAAATAATCGAACCATTAAACCAAGATGTCACTAAAGGTGTAAGGATTTGTGGCTAGTAGGGATGTATTAATCCGAAAAATATTCTCAATGAACCTAAATAATGTGTGACATAAAAAACAAGTATGAAAATGGTATTTAAATATGCATAAGAGTTCAAATGCAAAGGTAATAATTTTTGTAAAATCTGAAAATTCAAAATTCACCTTTACAAATAGCAAAACGACTTTTTTGGCGTTAAAACTATTTTGAATGGAAGCAAGCCTTTAGAAAGTCTTGCTAATATCGTCGTTATTTATTCATCGTGCGAAAGTGGGTCTAATTTTCAAGCGAAGTTTTTTAGCATGCTCGCCACATAATTTGGCCCGATTATGTGGCCAATGTAATGTGCTCAAAAATGTGTTTTGCGGCCAAGAATTATTATCGAAACGAAACTATGCTCAAATATATTTTCATTCAACATGAAACTTTAAAATATCAACAAATACAGAGTTATGAATTGAATGATATCAAAAAGTGTCACATCATAATCGAACCATTAAGATGTTACTAAAGGTGCAAGGATTTGTGGCTAATAGGGATGTATTAATCCCAAAAATATTGTCAATGAACCTAAATAAAGTGTTACATAAAAAACAAGTATCAAAATGATATTTAAATATGCATAAGAGTTCAAATGCAAAGGTAATAATTATCGTAAAATCTGGAAGTTCAAAATTCACCTTTAGAAATAGCAAAACGACTTTTTTTGGCGTCAAAACTATTTCGAATGGAAACAAGGAATTCTTGCTCATAGCGTCGTTATCTATTCATCGTGCGAAAGTGGGTCAAAATTTCAACCAAAGTTTTTTTAAGCATGCTTGCCACATAATTTGGCCAGATTATGCGGCCAACGTAATGTGCTCAAAAATGTGTTTTGCGGCCATAAATTACTCTCGAAACAAAAATTTTAAAATAGAAACTATTATAGAGTTACGAATTGAGAGATATCAAAAACTGTCACAAAATAATCGAACTATTGAACCAAGATGTCACTAAACGTTTAAGGATTTGTGACTAGTAGGGATATGTTAACCCCAAAAATATTCTTAGTAAACCTAAATAAAGTGTTACATAAAAAAAAGGTATCAAAATGGTATTTAAGTATGGATAAGAGTTCAAATGCAAAGGTAATATTTATAGTAAAATCTGAAAGTTCAAAATTCACCTTTAGAAATAGCAAAATGACTTTTTTGGCGTTAAAAATATTTCAAATGGAAGCAAGCCTTTAGGAAGTCTTGCTCATAGCGTTGTTATTTATTCATCGTGCGAAAGTGGGTCTAATTTTCAACCGAAGTTTTTTTAGCATGCTCGCCACATAATTTGGCCGACTATGTGGCCAACGCAAGGTGCTCGAAAATGTGTTTTGCGGCCAAGAATTATTATCGAAACGAAACTATAGTCAAATATATTTTTATTCAATATGAAACTTTAAAATATCAACAATTATAGAGTTATGAATTGAGTGATATCAAAAAGTGTCACATCATAATCGAACCATTAAGATGTCACTAAACGTGTAAGGATTTGTGGCTAGTAGGGATGTATTAATCCCAAAAATATTCTCAACTAACCTAAATAAAGTGTTACATAAAAAACAAGTATCAAAATGATATTTAAATAGGCATAAGAGTTCAAATGCAAAGGTAATAATTATCGTAAAATCTGGAAGTTCCAAATTCACCTTTAGAAATAGCAAAATGAATTTTTCGATGTCAAAACTATTTCGAATGGAAGCAAGCCTTCAGGAAGTCTTACTCATAGCGTCATTATCTATTCATCGTGCGAAAGTGGGTTCAAATTTCAACCAAAGTTTTTTTAAGCATGCTTGCCACATAATTTGGCCCGATTATGCGGCCAACGTAATGTGCTCAAAAATGTGTTTTGAGGCCATAAATTACTATTGAAACGAAACTATAGTCAAATATATTTTCATTAGTGAAGCATTAAAGATGAATGCTGGTCTTATTTAGGGTGCCTCACCATAATCAATTTAGGTCGATAATGCCTTAGTCATGCAATGCTCTATTAGAGATTTGGTTCAAACGAACAAGATTTCCACCTTACTTATGCCTTATTTTTATTGAAAACGTTTTAGGTTTTCAAAAATACTTTTTCGAAAAGGGTTTCTTTTGCAAAAATTTTGAAATTTGACTTAAGGACTAGGAATCTTCGTAATAGGTTATTATAATACAGCATAAAAATATTATACCAATATCCCACACTTAGACGAACATTATCTTCAATGTTCCTAGTGTATTCCACACTAAGGAGTTTTAGTTGAAGATTTGGGTGTATTTGTCTAGTGTTTTAATTGGGTGTATCCCACACTTAGTGATAAGCTAGGATGTGTCATAGTTTGAATCTTGAGCTAGTAGCGAAAAGAAAGAAATACCCCTAGCAGATGTGGTTGGCTTCCAATCCTTGCGTGTTTATCGGCTCATTTGTCATCCTTTATTCTTCTACTCTACTTTATTGCACAGGTTGCCTCCTGAGAAGCGCTTTTGTTTAAGGTTGTTGGCTCGACCGTAGCGATGCTTTAAAAAGCAAACATTCCCCACTGATGGTTGTGATCATGGTCTACTCGAGAGAATGTGAGTCTTGGCGGATAAATCCTGAGAAAGTGTCGAACCAATAGTGGTAGTAGATCCGGAACTTCTCTTGAAGATCTTCTAAAAGATAAGTAGTGCGCAGTTTCGGCTCTTGGTAAGTCTTGAAGTCCGATGAGAATATGATCCACGGCTCTGCTGGTTGACCCATGAATGTCAATCATAGAAGCAGTGCTGATGATGATTGTTTCTCTGATGGGATGCTCATTCTGGAGGTCTTCAAACAATGTTAGAAACTGTATCTTTAGAACTTCGAAGTCTTCGGAAAGGTGATCTCCACAGTAGGAGTCTGTTGCTTTGCACAGATTTGTCAAAAGACGAAGCTGAAAAGAAGTGAACAGCAATCCTGACCCGAGCATTAATGTCACCATCTTTGAGTATATCTCCCGACATCCAGCTTTAAATGTGAAACTAGGATCTGTGGATTCGTGGAAGATACGTGATATCTGCTTCGTAACATAGATGGCAATGTTGACTCGATCTGGTTCAAGATGAGAGAACGGATTGTTTCGCCTTACTTCTTTCGTAACAGCGTCTTGTAAGTCTTTGATAATCAGATCAGCATGGTGATCAATTGTTACGTAAATCACTAGTCTGTCTGGTGTGCTTTCGAAATTATCTCTTTCCAGGAGAGCGAAAAGGCTGTGAATATCCTCGATCATTTGCAAATCAGAGTGATAAGTCGGGCGTCCGGTGGAAAGATCTATGTGCTTCCGGATGAGAGTCAGTAGTGCTCGTTGGTTTTGTGAGAACGGAAGTGCAGATCCGGCTAAGGCGTTATAAACCTTAGAGTAAATGATCTTCTGATCTCGACAGAATCTTGTCTTAAGAATAGTGCGAACCACTGAATTGTGCTCTCGTTGCCTTTCTTCTTGGTAGATATGATCGTGAAGAGAATTGATAAAGTCTTGAATGCGTTCTTCTAGGATTTCAACATCATTGTCTTCTCTTCGGAGATAGAGGTTGTGTTCTTCTTGGATAGCCAGAATTCGTTCTGTTAAGCGTAGCGAAAAATCAATGGTTGATTTTCGGATGGCTTCGAGAATGCCTTCAAATTCATCGGTATCATTGATGAAGGTTATCATGTCTGCGTGTGTAGATATAATCGGAATTCGATCAGAAGAAGAGACCGGCTCCCCTTGATCTGGTTCGGTTGGAGAGTGTAAGTTATTCAGAATTTCTTCATGTTTCTCTACCTCGTCATCATCGGTGTATTGTTCTTCTGAGGATGCGTCTGATGAATGGGTTTCTTTAGTATTCTGATTCTCCACTTTGATATTTGCAGGATCAATTTCTATATCCTTAACCTCAGCCTTGTCAGTCTTCTTCTTGAAGCGAATGATTAAACTGTGATCTTCCGTCTCAAGCCTCATTATCTCTTCATGACGTTCAATGCTTGGAGCGGGTATTGTCACAGTCTCTTTTACGTCTTCCATTTCCTCTTCCTCTTCAAATTCCTTCTCTTCCTCTATTTCTTTGCTGGAATCCTCTTCTTCCATTTATGGGTCGTCTACAGACTGTGATTTGACACCCATCTTGATATCATAGGCTGGTGGTGAAGACTCGTCATCGAAAGTGATCCGTCTGGTGGAAATAGCAAACATCTCTGCCTGTCCAGAAAGATCGGTTGGTCGGTCAATTTTGTAGGTAACGCTCTCCCCATGTGATCGTAAGATCAAGGTTTGATTGTACACATCAATGACAGTCCTAGCCGTATTCATGAAAGGTCTTCCTAAATATCCATTACTACGAAATCCGTAGGATATAAGAATTTTTCGACTTTCACCATGACGTTCTCAACTATGCCCTTAGGATATCGAATTGTGTGATCGGCAAGTTGGATTGTCATTTTGGTTGGTGACAAGTCTCCTAACTCTAATCTCTTTTAGAGAGAGTAGGGGATTAGGTTGATACTTGCTCCTAAATCTACTAGTGCATGAATGGTTCCAGATTGGTAGATTGAACACGGGAAAAAGAATTGGCCCGTATTTCCTAGCTTTGGTGGTAGAGAGTTTTTGAGTAATGCAGAGCATTCTTCACTCAGTGAAATTTTGTTAGAGTCTGGTATCCTCTCCTTTGTAGAAAGAAGCCTTCGAATGTATCTCTTCTGGTTTGGAACTTTTGACATAGTGTCCAGGAATCTCCCATCAAGTTTAAAGGAATCAAGCTTGGATGGTCCTTCTTGTAGCCTTCCAGGATAGGGTACGCGAACTGGAGTTTCAGGGGTTAACTTCTGAGTATATGTCGATTTATTCTTGAGCCTGGCTGACCTTCTCCGTGGTTCTTCCTCTGGGATTATGGAATCCATTTGCTTTGCTTCTTCTATGTGGGGATTTTGGATAGTATTACTTGGCAATCTTCTCTGCTGTCGATTTCAAGGCATTGTGATAACTGTCCAAGCTGCGTTTCTAGACATTTGAGCAGAGTCAATTGATTTCTCATTAGTATCTCTGTCTGATCTTGCCTGGCTGCAGTTCTCTGATTTAGCTGTTGCTGTCCTTGAATGAACTGAGTTAACTGATCATCAGCTCTGAGAGTGGGGTTAGTTGCTTTCGTAATCTGGGTGGTAGGGGAATTTTCCTCAACTGGGTACCAGTGAATGGAAGTGGTTGATCGTAGGTCAATTGAGATTGTTGGGCTGGATAAGGTGGATAGCGATAGCGAAAAGGTTGATTGCTTCGCTGAAATTGATTAACCCAAGGTGGTTGATTGAATCCAGGATTTGGTGGACGAGCTGGGTATAGGACGTAACAGACTGAACTGTCAGGGTTTTCGTACTCAACTTGATATTCTTCAGTAGGTTGCGGGTTGATACAATTAACATAAACCTGAGCTTGGTTAACCTGCTGTGGCTGCGTCTTCAATTCTCTGAGTTATTTAGCAAGAGATTCCATCTTATCTGTGAGGGATTTGATGGCCTCCGTTTGATTGTTAAGTGCTGAGAGTGGGGCAGATGATGAAGTTATTTCACCATTGTTCCAGTCATGATGATGCATTGTCATGTTCTCGAGCAATTCCCATGCTTCGTCTGCGGTTTGGTTCATCAGATTCCCTTGAGCTGCTGCATCGATCGTTGTCCTATGATTTACCGTAAGACCATTGTAGAAGGTACTGCTTTGAGCTGACCGTTCTAGCTGGTGATTAGGGCATTTCTTCAGTAGGGTTTTGAATCACTCCCATGCAGTGTAAAAAGATTCATCATAACTTTGTTTGAAGTTAATGATGTCATTCTTCAGTTTGGTTTGTTTAGAATGAGGGAAATATTTGGATAGGAATTTAGTAGCCATCTCCGTCCATGACGTGATGGAATCTTTTTCCAGTCCTTCGAACCAAGTTTGAGCATGATGAGTGAGAGAATAGGGAAACAAGTATAGCCGGACTATATCTTGTCCTATCCCTGGCTGTTTGTAGGAATTCGAAAGAGATATGAATTTATCAAGGTGAGAATTATGATCGTCATTCGGTAATCCATGAAACTGACAGCTATTATGGATTAGCTGGATGATGTGATGTTTTAACTCGAACGAGTGTCCTTGAATCTCTGGAAATCTGATCAGTCCTCCTCGACCTTCAATCAAGGGTTTGGTGTTTTCTGCTAAAGTAACGCGTAACGCCATTCGATTTCTGATTCGTGCTTCCTTGCGTGCTTTAGAGATTATTGCGTCTGGATCAGGTGCGAATAACAACGGCCCTGGTCTAGATCGGGTTTGGGTCATACACTGGGTATGCCCTTTTTGTTTTTAATTTTTAGCAAATAAACTAAAATTATCAAAAGTAATCTAAACTAGTCTAAGGTAGTCTAATTCTAATGTAATCTAATTTAATCTAAGGCAGTCTAAAGTAATCTAAGGTAATTAACTAACTATCATACGGTTGAATATGTTTTTGGTTATGGCTACTGATTCCCAGGTATTTTGGTAACAGAGCTCCACACGAACTATTCAACAAACCAAGTGGCCAGACCGACTACGGAGAGGCGGGATCCTTTTGGTCCCAATATAATTGGCGACTGTTTGGAAAATCCAACAACCAAGTCCATGTATAATTGTCTTTCTTAGACACCACTAAATAATGGTGAATAAGTTTGATAGAGAGCAGTATTTCCTGATACCAGTTCCCCGGCAGCGGCGCCAAAAACTTACACTTTCCTGTGATATGGCCGAAATGGACGGTTTTTATTCGCGCGGTGTCGTCGGGCCGCAGCGCGCCAGGATCAGCCACTCAGGGGGGAAGGTACTGTTTTAAATTTATATTTAGCGGGGCCTAAATCTTACTACTCCTTATAAGTAAGGGAAGTATGACCTAGAGTCGTATTTTTGAGATATCAGTAGAATTGAACCTATATTTAAGACTAAGATAGTTAGGGAGTAGTGGTTATTTAATTTTGAGATTTTCTAAGTTATAAGACAGATAAAGTAAATGCAATAAAATTCGTAATTCAGATAAGGTTAAAGTGAGTGCATGTAACGACCCGGATTTTTCCGATCATTTTATACATATGAGATTAATATTTACATAAATTAAACATTACCAACATGATAAGCAATCCAAATTGTTGAGTCTTGTGTTTTTGAAAAGAGTTTTACACAACGTTTGACCGTCCAATTTGACCGATGATATCACGAACTATATAACATACGATAATTATACGATTGTGTACATATACGTATTTATACATATTTAACATGACCTAAGGATGGTTTAACATATCATTGTGTACTAATAACAAGGGATTTTAAGTATACTTTGAAACTACTAACTTAAGTTTTCAAAACGATAACTATATGTAACGTTCTTTGACATAAATACTTATAACTTATAATGCTTATACATATATCGTATAGATATGTATTTAATCACTTTTAAAAGGCTTATATACATGAAACAATATAAGTATATTTACAAAAGATAGCAATATTTAAATCCTTGTTCCGTTTTCTCAAGATTTTTATACGTATATCTAGGGTATATGCACCCGTATCATACCCAGCTTCTATACGTATTTACTATTAGTATATACACATCAAATCAAAATCTTAATCACCAAAAGTACTGCCCTAAATGAGAGGGAAACACTTTTTGACCTCTAGCATACAATAATTATACAAAATTACAAATTAGGATTTTGTTTTTACATACATATATCACATTCCATATTTATTTATATATCACTCCATGTTTTTGATTTCTAACTCAAATTTTATATCTCTAAAACACTCTCTAATTATATACTCAAACCATTCAGCAAACCTTCAACACTTAAATCAAAAACTAAACCAAAAACCAATCTATAATCATCATAAGAAAAACCTTTCAAGAACACTTCAATAATCCTTCCAAGAATACAAGTTTACTTCCAACTTTTCAATCCAACTCCACCACTCTTTTGGTTCCAAGATTATTTCTTATCTCTTATAGAAACTTTGTCCAAGTAACTTGAGGTAGTAACCTTGTTCATAATCTTATTCGATTCATATTTATATAGCTATCTTATTTTGTGTTGTAAAATTTTAACAACAAGAACATAGTTTGAATGATTTCAAACTTGTTCGCAAACTAAATAGATCCTTCTAAATTAACTTTTAAAACACTTCAAGACCTGTAATATATCATAATGATATGCTAACTTAACAAGATATAACTTGGTTTTACAAAGAACAATTTGAAAACTGAATCTACGTCGTCGGAGTGCAACCGGGGGCTGTTTTGGGTTGGATAATTAAAAACCATCTTGAACTTTGAATTGGAAGTTCATGTTCTGGAAAAATGATATTTCTTATGAATATGTTAACACATAAAAATTTCATGGTTTAACTCAAAGTGTAA
The DNA here is from genome assembly GCF_046630445.1 of Rutidosis leptorrhynchoides. Taxonomy (NCBI): domain Eukaryota; kingdom Viridiplantae; phylum Streptophyta; class Magnoliopsida; order Asterales; family Asteraceae; genus Rutidosis; species Rutidosis leptorrhynchoides. Next base: position 114,886,418 of record NC_092336.1, read on the forward strand.
GTATTTTTAGAAAAATGATCATTAAATGTTGTTTTTATGATGGAAAATGATCACTTTCATAAGTTTTACCAAAGTTTGACCTATAACCTGTGATTTCAAATACAAACTAAGGTATTTTCAGTTCATATTCTTAAAATTTGACTCGATCCAAGGAAGTGACAAGTTGAACCAACAAAAACGGAGTTGTAATGAAGAAACTACGACTAAAACAAGATTGGGTATCCGAAGCTAGTTTAGCTACGAAAATATTTGGAGAAAAAGTAAATTAATCATATCTTTTCTAATTAATATAATATTTTATATATAATTACTTATGATTTGATTTTATATATTTCAGGACCACCCGTAAACAATACGAGAAGATTAATCATAAGACCTCATGATTGTACGCAACACGTCATTTGACAACACGGTACTTTATGTACGCAACACGTCATTTGGACAACATGGTACCATGGGTCGAGATTAATTCTGATCAATATGAATACGATGGGGTCTTTATTTATTTTATTAAGCAACTAATTGTGGACCACTAACATCGGACTGCTAACTACGGACTAATAGATATTAAAAGTATTAAAAGTATATATGTAACGATTATTTGAAAAGAAAATTTGTTGATATATTATATATATGGTTAGGTTCGTGATATCTATCGGAGACCAAGTTGTTAAATACCTTCAAGGCAAAAGTGAGTATATAGTCCCATTTTTTTAAAACTCTTAATATTTCGGGATGAGAATACATGCATTTTATGATTTACGTTATGGACACAAGTTATTAAAAATATATATTCTATGTTGAGTTGTACCACTGGCATACTTCCCTGTAACTTGGTAACTACTATTTACATGCGGTATTGTAAACGCGAATCCTGTTGATAGATCCATTGGGCCTGATAACCCCAACCGGACTGGACGACCAGTATTCAACGGTTGCACAGTACTTCGTTTCGATGACTACACTTGGTACGGTGTAGTGAGATTTCATAATAAAGGGAATATGCGACGTTGATTAAATGTTAAGTATGGTTATCAAGTGCTCAACCACTTAGAATATTTTTATTAAAACGTTTATGTATATGAAATCTTGTGGTCTATCTTTATAACGCTGCTAGCATTAAACCTATATCTCACCAACTTTATGTTGACGTTTAAAGCATGTTTATTCTCAGGTTCCTAGAAGTCTTCCGCTGTTTGAATATATGTTAGAGAAACCATGTGCATGGAGTCATACATGTTTTATTCGAGGAAGCATTGCATTCACAAAATCATCACCGTGTATTTATTTTGACTGCATTGTCAACGGAAGTATTCTTGTAAACTGTTATTTGCGGTGATTGTCTATATGTAGAAATCATCAGATGTCGAAAACATTGAATTTTAAATATTCATTTATGGTATATCTTTTCAAAAGAATGCAATGTTTATAAAACGTATCATATAGAGGTCAAATGCCTCGCGATGTAACCAACTATTGTGATTCGTTAATAATCGATATGGACTTCGTCTGGATAGATTAGGACGGGTTGTTTCAGTGTGGTATCAGAGCGGTGGTCTTAGCGAACCAGGTCTGCATTAGTGTGTCTAACTGATAAGTAGTTAGGTTGCATTAGTGAGTCTGGACTTCGACCGTGTCTGCATGTCAAAATTTTGCTTATCATTTTGTGTCAAAAATCATCTACTTATCATCTGTAGGAAATTACCTGCTTATCATCTTAAGTCTAAACGCATCTTACAGCATTCATTGCATGAATGGTGTATAGACAAAATTCATATCTTAGCGTATTTGCTAATTCATATCTACGCGTATCTGTTACTGTAAACTTTGTCTGACATATTTCGTAAATCCCTCCGTAATCTATGAGATCTTTTGTTCTATATATGTGGATATTCTATATAATTAGAATACCACCCGATAGCCGGAAAATCATTTCATATAGAAAAATCCTTTATTCAATCATACGAAATGGAACTCGTCACTAGTTGAAGTCCCTCGGATTCTGATATGGAATACCACTCAAGCTCCGAAAGCAGTGTGACCGGAATGGATCAACCAATCAGTCATCATCTATTTTGGATGGGTTGGGGATGGGTTCGTAGCCTTCTCAATCATTGGAGACAAGAAGAAGGTGATCCCTTCCATCCACCAAATTGCCCTCTTGACGATGAACCTGAAGCACTTACCGGCGAACCTGTTCGAGAAACCATTTTCTCTCTCATTTCCAGAGTATCTCGTCACGATTATATACTACATCAAATTCTAGATTTTATTTATCCACTCGTCCGAACCGACAATCACCCCGGTGTAATAGAAGAAGTCAACGAGCTTCACACTCGGGTAGTGGCTTTGGAGAATACGGTACGAAGGTTACAAACACCATCAGCAGCATTAGCAGCATAACCAGTACCGTCAATAACATCAACATCGCAAGCCTCAATACCCTAAGCACCAGCAGCATCACCAGCATCAACGTTATCACCATCATCAACATCAACATGATCATTACCACCACCAACAATCACATCCGCATCACACACCTCAATATCACCATCCGTACCTCGGATATCAACATCACACGCACCATAGATACCAAGAAGTACCAACAACAACAAATGATGAAGTATTGATTCATAACTTCATCGGAGAAACATTCTATGGTGATTATGTAATCTCTAAAGACATAGAGATTACCTATTTCTGCCTTAACCATAAATCAGATGAGTGGACAGAAATGATAAAAGGAAGAGTAGAAACCCCGACAAGAATGATGCGTAAGATACAAGCTAGACTTGTTTTACCAACAGCATCAGCAGTACCCTTAGCCTCACCAAAACAGTCAGTGCTGTCAACATCGTTAGAATCGTCAACACCTTTAACATCACAAGCTCCACCAGTTCAAGAATCACCGTGGACATCATCAATAACGCGTATATTGCATCAACGAGTTATGAAGTATTAACTCATTCTTCTGAAGAATTTATATAAATATTTTATATATATGAATTCGGAAACCAAAATAAATCTTTTCGTACTAAGCTATTAAGTATGAATTGAAAAAGGGTAGATACTACTCGTTTAAATTCATACTACAAATATGCAATGATGTACGTCCTTCGTCAGCAACTTAATCATCGTTAACTACAATCCCTGTTTCAATTCAATGAATTTCATTTTATAATAAATCAAGTGTATTATTCAATAATATGTTTGATTTTACACTTTCATCTTCAATGTACTCGAAGCTTACTGGGAAACAACATTCATATCTTGCGAAGTTAGCAAGAGTTCAATGAGTATCAGCATGATTCACTAAGGAACTATATATAAGAATAAATAATGAAGTATTGATCCATAACTTCATTTATATTCTGTGAAGAATATGTGGTTCCTAATCGTTTTAGAGATTACTTATTCTAGCTCAAACCGAAAATCAAATGAGTCTAATATTATATTGACTTATTAAATTCATGATTACATCTGAAGAAAATATATATGTACATATATTTTCATAAAGATTGTAATAAAATTCTCTGGTACAAAACATTACTTGTGAAATTTTTTTAACGGGTAGGTAATACCCGAGAGATATATAAATTCACAATTAATATGATTATATTCTTCGACTCTAATTCAACAATCATCAACTATACTCACTACCTTCACAATAATATACATTCTTTCATAGAAATCAAAACAACCATTCTCATCCAAATTTGATTAAGACAAAACGAAATCTAAGTCAAGACTTAACAGAAGACATCACTCTTAGGACTCTTATATCTTTCAAAACTATACTTTGACTTCAAAACTATGCTAGAACATCATTCGATTCTTAGAACCCAGAAAAATATTTGTATCATTCAAAGTCCTAAAACATCATATGTATATTAACAATTACAATCTATGATCAAACCCTTCGAAATTCCTGAAGACACTTCAAATAATGGACAATCGAGATGATGATCCAACCACACATTACCCGCAGTCTTGCATCTGAAAAGCTCTCAAAACTAAGGACATAATTTAACACGTATCCGCGTTAAATCTTTTAGCATTTATTAGCAAAAATAACTTTGCGATTCCTTTTCAAAATAGCAAATTTTGTCACAGTTTCAGCAAGTCAACCTCGACTTTCCATTCGAAGTAGCCTTATTATAACCTGTAATATATACGATTACCCTTTTGTTACCAGGGAACCTTTTATATTCCACGACATTATCATCAGATGTACCAGCAACTCGTTACCCCTTTGGCGTAATCAACAATTGGTATTTTGAAATCTCGCAGTGTTTCTATTTCAGCAGTTATATATATATATATACAACGTCTATCCCCAAGAATTACATATTTCAAATGTGAAGTTTCTGAAAAACGCTCCAGCCTACGAATTAGTGCTATGAAGTTTTGGAAAAGACTGATAAAGTGGTAAAGACAGTAGACAACAATTACGGTCAGAAGTTTGACAATAAAGAATAATAGATTGGAAAAGCTCGAACGAAAAATTTGGTACTGGAAAACGGATTGAGCAAATTATAAAGGAGGCTGTGGACAAATCATAAGGACGAAATCTACCTTCAAAGGATTCAAATGATTCAGTGTCTGCTAAAACCGTTAGTAAGAACCTTACTCCTTATTCTAAACCTTCACAGACAGATTTTCCGTGTCATTCTCTGATCTTAGATATTCTAAGATATCATCGTATCTTTCATTATAAATATCTCCGATATTCCTGAAGATATATTCCCAACTATCCTCATTAAAAATCATTTATCTCTTCACAATATCTGCGTTACAACATAAAAGAAACTGTGTTAGTTTCTAAATTCTGAAAAATTCGAGTTTAAAATATGAATGTTTTGAAGTAGTGTTGGAAACTGAAGCATGAATTAGTATAATATAATGACACTTGATCAACGTGATTATATTACAGTAATTCATGCTGAGTTTCTAAATAGAACGTGATGATTCACAGATCATAACGTCATCATGTGCCATGTTACACAACTCTTACATTCTACCCAATCTCCAAACATATTAAGAACATATCTCCTTGATAATTCTATCTTTTCGGACATTCTGGTAACTTACCAAATCAAGATCGTGCAATTACTATTTCCTTTTTAGAACAATAACTATGTTTATTTCAAAATCCATACCTACAAATTCCGGACCATTATTCGCTTGACTCGAAGTCGGGAAGAGGAAACAGAAGTATGGAACTGTTGAATATAAAAGAAAATATAAAGCTCGACAATAACAAATAAATTACAAACCGTGTATATCAATACGTATTGCAACGTAAAGGCACGGGAGAATTAACAATACTATAACCCCGAGGTAATAGTAGAAATAAATAAAATCCTCCGGTGGTAGATGAAAAAGAAGAATGACAGAGATGAAAGTTAAGAGTATATCCAGGATCAGTACTGGATGAAGCATACTGATAAATGTTTTAAAGTATGAATTGAGGGAGGAAGAATAGAAGGTATGAGTTGTAAGGAAATGAGAGGAGGTGGATTTATAGTAAAAGATTCGACAGAGCAATCAAAATAGATGATCGCATTTAAAGCGGATTCTAATTTCCTTGATTATCGAAGAATCAAATCTCATTATGAAGATTTTCCTCCAAATCTCTTGAACTTGGAAATCAATCCTATCTACGTCAAAAGATATGACGAATCTATACCTACTCATTTCACCCTTTGGTGATAGCCTCACTCGTACTCTTCACAAAAATCAAATTGATTTATCAATACTACTTGATGATAATAAAACTCTAATTTTCAACTCGTATACGTCATGAAAACATACTTATTGTCAGCCATGACCATCCCATTCAAATTTCGGGACGAAATTTCTTTAACGGGTAGGTACTGTAACGACCCGGATTTTTCCGATCGTTTTATACATATGAGATTAATATTTACATAAATTAAACATTAACAACATGATAAGCAATCCAAATTGTTGAGTCTTGTGTTTTTGAAAAGAGTTTTACACAACGTTTGACCGTCAAATTTGACCGATGATATCACGAACTATATAACATACGATAATTATACGATTGTGTACATATACGTATTTATACATATTTAACATGACCTAAGGATGGTTTAACATATCATTGTGTACTAATAACAAGGGATTTTAAGTATACTTTGAAACTACTAACTTAAGTTTTCAAAACGATAACTATATGTAACGTTCTTTGACATAAATACTTATAACTTATAATGCTTATACATATATCGTATAGATATGTATTTAATCACTTTTAAAGGGCTTATATACATGAAACAATATAAGTATATTTACAAAAGATAGCTATATTTAAATCCTTATTGCGTTTTCTCAAGATTTTTATACGTATATTTAGGGTATATGCACCCGTATCATACCCAGCTTCTATACGTATTTACTATTAGTATATACACATCAAATCAAAATCTTAATCACCAAAAGTACTGCCCTAAATGAGAGGGAAACACTTTTTGACCTCTAGCATACAATAATTATACAAAATTACAAATTAGGATTTTGTTTTTACATACATATATCACATTCCATATTTAGTTATATATCACTCCATGTTTTTGATTTCTAACTCAAATTTTATATCTCTAAAACACTCTCTAATTATATACTCAAACCATTCAGCAAACCTTCAACACTTAAATCAAAAACTAAATCAAAAACCAATCTATAATCATCATAAGAAAAACAAGAACACTTCAATAATCCTTCCAAGAATACAAGTTTACTTCCAACTTTTCAATCCAACTCCACCACTCTTTTGGTTCCAAGATTATTTCTTATCTCTTATAGTAACTTTGTCCAAGTAACTTGAGGTAGTAACCTTGTTCATAATCTTATTCGATACATATTTATATAGCTATCTTATTTTGTGTTGTAAAATTTTAACAACAAGAACATAGTTTGAATGATTTCAAACTTGTTCGCAAACTAAATAGATCCTTCTAACTTAACTTTTAAAACACTTCAAGACCTGTAATATATCATAATGATATGCTAACTTAACAAGATATAACTTGGTTTTACAAAGAACAATTTAAAAACTGAATCTACATCGTCGGAGTGCAACCGGGGGCTGTTTTGGGTTGGATAATTAAAAACCATCTTGAACTTTGAATTGGAAGTTCATGTTCTGGAAAAATGATATTTCTTTGAATATGTTAATACATAAAAATTTCATGGTTTAACTCAAAGTGTAAGTATTTTTAGAAAAATGATCATTAAATGTTGTTTTTATGATGGAAAATGATCACTTTCATAAGTTTTACCAAAGTTTGACCTATAATCTATGATTTCGAATACAAACTAAGGTATTTTCAGTTCATATTCTTAAAATTTGACTCGATCCAAGGAAGTGACAAGTTGAACCAACAAAAACGGAGTTGTAATGAAGAAACTACGACTAAAACAAGATTGGGTATCCGAAGCTAGTTTAGCTACGAAAATATTTGGAGAAAAAGTAAATTAATCATATCTTTTCTAATTAATATGATATTTTATATATAATTACTTATGATTTGATTTTATATATTTCAGGACCACCCGTAAACAATACGAGAAGATTAATCATAAGACCTCATGATTGTACGCAACACGTCATTTGACAACACGGTACTTTATGTACGCAACACGTCATTTGGACTACATGGTACCATGGGTCGAGATTAATTTTGATCAATATGAATATGATGGGGTCTTTATTTATTTTATTAAGCAACTAATTGTGGACCACTAACATCGGACTGCTAACTACGGACTAATAGATATTAAAAGTATTAAAAGTATATATGTAACGATTATTTGAAAAGAAAATTTGTTGATATATTATATATATGGTTAGGTTCGTGATATCTATCGGAGACCAAGTTGTTAAATACCTTCAAGGCAAAAGTGAGTATATAGTCCCATTTTTTTAAAACTCTTAATATTTCGGGATGAGAATACATGCATTTTATGATTTACGTTATGGACACAAGTGATTAAAAATATATATTCTACGTTGAGTTGTACCACTGCATACTTCCCTGTAACTTGGTAACTACTATTTACATGCGGCATCGTAAACGCGAATCCTGTTGATAGATCTATCAGGCCTGATAACCCCAACCGGACTGGACGACCAGTATTCAACGGTTGCACAGTACTTCATTTCGGTGACTACACTTGGTACGGTGTAGTGAGATTTCATAATAAAGGGAATATGCGACGTTGATTAAATGTTAAGTATGGTTATCAAGTGCTCAACCACTTAGAATATTTTTATTAAAACGTTTATGTATATGAAATCTTGTGGTCTATATTTATAACGCTGCTAGCATTAAACCTATATCTCACCAACTTTATGTTGACGTTTAAAGCATGTTTATTCTCAGGTTCCTAGAAGTCTTCCGCTATTTGAATATATGTTAGAGAAACCATGTGCATGGAGTCATACATGTTTTATTCGAGGAAGCATTGCATTCACAAAATCATCACCGTGTATTTATTTTGACTGCATTGTCAACGGAAGTATTCTTGTAAACTGTTATTTGCGGTAATTGTCTATATGTAGAAATCATCAGATGTCGAAAACATTAAATTTTAAATATTCATTTTTGGTATATCTTTTCAAAAGAATGCAATATTTATAAAACGTATCATATAGAGGTCAAATGCCTCGCGATATTGTGATTCGTTAATAATCGATATGGACTTCGTCCGGATGGATTAGGACGGGTTGTTTCAGTGCATACTATGACTTCATCAGTTATTCTGCCGAGATTATGGAATGCTGGCTCATGAATAGGCAGAGGCCTTGTATTCATTACACTGGTCCTAAACGCCCCTGTCATAAGACATGTCACTGGGTACTACGTTAGGCTTGAAGATTCTGAATAGACAGCAACATCCCTTATCTCTGACGCCCGTATAGTCTGACTACAGGCATACACATTCAGACTGCTCATCCAATTGAGCAACTCGGTTGGGTGACGTATTAACATTCCACAATGGTCTAAACTTTCTTAAGCATAATAGAATACATGGTTTACCATATCCGAGAGACGTGATGTGTTTCAATGCTTTCGTTAATGAATGGTTTTAAAAGATAGTTAGGCCCTTAAAAAGAGTTCAACCATAAAGAACACCATGGCCAAGTCAAGCTGACTTCCATGAACGCATTCGGTTATCCTAACGGTCCAATCCTTTATGTGTCTAAATAAACAGTTCCTTAATTAACTAAGAATCCCTCAAGCGGGGTGCAATGCTTGAGACCGCGTTATGGTGCAGTGTACTAGTCAACACTAACCGGGTTCCATGGCCTTACTTAGCAGAGGTACAGCTTACAACAACCGTTGTGCTTCAGCGTGTACGTACGAAGTTTATATGCTTGGTGACTACACTAGCATGGTCTAGGACCGACAATGTACTAAGGGTCTAGTCAGATGTTTCACTACAAAAGAGTCCTCAGTTGGAATCTAAAGCTTGGTAGACTTACTACAACCGGTGTGCCTCAGTCGATCTTACGTTGTATCTGATAGACTTCTCTTACCAAGGGGTGACACAGATAGTGTACTCTGAATCGGGGTTCATGACTTCCCAATAACAGAGCCTATAACTACGTTCTATTAGTTGGAAAAGTGATTGAGTTTAAAGCATAATCGGAAAGCATTTCAACAGCATACACAAACCATAATATTATTTCGGCATTATAACTGCTTACATCATAGCATACACTAAAGATAACTACTCGCTAATCATGGCAACAATATCACATAACATAATGATAGAAGACATTATATAAAGATAAGGGATAGAAGTACCAATAGATTAAATGAGTTCTGAATATAAAAGTGACAACTTCAAGACTCCAGACCGCTCCTAATACAATCTTCGGCGTTCTTCTCCGGGTACTAGGTTTCCCGCACGGAGTCGAACTCCTTGAGAGTATGAATAATATTGTACAAGAGAGAGAAAGAAGTGAATTGAAGTGTGTGTTAGAATGAATGACAAAGACCCTTTAAATAAATAAGAATTTTGCCTGCAAACGTGTAATGACCCGCACTTTTTCGATCGTTCTATACTTATAAGATTAATATTTACATAAATTAAACCTTACCAACATGATAAGCAATCCAAATTGTTGAGACTTATGTTTTTGAAATGAGTTTTACACAATGTTTGACCGTCTAGTTTGACCGATGATATCACGAACTATATAACATATGATAATTATACGTTTGTGTATATATATGTATATATACATATTTAACATGATCTAAGGATGTTTTAATATCTCATTTTGTATTAATAACAATAAGTTATAAGTATATTTTGAAACTACTAACTTAAGTTTTCAAAACGATAATCATACGTAACGTTATTTGACATAAATACTTATAACATATAATGTTTATACATATATCGTATATGTAATGTATTTAATCACTTTTAAAGACTTAAATACATAAAACAATATAAGTATATTCACAAAAGATAGCTATATTTGAATTCTCATTCCATTTTTCACAAGATTTTCTATACGTATATCTAGAGTATATGTACTCGTATCATACCTAGCTTCTATACGTATTTACTATTGGTATATACACATCAAATCACCACCAACCAGCCCTTGTTCATGCCTTATGTATAAGGTAACTCTCTTGTTCATGCCTTATGTATAAGGTAACTACTTTTGATGTTTAGTATGACTAATTACATAAAAATACAACATGAAATTTTGTCCATGTTTTTCCATTAATCATGTTTTTATGGCCTTAAATACATCTTCCATTTTCAAATTTTATTACCTCATTTCTTTAACCAAAAACACACTCTTAAGAAACTCCATAACCATTCAGCTAGTATCCATGAAGATCTAGCCATAAAAACATCACTTAAACACCATAAGAAAAACCTTACAAAAACACTTCAAGAATCCTTTCAAGAACACAAGTTTACTTCCAATCTTTCATCCAACTCCATCACTCTTTTGGTTCTAGATTTTTACTTCTCTTTTACAGCAATCTTGTCCAAGTAACTTGAGGTAGTAACTTTGTTCATAACCTTATTCGATTCATATATATATAGCTATCTTATTTTGTGGTATAAAATTTTAACAACAAGAACATAGTTTGAATGTTTTCAAACTTGTTTGCAAACTAAATAGATCCTTCTCACTTAACTTTTAAAATACTTCAAGACCTGTAATATATCATAAATATATGCTAATTTAACAAGGTATAACTTGGTTTTTCAAAGAACACCTTAAAAACTGAATTTACGACGTCGGAGTGCAACCGGGGGCTGTTTTGGGTTGGATAATTAAAAACCATCTTAAACTTTGAATTGGAGGTTTATTTTCTGGAAAAATGATTTTTACTATGAATATGATAACACATAAAAATTTCATGATTTAACTCAAAGTATAAGTATTTTTAGAAAAATAATCATTTAAGGTTGTTTACATGATGGAAAATGATTAACTTCATAAGTTTCACTAAAGTTTGACCTATGACCTGTGATTTCGAATACAAACTAAGGTATTTACAGTTCATAGTCTTAAAGAGGGACTCGATCCAAGGAAGTGGCAAGTTGAATCAACGAAAACGGAGTTGTAACGAAGAAACTATGACCAAAACGAGATCGGATATCTAAGACTAGTTTAGCTACGAAAATAATTGGAGAAAATTAAATAAATCACATCTTTTTAAAATAACATGATATTTTATATATATGTACTCATAATTTAATTTTATATGGTTCAGGATCACCCGTAAACAATACGAGAAGATTAATCATAAGATCCCATGATTGTACGCAACACGTCATTTGACAACACCGGTACTTTATGTACGCAACACGTCATTTGACAACACCGGTACCGTGGGTCAAGATTAATCTCGACCAATACATATACGATGGGGGTTTTTATTTATTTCATTGGGGGTTTATTAAACACCTAAAAATGAACCATTAAAATTGAATTACTAACATCGGACTGCTAACTACGGACTAAGGAATTATTAAAAGTATTAAAAGTATTATAAGTATATATATGTGACGTTTGTTTAAAAAGAAAAGGTATTGATATATTATATATGGATAGGTTCATGATATCAATCGGAGACCAAGTCAAAATTACATATCTTCAAGACGAAAGTGAGTATATAGTCCCACTTTTAAACTCTAAGTATTTCGGGATGAGAATACATGTATTTTATGTTTTACGTTATGGACACAAGTAACTGAAAAATATATTCTACGTTGAGTTGTACCACTGGCATACTTCCCTGTAGCTTGGTAACTGTTATTTACAGCGGTATTGTAAACGCGAATCCTGTTGATAGATCTATCGGGCCTGACAACCCCAACCGGACTGGACGACCAGTATTCAACGGTTGCACAGTACTTCGTTTTGTGACTACACTTGGTACGGTGTAGTAAGATTTCATAATAAAGGGAATATGCGACGTGATTAAATGTTAAGTATGGTTACCAAGTGCTCAACCACTTAGAATATTTTTATTAAAACGTTTATATATGAAATCTTGTGGTCTATATATATATATTGCTGCCGACATTAAACCTATATCTCACCAACTTTATGTTGACGTTTTAAGCATGTCTATTCTCAGGTGATAATTAGAAGCTTCCGCTGCAACATGTTGAATTTAAGCAGGATCTTGCGTACTCATATTTGTGTCAAAAATAAAACTGCATATCCGAGGATTTGTATTGTAAAATATGCTAGAAATCATGTTGTTATCATCATTTGTAAAGTTTGTAAGTCTAAGATTATCGCTAAACGATAATCATCTTTATTTTGTCTAAAGCTTGTATCAAAATAAGAATTATGGTTTGTAATGTAAAATATATGCAGTTGTTCTTTTAAAAATGTCGCATATAGAGGTCAATACCTCGCAATGAAATCATACGTTATCTAACACGTTCTTATGGTTAAGGATGGGTTATGACATGTGGTATCAGTGCCAGGTTCTTAGCGAACCAGGTTTGCATTAGTGTGTCTAACTGATAAGTCGTTAGGATACATTAGTAAGTCTGGACTTTGACCGGGTCTGATTTAAAAACCATTGCTTATCATTGTTGGTTAAAATTTATATGTAAATATTATGTAGTACTAATGGGTTAGTTGTTGTGTGATAGATGTCGGGCTCAAAACTTGTTATCACATTCAGCGACTCCGAATCAGAATCTTCAGATGGCGTTTCAGTCATTAACCTATCCGATGACGAAAATAATATCTTTGGGGAAGACTCACAAATTCCGGATGAACCAACTATAGGGAACCCGGAAAGTGAACCCGAGGAGGAAAGTGAACCCGAGGAAGAAATACAGGAAATTACAAAAGACAAGTTCGAACTAGGAAAGAAACGAAAGGCTAATGAATTAGAAAATTCAAATCCTGAATTTAGTAAGGATGATGTGGCACCAACTCCACTAGACACTACCACCCCTATTCCCGCTATTCCTATTCGTTCTATCCCGGCATCTAGTTCTTCAGCCCCACAGCCAAAATATAGGCAGACAGCTAGGATAAGCGTTAGGCCATTCCTTGAACCTAAACGTCCTAGAAAATAGACCAAACGATGCGCTGCCGTATTAAACCATGGGATCATATAATGTTTTGTATAATATTATTAGGGTGGTTTGCTTAATGTTCGATGTAAGATAAGCATATGTAAAATAGTGAAGTATGAAATGCAATAATTTTCCATGGTTAAGTATTATTTAGATTGTAGTAATTGGTTCTGTACTAAGCTATTAAGTATGAACATTAACGGGTAGGTACTACCCTAGATATAATTATAAAATGCTAATAAGAAGAAAAGGCTTTTATAATAATACATGGTTCATATTGTTAACAAGCTATAATGTACTATAAATACACACTACATCTATAATATTCCATGTGAATAATTATTTTCTTTCATTAGGAAATGGCGCGATTGAATCGAATGACGGAACAAGAAGTCGAGGAATTCATCAACCAGCGAGTGAATGACAGAATGTTATGGGTCGAAGCTGCAAGAGCTGCTGCAGTTAACCCAAATCCTCGTGTAGGATGTACCTACAAGACGTTTCAAGCTTGCAAGCCCTCATCATTCAGTGGAACGGAAGGACCGATCGGTTTAACCCGGTGGATAGAAAAGATGGAGACTGTGTTTAAAATCAGTGGTTGTGTTGAAAAGGACATGACCAAGTATGCATCGTGCACTTTACAAGATAGTGCACTCACGTGGTGGAAAAATTATGTGAAGGCTGTAGGAGGAGATGTAGCTTATGATACTCCATGGGAAGAATTCAAAACAATGTTAATCAACGAATATTGTCCAAGGAACGAGGTTAGGAAGTTGGAAGATGAATTACGAAGTCTGAAGGTTGTTGGTACTGAAATCACCAACTACAATCAGCGATTCATGGAATTAGTTTTGCTATGTCCTGAATTGGTTCCAACCGAAGAACGGAAGATTGAAATGTACAAAGATGGTTTGCCCACAAAGGTCAAGGCAAACGTTACAGCATCGAGACCTAAGACAATTCATGAAGCTATAACCATGGCAAACGAGCTAATGGATCAGGTCATCTTGGATAAGAAATCATCCAATACTGATGTGAAGGTATTGGGTAACAAAAGAAAGTGGAATGGAAATTATGATCGAGGTAACCAACAACAATCTTTTAAGAAACAAGAAACCACGAAAGGTGCGGGTAGTGGTTCAGGTTTTGGTTGCAAATGACAAAGTCCTTTATGCAACCGATGCCACAAACATCATTTTGGTTACTGTAGTGTGGTATGCAACAAGTGTAATCGACAGGGTCATCTTGCTGAAGATTGTAGGGCTCTCGTTACAAATACAAATGGTACCAAGACTCCTGCCACCAATGCAAATAGAACTGCTTTGGCTACCGTTACTTGTTTTGGGTGTGGAAAACAAGGTCACTATAAGAGCCAGTGCCCGAATTCAGAGAAGAATGTCGGACCTGCACGTGGGAGAGCATTTATTATTAATGCTAGAGAGGCACGTGAAGACCCGGAGCTTGTTACGGGTACGTTTACCATTAATAACTTATCAGCGTCTATTATATTTGATACTGGTGCCGATAGAAGTTACGTGTGTAGAAATTTTTATACTAAATTGAATTGTTCATCATTACCTCTAGATGCTAAGTACATGATTGAGTTAGCTAATGGTAAACTAATTAAAGTCGATAAAATTTGTCGTGATTGCGAAATAAATTTAGCCGGAGAAACGTTTAAAATTGACTTAATACCCGTAGAATTAGGAAGTTTTGATGTAATAGTCGGCATGGACTGGATGTCCAAAGTAGGAGCTGAAGTTGTGTGTGCCAAGAAGGCAATTCGCATTCCTAGTAAGGATAAAATGCCGGTGATGATTTATGGAGAGAAGGGTAATTCAAAGCTAAAACTCATTAGCTGTTTGAAAGCCAAGAAGTGTTTAGAAAAGGGATGTTATGCTATTCTAGCACATGTTAATAAAGTCGAAAAGAAAGAAAAAGAGAAGTGCATCAACGACGTGCCTGTGGCAAGAGATTTTCCTGAAGTTTTTCTGGAAGAGTTGCCGGGATTACCTCCATTTAGATTTGTAGAATTTCAAATAGATTTAGTACCAGGAGCTGCACCAGTTGCCCGTGCTCCATATAGACTTGCACCGTCCGAGTTAAAAGAACTTCAGAGTCAGTTAAAAGAATTACTGGATCGTGGATTCATACAACCAAGTACTTCACCGTGGGGAGCTCCGATTCTATTTGTTAAAAAGAAAGATGGATCTTTTAGGATGTGCATAGATTATCGTGAATTAAATAAGTTAACTATCAAAAATCGGTATCCACTACCGAGAATTGACGACTTATTTGATCAACTCCAAGGATCATGTGTGTACTCGAAAATCGACCTAAGATCGGGTTATCATCAATTACGCGTCAAAGAAGAAGATATACCGAAAACTGCTTTTCGGACACGATACGGTCATTACGAATTTTTGGTCATGCCGTTTGGATTGACGAATGCGCCAGCTGTATTCATGGACCTCATGAATCGAGTTTGTAGTCCATATTTAGATAAGTTTGTTATTGTTTTCATTGATGACATTCTTATCTATTCCAAGAGTGAGCAAGAGCATGAGCAGCATTTAAGGTTAATATTAGAGTTGTTGAGAAAAGAACAGCTATACGCTAAATTTTCTAAGTGTGCTTTCTGGTTGAAAGAAGTGCAATTTCTTGGTCACGTTGTTAGTAGCAAAGGAATTCAGGTTGATCCAGCTAAAATTGAGGCCATTGAAAAATGGGAGACTCCTAAGACACCAACGCAGATACGCCAATTTTTGGGTTTAGCCGGTTATTATAGAAGGTTTATTCAAGATTTTTCCCGAATAGCTAAGCCGTTGACAGCGTTAACGCAAAAAGGGAAGAAATATGAATGGACCTCTGAGCAGGAGAGTGCATTTCAATTACTGAAGAAGAAGTTAACTACGGCGCCTATTTTATCGTTGCCAGAAGGGAACGATGATTTTGAAATATATTGTGACGCTTCGCGACAAGGTTTTGGTTGCGTTCTTATGCAACGGAAGAAAGTTATTGCATACGCATCCCGACAATTGAAGATTCACGAGCGAAATTATACGACGCATGATCTAGAATTGGGAGCAGTCGTGTTTGCATTGAAGATGTGGAGACACTACTTGTATGGAGTTAAATGCACTGTGTTTACTGATCATAAAAGCCTTCAACATATTTTTGATCAGAAACAGCTGAACATGAGGCAACGTAGGTGGGTCGAGTTAATAAACGACTATGATTGTGAAATTTGTTATCATCCCGGGAAAGCGAATGTGGTGGCTGACGCATTAAGCACAAAGGAACGAGAACCAATTCGAGTACGAGCGATGAACATAAAAATTCGCATGAATCTCAACTCACAAATCAAAGAAGTTCAACGAGAAGCACTTACTAAAGAAAACATAAGAAATGAAATAATGAAGAAGTATGAGAAGCAACTCGTTATACGGGAAGATGGAATTCGATATTTTGCAAATCGTATTTGGGTACCGAAGTTGGGTGGATTAAGGAAGTTGATATTGAACGAGGCACATAAGACAAGATACTCGATACATCCTGGAGTTGGAAAGATGTACCAAGATCTTAAGACACGTTATTGGTGGCCTAATTTAAAGACAGACGTTGCAACATATGTTGGGGAGTGTTTAACTTGTTCTAAGGTCAAAGCAGAACACCAGAAGCCGTCAGGGTTACTTCAACAACCAGAAATCCCAGAATGGAAATGGGATGGTATTACCATGGATTTCATCACGAAGTTACCAAAGACTGCCTGGGGATACGACACCATTTGGGTGATTGTTGATCGTCTCACCAAGTCTGCACATTTCTTGCCTATAAAGGAAACGGATAGGATGGAGAAACTATTACGATTGTATATAAAGGAAATTGTTTCAAGGCATGGAATACCTATTTCCATTATATCTGATCGTGATAGTAGATTTACCTCAAAGTTCTGGCAATCACTACAGGAGGCACTAGGAACTCGTTTGGATATGAGTACCGCATATCATCCGCAAACGGACGGGAAGAGTGAAAGAACAATTCAGACTCTTGAAGACATGCTCAGGGCATGTGTGATCGATTTTGGAAACGGATGGGATAAGTATCTACCATTAGCAGAATTCTCGTATAATAATAGTTATCATGCGAGCATTAAAGCTGCACCATTTGAAGCATTGTACGGAAGGAAGTGTAGATCTCCTATCTGTTGGAATGAAGTAGGAGATCGACAATTAACTGGTCCCGAGATCATACATGAAACTACTGAAAAGATAGTACAAATCAAGGAGAGATTGAAAACAGCCCGTAGTCGCCAAAAGAGCTACGCCGATGTCCGAAGGAAACCATTAGAGTTTCAGATCGGTGACATGGTTATGTTAAAGGTGTCACCATGGAAAGGTGTAATACATTTTGGAAAAAGGGGTAAACTGAACCCAAGATATGTAGGCCCGTTCAAGATCATCGAACGCATTGGACCGGTAGCTTATCGACTCGAGTTACCACAACAACTCGCCGGAGTACATAATACCTTTCACGTCTCAAACCTTAAGAAGTGTCTTGCAAAGGAAGATTTCACCATTCCTCTTGAAGAAATCCATGTCGACGAGAAACTACAATTCGTCGAAGAACCAATCGAAATCATGGACCGTGAAGTTAAACAGCTCAAGCAGAGCAACATACCGATCGTTAAGGTTCGTTGGAATGCTCGAAGGGGTCCCGAGTTTACTTGGGAACGAGAGGATCAGATGAAACAAAAGTATCCACACTTGTTTCTCGATGACGCAAAATAGGTACAATTTTAAAATTTCGGGACGAAATTTATTTAACGGGTAGGTACTGTAATGACCCGCACTTTTTCGATCGTTCTATACTTATAAGATTAATATTTACATAAATTAAACCTTACCAACATGATAAGCAATCCAAATTGTTGAGACTTATGTTTTTGAAATGAGTTTTACACAACGTTTGACCGTCTAGTTTGACCGATGATATCACGAACTATATAACATATGATAATTATACGTTTGTGTATATATATATGTATATATACATATTTAACATGATCTAAGGATGTTTTAATATCTCATTTTGTATTAATAACAATAAGTTATAAGTATATTTTGAAACTACTAACTTAAGTTTTCAAAACGATAATCATACGTAACGTTATTTGACATAAATACTTATAACATATAATGTTTATACATATATCGTATATGTAATGTATTTAATCACTTTTAAAGACTTAAATACATAAAACAATATAAGTATATTCACAAAAGATAGCTATATTTGAATTCTCATTCCATTTTTCACAAGATTTTCTATACGTATATCTAGAGTATATGTACTCGTATCATACCTAGCTTCTATACGTATTTACTATTGGTATATACACATCAAATCACCACCAACCAGCCCTTGTTCATGCCTTATGTATAAGGTAACTCTCTTGTTCATGCCTTATGTATAAGGTAACTACTTTTGATGTTTAGTATGACTAATTACATAAAAATACAACATGAAATTTTGTCCATGTTTTTCCATTAATCATGTTTTTATGGCCTTAAATACATCTTCCATTTTCAAATTTTATTACCTCATTTCTTTAACCAAAAACACACTCTTAAGAAACTCCATAACCATTCAGCTAGTATCCATGAAGATCTAGCCATAAAAACATCACTTAAACACCATAAGAAAAACCTTACAAAAACACTTCAAGAATCCTTTCAAGAACACAAGTTTACTTCCAATCTTTCATCCAACTCCATTACTCTTTTGGTTCTAGATTTTTACTTCTCTTTTACAGCAATCTTGTCCAAGTAACTTGAGGTAGTAACTTTGTTCATAACCTTATTCGATTCATATATATATAGCTATCTTATTTTGTGGTATAAAATTTTAACAACAAGAACATAGTTTGAATATTTTCAAACTTGTTTGCAAACTAAATAGATCCTTCTCACTTAACTTTTAAAATACTTCAAGACCTGTAATATATCATAAATATATGCTAATTTAACAAGGTATAACTTGGTTTTTCAAAGAACACCTTAAAAACTGAATTTACGACGTCGGAGTGCAACCGGGGGCTGTTTTGGGTTGGATAATTAAAAACCATTTTAAACTTTGAATTGGAGGTTTATTTTCTGGAAAAATGATTTTTACTATGAATATGATAACACATAAAAATTTCATGATTTAACTCAAAGTATAAGTATTTTTAGAAAAATAATCATTTAAGGTTGTTTACATGATGGAAAATGATTAACTTCATAAGTTTCACTAAAGTTTGACCTATGACCTGTGATTTCGAATACAAACTAAGGTATTTACAGTTCATAGTCTTAAAGAGGGACTCGATCCAAGGAAGTGGCAAGTTGAATCAACGAAAACGGAGTTGTAACGAAGAAACTATGACCAAAACGAGATCGGATATCTAAGACTAGTTTAGCCACGAAAATAATTGGAGAAAATTAAATAAATCACATCTTTTTAAAATAACATGATATTTTATATATATGTACTCATAATTTAATTTTATATGGTTCAGGATCACCCGTAAACAA
Organism: Rutidosis leptorrhynchoides; assembly: GCF_046630445.1. Classification (NCBI taxonomy): domain Eukaryota; kingdom Viridiplantae; phylum Streptophyta; class Magnoliopsida; order Asterales; family Asteraceae; genus Rutidosis; species Rutidosis leptorrhynchoides. The sequence goes on from NC_092336.1 coordinate 114,906,610, forward strand.
TACGAGAAGATTAATCATAAGATCCCATGATTGTACGCAACACGTCATTTGACAACACCGGTACTTTATGTACGCAACACGTCATTTGACAACACCGGTACCGTGGGTCAAGATTAATCTCGACCAATACATATACGATGGGGGTTTTTATTTATTTCATTGGGGGTTTATTAAACACCTAAAAATGAACCATTAAAATTGAATTACTAACATCGGACTGCTAACTACGGACTAAGGAATTATTAAAAGTATTAAAAGTATTATAAGTATATATATGTGACGTTTGTTTAAAAAGAAAAGGTATTGATATATTATATATGGATAGGTTCGTGATATCAATCGGAGACCAAGTCAAAATTACATATCTTCAAGACGAAAGTGAGTATATAGTCCCACTTTTAAACTCTAAGTATTTCGGGATGAGAATACATGTATTTTATGTTTTACGTTATGGACACAAGTAACTGAAAAATATATTCTACGTTGAGTTGTACCACTGGCATACTTCCCTGTAGCTTGGTAACTGTTATTTACAGCGGTATTGTAAACGCGAATCCTGTTGATAGATCTATCGGGCCTGACAACCCCAACCGGACTGGACGACCAGTATTCAACGGTTGCACAGTACTTCGTTTTGTGACTACACTTGGTACGGTGTAGTAAGATTTCATAATAAAGGGAATATGCGACGTGATTAAATGTTAAGTATGGTTACCAAGTGCTCAACCACTTAGAATATTTTTATTAAAACGTTTATATATGAAATCTTGTGGTCTATATATATATATTGCTGCTGGCATTAAACCTATATCTCACCAACTTTATGTTGACGTTTTAAGCATGTCTATTCTCAGGTGATAATTAGAAGCTTCCGCTGCAACATGTTGAATTTAAGCAGGATCTTGCGTACTCATATTTTTGTCAAAAATAAAACTGCATATCCGAGGATTTGTATTGTAAAATATGCTAGAAATCGTGTTGTTATCATCATTTGTAAAGTTTGTAAGTCTAAGATTATCGCTAAACGATAATCATCTTTATTTTGTCTAAAGCTTGTATCAAAATAAGAATTATGGTTTGTAATGTAAAATATATGCAGTTGTTCTTTTAAAAATGTCGCATATAGAGGTCAATACCTCGCAATGAAATCATACGTTATCTAACACGTTCTTATGGTTAAGGATGGGTTATGACAAAACGACTGGCAGGCCATTTGGCAAGACATTTGGCAGGCCGTATTTGGCAAGCCGTTTGCTAGGCAAGCCGTTTATTGAGCCCGTTTGTCTAACCGTTTGGCAGGCCATTTTCCATACTGGCAAGCCGTATGGCAGGCCATTTTTTGTGCCTGGTCAGCCTTGATTCACTGGATCGTAACTTGATTTCTTGTCTTTCACCGTTTTCGCTCTAGAATCTTCGTTTTAGCTTCGATTCTCTTGATTCTTTTTGCACCGCCTTCGTAATTACTTGCTCTTCAATTCTAACTGATGAAGTGGGTATTTTTGCAGAAAAAGTTTGAATCTTTCTTGTTTTTGGGCCTTAATACCAGGGTGAAAACGTGACTTTTTAGCCGATATCATCGGGTATCTATTCTTAATACAAGGTTTCATAGATCCATTCTTCTTCCTAATAAAGAGCACGGGTGCTCTCCATGGTGAGGAGCTCGGTCAAATGAATCCTTTATCTAAAAGCTTTCATAACTAACTAGACAGCTCTTTCAATTCTGAAGGTGCAAGCCTAGTCGGTGCACGTGCTACAGGTGCCACTCCTGGCATTAAGTCAATATGAAATTCTACGTCTCTATGCGGTGAGAGACATGGTGATTCTCTCGGAAGGACCTTAAGGAAAATTTCTAACGGTTGGGACATCTTCGGGTCTCTTAACTGCTGATTCAACTTTTCTCACATGTTCCAGAATTGCGAGACATCCTTATCTCATGTACTTCTGGACTTCGAGCAATTAAAGTAACGTAATGGTGCACTGATTTTCTCTTCGTACACCATCATTGATTCGTCTTCGATAAAAGGAATTCGAATGGCCTTCTGGTCGCAACAGCCTCGGTTGTGTCGTTAGACCAGTTCATTCCAACCACAAGGTCAAATAGAAGAAATATGGTAGTCCGAGTAAAATGATTTAACCAGAAGGTTGTTATGAGCTTAACGGTATGGGTCTTAACTTATAATTTGCAAAGGATTAGGAGCAATCGTTGATTTAAATTTGGGGTGAGTTTCGGGTGAGAGACGTTTACGATGGGAGTGTACGATCAAACTTCTTTAAAGCAGGACCTCCTTAAACTATAATGACATTAATCATGATACGTTTTTTTCCCAATTAATAGTTCCATAGAGTTCACGTTGTCTAAGGCAGATATTGGATTCCAAATGTTGTGACAGAATTCTCTAGCGATAAAGTTTCTATTAGCACCGGTGTCAGTAGGATATAAACATTATGATTGTTGAGTAAGAATAAACTCATGATGAACTTCTTTGAAGTTGATGTTGATAGCAGGGTGAGTTATCAGAATTGTCCCACGTGGGTGGGGGAGAAGAACGGAATACCCTTCATGAAGGAAGGTGTGAATACCTCTTCCGGTAAACTAGTATTGGAAAGCAAATTCGTGAAATTGCGGGTGGCGAAATGATAGGTAAGTCGAAAGTCAAGTAGACAATATCTATTACGGTTTGTGTAGGCTGTTACATGGACTTCCTCCTTTAAGGATATATCAGAAATGAGCTGTGATTCATAGTGGCTAGTAGCAAATCGTAGAGGTGCTGGTAGTGATGAGTACAACTCAACAGTCTTAAGTAGCAACGAGTAGCATTAAGTACTAACTAGTAATGACAAGCGGTGAGAAAGTAGCGATCAGTCATGTCTAGCAGTGAGAGGCGGCACCGAGTAGTAGTTAGTAAGGATGTGTAGTAAGGGGTAGTCGTATGAGGTGACGAGTATGTTCTAGCAGTGTCTTCGTAGTTCCAAGTAGTGATCAGTGGTGGTGGACAGTATCGAGTAGTGACGAGTTGTGATGTGATTATACGTTTCTTATAGGTTATAATAACAATTAATGCGCACAGTGTCAATTTCTTCTCATATTTGAGATTATATGGTTCATGTTCTAAACGGTGTTTATCCTAGTAACCTACTTGACTCACTCCCAATTCCTTATTTTGTGATGTCGAAACTTCTATATGAGTTGCCATAATGTAATCCCGGTCATTACATTACGCTATCTCACATATCCATTCGACATTACTCCATGAGTTCAAGATAGCATAGTCAACTTAATTCTCGTAAGTGTCATGTCGTGTGTACGTATGTGATTCATGATATCATATATCTAGTCCAAGTCCATATCATTATGGGTTTAGATGTGTATATGCATGTGATATATAATATGTAGCCCTACGTGTAGCATAGTAGAGCAAACGGTGCAAGCATAGTGTATAACAGTCATTCTAAGTACACGGCTATAGACTAGACCCACTAATTTGCCCTACGGTTAGACACACTAATGTACCCTAGTTTCCTATAGCCAAAGCTCTGATATCAAATGTAATACCCCGTCAAAATCCACTAACGGCGTATTAACTCTGGTCCCAATGCTTGCCTTCACTTCTACATAACAGCAAGGTTCTACAGCGGAAGCAACTAATACCTGAGATAAAACATGCAAAACGGATCAACATAAAGTTGAGTGAATCTACAGGTTTGAGTAAATACTTCTCGTATGTTTCATAAAATAGTTTCCATAAATCATTTGTCGAAAACTAGTTCTCAAAATCGTTTATCAGAACAAACCACTAAGGTTTAATCTCAAAAGTTTGCGTATAGCAAATGCTAAGTAATAAACTGTTTATAAAATGTCAAGTTTTAACTGTGAGTGACATCAAAAAGTTCTTTTTGTTTCATCTGTTTGTAGACATTACCATGTCTAGTTTCAAGTTTGTAAACATCATGTTTAAGTAACATTCATCGTAAGTTAGGCCACGAGATTTCTGAAAAGCTTCGTAATAATATACACTTATCATGAGCACTTGATTATAAAGCTTTAACCTTTGCGTAGGTCGAGCCCACGTCTTTAGTTTACCCTATCATGGCGCTACACTGATCAAGTGTACGAGTAACAACAAAATAAGCACCAGTTATGTTGAGGTGAGGTTTGTCAAACCTAACGGTACCGTCCCTGTAAGTCGAGCTTACAAAGTAACTAATATAATCAAGCTAGGGGATTTTTGATCTGAACTCATATGTATATTCTTGGTAAGTTACTCGTGCCTAATATGTAAAATAGTTGTAAAAATAGTTTAAGAAATAGTTTCAAAAGTAGCATGTATCTCATCCCAAAAATGTTGTTGAAAAATGGACTGTAGACTCACCTTAGCAAAAGCACTTGAAATATCTTAGCAAAACGTACTGTAGTCGAACAATCTCAACCAAACAATGTAACCTAATCATGTAATCATCTTAAGTATACACATATAGGTCATAATATATCAACCCATAGTGTACGCAAAGTCCTAGTGCTCAGACTGACTCAACAAGCAAGTAAAAGTCAACTAATCCAAGCAAGTCAACAAAAGTCAACCAAAGTCAAACCAAAAGTCAACTCAGTCAAAGTGTTCAACTAAAGTCAAAAATATCAGTAGGTCATGCAAACATGGTCAACATGTCAAACCTAGGTCAATTAACACTTTCCAACTCATAGTTAAGCAAATTGCACTTTTGTATTTTAAAACATGCCTTCGAAAAACGTACATCGTAGAAAGATACAACTATAGCTCATAGCACATAACTCATAAAATTATGAACAACTCCAGATCACAACTAGACTTAAAATCAATTCCAAAAAGTCTAGCCAAAGCCTCATACGATAATTAAAAGTCAGAAGTCGGAAGGGGTCTAGTTACGGTTTACTAAATCAGTTTCAGCACGCGCGTCAGTTTTGAAATATTTCTCAGAAAATATATTTTGATGAACGGCCAATTGGAGTCACCTCAAAACATTTCAAATTCTCAGTGGAAAAATAATTAAAGACATCTCTTTAGCCAATTCATACAGTTTAATCAATCTTTACAGACCTTCCAGTTTTGTTCATCAAACAGACATATCACTTAGACGAGCATAAATCTCATGGAAAATCATGTTTTCACAAGTTTACATACAAATGAAATATGTCAAGTAACATATAAAATAATGTATTCCAGAAGATAAATGTCTCAATCAACTCCTAGTTCACTCTAGCAATTTTTATGTAACTTTGAAAACTGATTCAGCTTACTTTAAGAACCAAATCTTCGTTTTGACATAACGGGAGCATTACATAAACTTTTGACGCAAATCTTAAGTCCAAATTGCATAACTTTTCATAAGGACTACAGTAGTACACTTTTATAAACTAAAATACAAAGCATGCACTCAGAAAATTCGGATTACATGTGAAATCCTAACGAAACTTTGATTAATCATAACTTAAGCATCCGGTTACGAAATCATGCAAATTCAAAGTCCAAATTTATTAATTTTTCGAGATCTATACATCTAGATACATTATATGATCATTACATAAACTCATTTAATCAGATTCATGACCAATCAATTCGTGGTTCACACAACATACAACAATCGCGCAAATTAACGACTAACAACGACTATAATTACAATCAATTGAGCACTAGACTCTTGTACACCATGTAATTGATCAAAATCCGATCTAGAAAGATTAGGGTTGACGGTTTTATACCTTTAAATCACAAATTACAAGTAGATACGTGTAGAGGAGAACGAGAGGATCACGAATACGTAAACGATTAAGCAAACGAGCAAGCAATTGATGGAGATTGAAGGAGATGAAGATGTCGACTTGTTTTTGGGGTTGGGGCTGCTCTAAGTCGTGGCTTTTGAGAGAGGGAGGAAGGGATTGCACTTATTTTGTTTAATGATTTATTAGGGTTAAGTTTCCTTATATAGTTAGGGCCAAAATACTTGTTAATCAAACATTGGCTAATTTTAAACACATAATGGGTAGGGGATGGGGAATTCGGCCGATGGCCCTATAAGGATGGGTCATTGGGCTCGCTTGGTCATTTATTCATGTGCGCGTGGTCCGTTTCGAGTGTCGTTAACCGTACCGGGTCTCCGAAACGTTAACTAGTCGTTGAAAAGCAATCACCGTGTTTAATTCATTAAATAAATAATAAATTAAATAAGTTTTTCTTAAAATAAATAATTATTAAAAATAATTCTTTTCTCGTTTCTCTAAGTTCCGTAAACTGAAAAGCTTTCTAGGCGATTAACTTAATCGTGTCGTTTTCTACGTATTTCGTTATCCGAAACAAGTTCATCAATTAATATAACATATTAATTCAAGTAATCCACTAGGATCAAGTATGCATTTAATACTGTTAAATACACAAAGTCTAAGTAATCACCGTTAAATATTTAACGGACAAGTAACGATAGTAAACGGATTCAATGTGTGTTACCTTAGAAAGTGTAAGGTCGATGATGAAACGCAACTGGTTCCATTGAGTGATTTGAGGGTGGACCTAAATCAAAAGTTAGTTGAAGAACCGGTTAGAATTTTTGATAGAAAGGTGACAAAGCTGAGAAAGAAAGAGATCCATATGGTGCTTGTTGAGTGGAAGCATAGTTTAGGATCGAATCTTACGTGGGAGACCGTATAGAAATCACATGACATAAAAATATCATAAATAATATGATTCAGATTCAAAAATCACAAAAGTCTGATTATTGGTTTGAAAACCGAAACGATTCACCATATAGAAATCCAAAATACGTAGAAAAGTACAATTCTAAATACGAACACATATATTCATATAACACATAATAAGGAATACATTATTATTAAAATAATAATATAAGTCATAGAAATGACGTGGCAAGAATATCAATTAACAGACGTTAAATATAAACAAAAAAAGATAACGAAAAAAATAGGGTCGTGACATTAATTATTATCGAAACGAAACTATAGTCAAATATATTTTCATTCAATATAAAATTTTAAAATAGAAACAATTATAGAGTTATGAATTGAGAGATATCAAAAAGTGTCATGTAAGAATTTGTGGCTAGTAGGTTTATATTAACCCCAAAATATACTTAATGAACCTAAATAAAAGGTTACATAAAAAACAAACATCAAAATGATATTTAAATATGCATAAGAGTTCAAATGCAAATGTAATAATTATCGTAAAATCTGAAATTTCATAATTCACCTTAAGAAATAGCAAAACGACTTTTTTAGCGTCAAAACTATTTCGAATGTAAGAAAGCCTTCAGGAAGTCTTGCTCATAGCGTCGTTATCTATTCATCGTGCGAAAGTGGGTTCAATTTTCAACCGAAGTTTTTTTGTATGCTTGCCACATAATTTGGCCCGATTATGTGGCCAACGTAATGTGGTCAAAAATGTGTTTTACAGCCAAGAATTATTATCGAAACGAAACTATAGTCAAATATATTTTCATTCAATATGAAATTTTAAAATAGAAACAATTATAGAGTTATGAATTGAGAGATATCAAAAAGTTCTACAAACTAATCAAACCATTAAACCATGATGTCACTAAACGTGTAAGGATTTGTGGCTAGTAGGGATATATCAACCCCAAAAATATTCTTAATGAACCTAAATAAAGTGTTACATAAAACAAAAGTATCAAAATGGTATTTAATTATGCATAAGAGTTCAAATGCAAAGGTAATAGTTGTCGTAAAATCTGAAAGTTCAAAATTCACCTTTAGAAATAGCAAAACGACTTTTTTAGCGTCAAAACTATTTCGAATGTAAGCAAGCCTTCAGGAAGTCTTGCTCCTAGCGTCTTTATCTATTCATCGTGGGAAAGTGGGTTCAATTTTCTACCGAAGTTTTTTTAGCATGTTTGTCACATAATTTGGCCCGATTATGTGGCCAACGTAATGTGGTCAAAAATGTATTTTGCGGCCATGAATTATTATCAAAACGAAAATATAATCAAATATATTATCATTCAATACAAAATTTTAAAATAGAAACAATTATAGATTTATGAATTGAGAGATATCAAAAAGTGTCACAAAATAATCGAACCATTAAACCAAAATGTCACTACACGTGTAAGGATTTGTGGCTAGTAGGGATATATTAACCCCAAAATTATTCTTAATGAACCTAAATAAAGTATTACATAAAAAATAAGTATCAAAATGGTATTTAAATATGCATAAGAGTTCAAATGCAAAGGTAATAATTAGCATAAAATCTGAAAGTTCAAAATTCACCTTTAGAAATAGCTAAACAATTTTTTTGGCGTCAAAACTATTTCGAATGTAAGCAAGCCTTAAGAAAGTCTTGCTCCTAGCGTCTTTATCTATTCATCGTGCGAAAGTGTGTCTAATTTTCAACCGAAGTATTTTAGCATGCTTTCCACATAATTTGTCCCGATTATGTGGCCAACGTAATGTGCTCAAAAATGTGTTTTGCGGTCAAGAATTATTATCGAAAGGAAACTATACTCAAATATATTTTCATTCAATATGGAATTGTAAAATAGAAACAATTATAGAGTTATGAATAGAGAGATATCAAAAAGTGTCACAAAATAATCAAACCATTAAACCAATATATCACTAAATGTGTAAGGATTTGTGGCTAGTAGAGATATATTAACCCCAAAATTATTCTTAATGAACCTAAATAAAGTTTTACATAAAAACAAGTATCAAACTGGTATTTAAATATGCATAAGAGTTCAAATGTAAAGGTAATAATTATCATAAAATCTGAAAGATCAAAATTCACCTTTAGAAATAGCAAAACGATTTTTTTGGCATCAAAAATATTTCAAATGTAAGCAAGCCTTCATGAGGTCTTGCTCCTAACGTCTTTATCTATAAATCGTGCGAAAGTGGGTCCAATTTTCAACTGAAGTTTTTTTAGCATGCTTGCCACATAACTTGTCCCGATTATGTGGCCAACTTTATGTGTTCAAAAATGTGTTTTGCGGCCAAAAATTATTATCGAAACGAAACTATAGTTATTTTCATTCAATAAGGAATTTTAAAATAGAAACAATTATAGAGTTATGAGTTCAGAGATATCAAAAAGTGTTACAAAATAATCAAACCATTAAACCAAAATGTCACTAAACGTGTAAGGATTTGTGGCTAGTAGGGATATATCAACCCCCAAAATATTCTTACTAGAGTTCAAATGCAAACGTAATAATTATCGTAAAATCTGAAAGTTCAAAATTCACCTTTAGCAATAGCAAAACGACTTTTTTGGCATCAAAACTATTTCGAATGTAAGCAAGCCTTCAGGAAGTCTTGCTCCTAGCATCTTTATCTATTCATCGTGCGAAAGTGGGTCCAATTTTCAAACGAAGTTTATTTAACATGCTTGCCACATAATTTGTCCCGATTATGTTGCCAAATAATGTGCTCAAAAATGTGTTTTGCGGCCAAAAATTATTATCGAAATGAAACTATAGTCAAATATATTTTCATTCAATATGAAATTTTAAAATAGAAACAATTATAGAGTTATGAATTGAGAGATACCAAAAATTGTTAAAAAATAATCAAACCATTAAACCAAGATGTCACTAAACGTGTAAAGATTTGTTGCTAGTAGGGATATATCAACCCAAAAATATTCTTTATAAACCTATATAAAGTGTTACATAGAAAAAAAGTATCAAAATGGTATTTAAATATTCATAAGAGTTCAAAAGCAAAGGTAATAATTATCGTAAAATCTGAAAGTTCAAATGCAAAGGTAATAATTATCATAAAATCGGAAAGTTCAAAATTCACCTTTAGAAATAGTAAAACGACTTTTTTGGCGTCAAAACTATTTCGAATGTAAGCAAGCCTTCGGGAAGCCTTGCTCCTAGCGTCTTTATCTATTCATCGTGCGAAAGTGGGTCCAATTTTCAACCGAAGTTTTTTTTAGCATGTTTGCCACATAATTTGGCCTGATAATGTGGCCAACGTAATATGCGCAAAAATGTATTTTGCGGCCAAGAATTATTATCAAAACGAAACTATAGTCAAATATATTTTTATTCATTAAGAAATTTTAAAATAGAAACAATTATAGATTTATGAATTGAGAGATATCAAAAAGTGTTACAAAATAATCAAACCATTAAACCAAGATGTCACTAAACGTGAAAGGATTTGTGGCTAGTAGGGATATATTAACCCCAAAATTATTCTTAATGAACCTAAATAAAGTATTACATAAAAAATAAGTATCAAAATGGTATTTAAATATGCATAACAGTTCAAATGCAAAGGTAAATATTATCATAAAATCTGAAAGTTCAAAATTCACCTTTAGAAATAGTAAAACGACATTTTTGGCGTCAAAACTATTTCGAATGGAATCAAGCCTTCAGGAAGTCTTTCTCATAGTGTCATTATCTATTCATCGTGCGAAAGTGGGTCCAATTTTCAACCGAAGTTTTTTTAGCATGCTTGCCACATAATTTGGCCGGATTATGTGGCCAACATAATGTGCTCAAAAATGTGTTTTGCGGCCATAAAATATTACCAAAATGAAACTATAGTCAAATGTTTTTACATTCACTATGAAATTAATAAAATAGAAACAATTATAGAGTTATGAATTGAGAGATATCAAAAAGTGTCACAAAATAATCGAACCATTAAACCAAGATGTCACTACACGTGTATGGATTTGTGGCTACTAGGGATATATAAACCCCAAAATTATTCTTAATGAACCTAAATAAAATTTGACATAAAAAAACAAGTATCAAAATTGTATTTAAATATGTATAAGAGTTTAAATGCAAAGGTAATAATTATCATAAAATATGAAAATTCAAAATTCACCTTTAGAAATAGCAAAACGACATTATTGGCGTCAAAACTATTTAGAATGTAAGCAAGCCTTCAGGAAGTCTTGCTCCTAGCGTCTTTATCTATTCATCGTGCGAAAGTGGGTCTAATTTTCAACCGAAGTTTTTTTAGCATGCTTGCCACATAATTTGGCCCAATTATATGGCCAACGTAATGTGCTCAAAAATGTGTTTTGCGACCAAGAATTATTATCGAAAAGAAACTGTAGTCAAATATATTTTCATTCAATATGAAATTTTAAAATAGAAACAATTATAGAGTTATGAATTGAGAGATATCAAAAAGTGTTACAAACTAATCAAACCATTAAACCAAGATGTCAATATACGTGTAAGGATTTGTGGCTAGTAGGGATATATTAACCCCAAAAATATTCTTAATGAACCTAAATAAAGTGTTACATAAAAAACAAGTATCAAAATCATATTTAAATATGCATAATAGTTTAAATGCAAAGGTAACAATTATCGTAAAATCTGAAAGTTTAAAATTCACCTTTAGAAATAGCAAAACGACTTTTTCAACGTCAAAACTATTTCGAATGGAAGCAAGCCTTCAGGAAGTCTTGCTTATAGTGTCGTTATCTATTCATCATGCGAACGTGGGTCCAATTTTCAACCGAAGTTTTTTTTAGAATGCTAGCCACATAATTTGGTCCGATTATGTGGCCAATGTAATGTACTCAAAAATGTGTTTTGCGGCCATGAATTGTTTTCGAAACGAAACTATAATCAAATATATTTTCTTTCAATATGAAATTTTAAAAAATAAATAATTATAGAGTTATGAATTGAGAGATATCAAAAAGTGTCACAAAATAATCGAACATTAAAACAAGATGTCACTAAACGTGTAAGAATTTGTGGCTAGTAGGGATATATTAACCCCAAATATATTCTTAAAGAACCTAAATAAAGTGTTACATAAAAAACAAGTATCAAATGGTATTTAAATTTACATAAGAGTTCAAATGCAAAGGTAATAATTTTCGTAAAATCTGAAAGTTCAAAATTCACCTTTAGAAATAGCAATAGGACTTTTTTAGCGTCAAAACTATTTCTAATGGAATCAATCCTTCAGGAAGTCTTTCTCATAGTATCATTATCTATTCATCGTGCGAAAAGTGGGTCCAATTTTCAACCGAAGTTTTTTTACCTTGCTTGCCACATAATTTGGCCCGATTATGTGGCCAACGTAGTGTGCTCAAAAATGTGTTTTGCGGCCATGAAATATTATCGAAACGAAACTAGAGTCAAATATTTTTTCATTCAATATGAAATTAATAAAATAGAAACAATTATAGAGTTATGAATTGAGAGATATCAAAAAGTGTCACAAAATAATCGAACCCTTAAACCAAGATGTCACTAAACGTGTAAGGATTTGTGGTTAGTAGGGATATATTAACCTTAAAAATATTCTTAATGAACCTAAATAAAGTTTTACATAAAAAACAAGTATCAAAATGGTATTTAAATATGCATAAGAGTTCAAATGCAAAGGTAATAATTATCATAAAATCAGAAAGTTCAAAATTCACCTTTAGAAATAGCAAAATGACTTTTTTGGCGTCAAAACTATTTCGAATGTAAGCAAGCCTTCAGTAGTCTTGATCCTAGCATCTTTATCTATTCATCATGCGAAAGTAGATCCAATTTTCATCCGAAGTTTTTTTAGCATGCTTGCCACATAATTTGGCCAGATTATGTGGCAACGTAATGTGCTCAAAAATGTGTTTTGCGGCCAAGAATTATTATCGAAACGAAACTATAGTCAAATATATTTTCATTCAATATAAAATTTTAAAATAGAAACAATTATAGAGTTATTAATAGAGAGATATCAAAAAGTGTTACAAAATAATCAAACCATTAAACCAAGATGTCACTAAACGTGTAAGGATTCATGGCAAGTAGGGATATATTAACCCCAAAAATTTTTTTAATGAACCTAAATAAAGTGTTACATAAAAAAAAAAGTATCAAAATGGTATTTAAATATGCATAAGAGTTCAAATGCAAAGGTAATAATTTTCGTAAAATCTGGAAGTTCAAAATTCACCTTTAGAAATAGCAAAACGACTTTTTGGCGTCAAAACTATTTCGAATGGAATCAAACCTTCAGGAAGTCTTTCTCATAGTGGTATTATCTATTCATCGTGCGAAAGTGGGTTCAATTTTCAACCGAAGTTTTTTAAGCATGCTTGCCACATAATTTGGCCCGATTATGTGGCCAACGTAATGTGCTCAAAAATATGTTTTGCGGCAATGAAATATTATCGAAACCAAAACTATAATCAAATATATTTTCATTCAATATGAAATTTTAAAATAGAAACAATTATAGAGTTATGAATTGAGAGATATCAAAAAGTGTTATAAAATAACAAATCATTAAACAAAGATGTCCCTAAACGTGTAAGGATCTGTAGCTAGTAGGGATATATTAACCCCAAAAATATTCTTAATGAACCTAAATAAAGTGTTACATAAAAAACAAGTATCAAAATGGTATTTAAATATGCATAAGATCAAATGCAAAGGTAATAATTATCGTAAAATCTGAAAGTTTAAAATTCACTTTTAGAAATAGCAAAACAAATTTTTCAGCGTCAAAACTATTTCAAATGGAAGCAAGCCTTCAGGAAGTCTTGCCTATAGCGTCGTTATCTATTCATCATGCGAAAGTGAGTCCAATTTTTAACCGAAGTTTTTTAAGCATGCTTGCCATATAATTTGGTCCGATTATGTGACCAACGTAATGTGCTCAAAAATGTGTTTTGGGCCATGATTTAATATCGAAACGAAACTATAGTCAAATATATTTTCATTCAATTTGAAATTTTAAAATAAAAACAATTATAGAGTTAGGAATTGAGAGATATCAAAAAGTGTCACAAAATAATCGAACAATTAAACCAAGATGTCACTAAAAGTGTAAGGATTTGTGACTTGTAGGCATATATTAACCCCAAAAATATTCTCAAAGAACCTAAGTAAAGTGTAATATAAAAAAAAAGTATCAAAATGGTATTTAAATATGCATAAGAGTTCAAATGCAAAGGTAATAATTGTTGTAAAATCTGAATGTTCAAAATTCACCTTTAGAAATAGCAAAACGACTTTTTTGGCGTCAAAACTATTTCAAATGGAAGCAAGCCTTCAGGAAGTCTTCCTCACAGCGTCGTTATCTATTCATCGTGCGAAAGTGGGTCCAATTTTCAACTGAAGTTTTTTTAGCATGCTTGCCACATAATTTGGCCCGATTATGTGGCCAACGTAATGTGCTCAAAAACGTGTTTTGCGGCCATGAATTATTATCGAAACGAAACTATAGTCAAATGCATTTCTATTCAATATGAAATTTTAAAACAGAAACAATTATAGAGTTATAAATTAAGAGATATTAAAAAACTGTCACAAAACAATCGAACCATTAAACCAAGATGTCACTAAACGTGTAACGATTTGTAGCTAGTAGGGATATATCAACCCCAAAAATATTCTTAATGAACCTAAATAAAGTGTTATATAAAAAACAAGTATCAAAATAGTATTTAAATATGCATAAGAGTTCAAATGCAATGGTAATAATTATCGTAAAATCTGAAAGTTCAAAATTCACCTTTAGAAATAGCAAAAGGACTTTTTCGGCGTGAAAACTATTTCGAATGGAAGCAATCCTTCGGGAAGTCTTGCTACTAGCATCATTATCTATTCATCGCATAAGTGGATCTATTTTTCAACCGAAGTGTTTTTTAGCATAGTTGCCACATAATTTGGTCCGATTATGTGGCCAACGTAATGTGCTCAAAAATGTGTTTTGCAGCCATAAATTATAATCGAACCTAAACTATAGTCAAATATATTATTCATTCAATATGCAATTTTAAAGTGGAAACAATTATACAGTTATGAACTGAGAGATATCAAAGTGTCACAAAATAATCGAACCATTAAACTAAGATGTCACTAAATGTGTAAGAAGGCTAGTAGGGATATATTAACCCCAAAAATATTCTCAATGAACCTAAGTAAAGTGTTATATAAAAAACAAGTATTTAAATGGTATTTAAATATGCATAAGTATTTAAATGCAAAGGTAATAATTATTGTAAAATCTGTAAGTTCAAAATTCAACTTTAGGAATAGCAAAATGACTTTTTTGGCATCAAAACTATTTCGAATGGAAGCTAGCCTACAGGAAGTCTTCCTCATAGCGTTATTATCTATTCATCGTGCGAAAGTTGATCAAATTTTCAACCGAAGTTTTTTTAAAATGCTTGCCACATAATTTGGCCCAATTATGTGGCCAACATAATGTGCTCAAAAATGTATTTTGCGGCCATGAATTATTATCGAAACGAAACTATTGTCAAATGTATTTTCATTCAATATGAAATTTTAAGATAGAGACAAATATAGAGTTATGAATTTAGAGATGTCAAAAATTGTCACAAAATAATCAAACCATTAAACCAAAATGTCACTAAACGTGTAACAATTTGTGGTTAGTAGGAAAATATTGACCCCAAATGAAGCAACCCATCCTAATCCATAAGGACGAATACAATAACATATGATTACATTGCGAGGTTCTGACCTCTATATGATACATTTTACAAACATTGCATTCGTTTTTAAAAGACAAACTTTCATTACAACGAAAGTTGACAGGAATGCATACCATTTCATAATATATCAAACTATAATTGACTTAATAATAATCTTGATGAACTCAACGACTCGAGTGCAATTTCTTTTGAAATATGTCATGAATGACTCCAGGTAATATCTCTAAAATGAGCAAATGCACAGCGGAAGATTTTTTTCATACCTGAGAATAAACATGCTTTCAAGTGTCAACCAAAAGGTTGGTGAGTTCATTAGTTTATCATAAACAATCATTTCCATTAATTTAATAGACCACAAGATTTTCATTTCATTTCTCATTAATATCATGCATCTGCATAAAAATCATTCATATGAATTAAACACCTGGTAACCGACCTTAACAGGATGCATATAGAATATCCCCATCATTCCGGGACTCTCATTGGACATGATAAATCGAAGTACTAAAGCAGTTCAAATTCTCTGACTGGAGCTTGTTAATGCCCATAGATCTATCTTTAGGATTCGCGTCAATTGGTGGCAATTATAATAAACACCAATTCTTAGGCTACCAAGCTAAAAAGGGGCATATTCGGTTCGATATTCCAACCATAGAATGTAGTTTCAATTACTTGTATCTATTTTGTAAAACATTTATAAAAGCAGCGCATGTATTCTCAGTCCCAAAAATATATATTGCAAAAGCTTTTAAAAAGGGAGCAAATGAAACTTACGATACGATATTTTGTAGTAAAAATATGCATACGACGAAACTGAACAATGCAGGGTTGGCCTCGGATTCAAGAACCTATATTAAGTATGTATATTAACACATATAATAATATTCAAATAAATGTATATTTTGATATTAGTAATATACTTGTGATATTAAATTTATTATTAATAATTACTTAACTATATTTATTTTATATATATTCTATTAAATTATCATAATAATATATTGTAAACTTTATTAAAATCTTTAGAATAAGTACTTAGTATTAATATTTTTAAATACCCATAATTTTTAATATGATAACATTTTTAATAAATTCGAGTTACATTAAAACGTAATTGAACAAAAAGTATTTTATTAGTAAAAGTAGTATACTTATTATATATACTTCCATATATTTAATGTTTATATCTAATTTATAATATCTATCTTTTTAGTTTAAGATCATAAAAATTTAGTCGTATTTTATATACAAAATATATTTAAACTAAAGTTATAGGTAATAATATTAATTATAATAACAATAATGATAAAAATAATACTAACTTTAATAAAAAGATAAATTTAAAAATAGTGATACTTTAAGTAATAATGATAATTTTAATAATAATGATAATTTTAATAATAATTATAATAATAATGATACTAAAACTTGAATCAACTTATATAGTAATAAAGTGTTGAACGCATACAGTTTCAAATCAACAAGCTCGGGTTTGTTTATACTTTCGGTAAGATTGAACGAGTTGTAACCTTTAAAATGGCACGAAAACTTGTTACCGAATCGACGACCGAGCTGGGTAACATAAGATATGGTTTCTCGGCCTAGATCCATTACTACTCGGCCATTAACAGTTCAACAGGTCCAACAACAATAAATGTTTTTGTTTTGGATAAAACCATTTCATGAGCCCAAGAAGCCCAAGAACAATTAATCAAGCCCAAAATTGATGGCGGTCCATTAATTGGTTCGTGAATTAAGGAGTGGGTTAGCAGCTGTAAACAGGAATATAACAGATGGGGTCTTCGTAACATCATCAACATCGTATATCATTATCATCGTCATCTATCTTCATGATACCATCATCATAACCTCACGATCATCATCTCACTATTCTTCGTCATCATCTTTGCACCATCAGCCATCATCATTCACCTTTTCTGTTTACAATTCCCTCATCATCATCAATATCGTTATCTCGACAATTTGCGGGTGTGTGTGTGTTTCGTCACGAAAGAAAGCAACAACAGCAGCAATTGTCAATGTTAATCAACTTTATCTTTTACATACCATCATCATCTAGTCGTTACTGTAGTAGCAGCGGTCAATTGGTTGTTGTGGTGTTTGATCAAAACAGCAAACATAAATAGGAATTAACAATGACCGAATGGTGGATGATCAACCAGAAACAACAACAAAGAGAAATGGTTTCGATGGTGGTTCGACAAAGTTGACGGCTGAGATGGGTGATTGTAGTGATAGTGCTACGGTGTTCTCAGCTGAAACAGAAAATCAGAATTTTTGTAAGAGAGAGGAGAGAGAGTGAGAAGGGAAGAAAGAAGGGTTGTGGTGGCGGTGGTTCTAAGTGTTAGGTTCGTACAGGAGAATAAATAGGAGAAGATCAACTGCAACTTGCAGCTTTGATCAATAGAAAACAGAAAAAAATAAAGCAGCAGGAACAAGGTTGGGTTTCAGTTCAAGTGGGTTTTAGTTGGGCGTTTGCTGTATGAGTTAAAACAGAAATGATAGCATAAGGTGGTGGTGTTGTGTGGGTGGTGATCGAGGAAGGTGGTTTGGTTGGTTGTTTTAAATGGTGGTTTGTTATTTTTGGGTCTTTAAAACAAGAAACATGAAGTAATAGATATAGTTTTGGTTTTATGATGTGGTGGTTGTCGAATATCCTGGTAGTGAGAAAAATAAAGGCTAGGTGGTAAAATGGTTGAAGAGAAGATATAAGGTGATGATATAGTTAAGTTGATGGTAATCGAACGAGACTAGAAGGGAGAGAGAGTAGTGATGGTGTTCTTGCAGTGATGGAAAAATAATAATAATATGGTGATTATTTTTCATTAACATACACATAAGCTTGTTTGGATTTGAAATATAGAATATGAATTATGCAGTCATAGGTGATGATGATGAAAGATTCGAAATTTTTGAGATGGTGGTAAACTAACCTAAACAAAGTTGTGTTATGATTAAAGATTGTGAAAGAGACGATGGATGAATCATAATTTGTTGATGTATGAAAGGAAAAGGATTTTTGGTTAGTTGAATGATGGTTATGGTTGATCATACTCATGTAAGTATGTATATATTTAACATAGATTAGATATTAAGATGTAACAGAAAACATTATAATATAAAAAGGAAATAGTAAACGAATGATTTAGCAGCCCTTCAATAATTCTACCGACAGTTTATCTCGGACTGGTATATCGTACTACGTTGTGTAACTCAGTGGCGAATAAAAGTGTTCAGAAAAATCTCATATTTTTAAATTAAATAGCTTTATTTATTTTGGTCATTATGGTATAAAATTCGATCATTAATTTATTAAATAAAAATTACATCAACTGTCCCTCTCATTTATGGGTGAAATATACAAAGTGTTAAAACTTAACAAATAGTTCCTAAATACATTTTTAATAAGCCTAAAATTTATAGAACTCATTTTCATATCACCGTTTATTTTAAAATTATATAAGTTTGAATTTAACTTATTTAATATCAATCGAAACATCAAACGAGTATTACAATTATTTAATATTTATTTCTAATATACTTTTATTTATATATAGATATATTTTTAAATAATTATAATAAAATCATATTTCATAACAACAATATTTTAAATTATACTTCCAATTATTATATATATATATATATATATATATATATATATATATATATATATATATATACATATCTATTTACAAATAGTTGTTCGTGAATCGTCGAGAACAGTCGAAGGGTAATTACATATATGAAACAGTTCAACATTTTTGAGACTCAACATTACAGACTTTGCTTATCGTTTCGAAATCATATATAAAGATTAAGTTTAAATTTGGTCGGAAATCTCCGGGTCGTCACACCAAAAATATTCTTAATGAACCTAAATAAAGTGTTAAATAAAAAACAAGTATCAAAATAGTATTTAAATATACATAAGAGTTCAAATGCAAAGGTAAGTATTATAGTAAAATTTGAAAGTTCAAAATTCACCTTTAGAAATAGCAAAACGACTTTTTCGACATCAAAACTATTTCGAATGGAAGCAAGCCTTCAGGAAGTCTTGCTCATTGCGCCATTATCTATTCATCGTGTGAAAGTGGGTCCAAATTTTATCCGAAGTTTTTTTAGCATGCTTGCCACATAATTTGGCCTGATTTTGTAGCCAACGTAATGTGCTCAAAAATGTGTTTTGCGGCCATGAATTTTGATCGAAATGAAACTATAGTCAAATGTATTTCCATTCAATATTAAATTTTAAAATAGAAACATTTATAGAGTTATGAATTGAGAGATATCAAAAAGTGTCACAAAATAATCGAACCATTAAACCAAGATGTCACTAAACGTGTAACGATTTGTGGCTAGTAGGGATATATCAACCCCAAAAAATATTCTTAATGAACCTAAATAAAGTGTTATATAAAAAACAAGTATCAAAATGGTATTTAAATATGTATAAGAATTCAAATGAAATGATAATAATTATCGTAAAATCTGAAAGTTCAAAATTCACTTTTAGAAATAGCAAAACGACTTTTTCGGCGTCAAAACTATTTCGAATGGAAGCAAGCCTTCGAGAAGTCTTGCTCATAGCGTCATTATCTATTCTTCGTGTGAAAGTTGGTCTAATTTTCAACCGAAGTTTTTTTTAGCATGCTTGCCACATAATTTGGCCCGATTATGTGGCCAACGTAATTTATTCAAAAATTTGTTTTGCGGCCATAAATTATTATCGAAACGAAACTATAGTCAAATATATTTTCTTTCAATATGAAATTTTAAAATAGAAACAATTATATAATTATAAACTGAATGATATCAAAAAGTGTCACAAAATAATCGAACCATTAAACCAAACGTGTAAGGATTTGTAGATAGTAGGGATATATTAACCCCAAAAATATTCTAATGAACCTAAGAAAAGTCTTATATAAAAAACAAGTATTTAAATGGTATTTAAATATGCATAAGAGTTCAAATGCAAAGGTAATAATTATTTTAAAATCTGAAAGTTCAAAATTTTCCCATTAGAAATAACAAAACGACTTTTTGGCGTCGAAACTATTTCGAATGGAAGAAAGCCTTCAGGAATTCTTGCTCATAGCGTCATTATCTATTCATCGTGCGAAAGTGGGTCCAATTTCAACCGAAGTTTTTGCCCGATTATGCGGCCAACGTAATGTGCTCAAAACTGTGTTTTGCGGCCTTGAATTATTATCGAAACGAAATTATAGTCAAATGTATTTTCATTCAATTTTAAATTTTAAAATAGAAACAATTATAGAGTTATGAATTGAGAGATATCAAAAAGTGTCACAAAATAATCGAACCATTAAACCAAGATGTCATTAAACATGTACTAATTTGTGGCTAGGAGGGATATATTAAGCCCAAAAATATTCATAATGAACCTAAGTAAAGTGTTACATAAAAAACAAGTATCAAAATGGTATTTAAATATGCAAAAGAGTTCAAATTCAAAGGTAAAAATTATCGTAAAATCTAAAAGTTCAAAATTCACCTTTAGAAATAGCAAAATGACTTTTACGGCGTCAAAACTATATCGAATGGAAGCAAGCCTTCAGGAAGTATTGCTCATAGCGTCATTATCTATGCATCGTGCGAAAGTGGGTCCAATTTTCAACCGAAGTTTTTTTAGCATGCTTGCCACATAATTTGACCCGATTATGTGGCCAACGTAGTGTGCTCAAAAATGTGTTTTGCGGCCATGAATTATTATCGAAACAAAACTATAGCCAAATGAATTTTCATTCAATATGAAATTTTAAAATAGAAACAATTATAGAGTTATGAATTGAGAGATATCAAAAACTGTCACAAAATAATCGAACCATTAAACCTAGATGTCACTTAACGTATAATGATTTGTGGCTAGTAGGGATATATTAAGCCCAAAAATATTCTTAATGAACCTAAATAAAGTGTTATGTAAAAAAAAGTATCAAAATGGTATTTAAATATGCATAAGAGTTCAAATGCAAAGGTAATAATTATCGTAAAATCTGAAAGTTCAAAATTCAACTTTAGAAATAGCAAAACGACTTTTTCAACATCAAAACTATTTCTAATGAAAGCAAGCCTTCAGGAAGTCTTAATCATTGCATCATTATCTATTCATCGTGAGAAAGTGGACGATGAATAGATAATGACGCTATGAGAAAGAATTCTTGAAGGCTTGCTTCCATTCAAAATAGTTTTGATGCCGAAAAAGTCATTTTGCTATTTCTAAAGGTGAATTTTGAACTTTCAGATTTTACGATAATTATTACCTTTGCATTTGAACTCTTATGCTTATTTAAATACCATTTTAATACTTGTTTTTTATGTAACACTTTATTTAGGTTCATTAAGAATATTATTGGGGTTAATATATCCCTACTAGCCATAAATTCTTACACGTTTAGTGACATCTTGGTTTGATGGTTCGATTATTTTGTGACACATTTTGATATCTCTCAATTCATACCTCTATAATTGTTTCTATTTTAAAATTTCATATTGAATGAAAAAACATTTGACTATAGTTTCGTTTAGATAATAATTCATGACCGCAAAATACATTTTTGAGCACCTTACGTTAGCCACATAATCAGGCCAAATTATGAGCAAGCATGCTTAAAAAAACTTCGTTTGAAAATTGGTCCCACTTTCGCAAGATGAATAGATACTGACGCTATGAGCATGACTTGCTGAAGGCTTGCTTCCATTCAAAATATTTTTGACGCCAAAAAAAATGTTTTGCTATTTCTAATGGTGAATTTTGAACTTTCAGATTTTACGATAATTATTACCTTTGCATTTGAACTCTTATGCATATTTTAATTACCATTTTGATAATTGTTTTTTATATAAAACTTAATTTAGGTTCATTATGAATATTTTTGGGCTTAATATATCCCTACTAGCCACAAATCGTTACACGTTAAGTGACATCTAGGTTTAATGGTTCGATTATTTTATGACACTTTTTGATATCTCTTAATTTATAACTCTATAATTGTTTCTATTTTAAAATTTCATATTGAATGAAAATTCATTTGACTATAGTTTCGTTTCGATAATAATTCATGGGCGTATAACACATTTTTTAGCACATTACGTTGGCCACATAATCGATCAAATTATGTGGCAAGCATGCTAAAAAAACTTCGGTTGAAAATTGGACCCACTTTCTTACGATGAATAGATAATGATGCTATGAGCAAGACTTCCTGAAGGCTTGCTTCTATTTGAAATAGTTTTGACACCGTAAAAGTCGTTTTGTTATTTCTAAATGTGAATTTTGAACTTTCAGATTTTACGATAATTATTACCTTTGCATTTGAACTCTCATGCATATTTAAATACCATTTTGATACTTGTTTTTTATGTAACACTTTACTTAGGTTCATTAAGAATATTTTTAGGGTTAATATATCCCTAATAGCCACAAATCCTTACACGTTTAGTAACATCTTGGTTTAATGGTTCGATTATTTTGTGACACTTTCTGATATCTCTCAATTAATAACTCTATAATTGTGTCTATTTTAAAATTTCATACTGAATGAACATACATTTGACTTTAGTTTTTTTCGCTAATAATTCATGGCCACAAAACACATTTTTGAGCACATTACGTTGGCCACATAATTGGGCCAAATTATGTGGCAAGCATGCTAAAAAAAAACTTCGGTTCAAAATTGGACCAACTTTCGCACGATGAACAGATAGCGACGCTATGAGCAAGACTTCCTGAATTCTTGCTTCCATTCGAAATAGTTTTGACGCCAAAAAAGTCGTTTTGCTATTTCTAAAGGTGGATTTTGAGCTTTCAGATTTTACAATAATTATTACCTTTGCCTTTGAACTCTTATGCATATTTAAATACCATTTTGATACTTGTTTTTTATGTAACACTTTATTTAGATTCATTAAGAATATTATTGGGGTTAATATATCCCTACTAGCCATAAATCCTTACACGTTTAGTGACATCTTGGTTTGATGGTTCGATTATTTTGTGACACTTTTTGATATCTCTAAATTCATACCTCTATAATTGTTTCTATTTTAAAATTTTAAATTGAATGAAAATACCTTTGACTATAGTTTCATTTAGATAATAATTCTTGGCCGCAAAACACATTTTTGAGCACATTACGTTGGCCACATAATCAGGCCAAACTATAAGCAAGAATGCTAAAAAAAACTTCGGTTGAAAATTGAACCCACTTTCGCACGATAAATAGATAATGACGCAATGAGCAAGACTTCCTGAAGGCTTGCTTCCATTCGAAGTAGTTTTGACGCCGAAAAATTTGTTTTGCTATTTCTAAAGGTGAATTTTGAACTTATATATTTTACGATAACTATTACCTTTGAATTTGAACTCTTATGCATATTTAAATACCATTTTGATACTTGGTTTTTACATAACACTTTATTTAGGTTCATTAAGAATATTTTTGGGCTTAATATATCCCTACTAGCCATAAATCGTTACACGTTAAGTGACATCTAGGTTTAATGGTTCGATTATTTTGTGACACTTTTTGATATCTCTCAATTCATAACTCTATAATTGTTTCTATTTTAAAATTTCATATTGAATGAAAATTCATTTGACTATAGTTTCATTTCGATAATAACTCATGGCCGTAAAACACATTTTTGAGCACACTACGTTGGCCACATAATCGGGCCAAATTATGTGGCAAGCATGCTAAAAAAAACTTAGGTTGAAAATTGAACCCACTTTCGCACGATGAATAGATAATGACGCTATAAGCAAGACTTCCTGAAGGCTTGCTTCCATTCGAAATAGTTTTGACGTCGTAAAAGTCATTTTTCTATTTCTAAAGGTGAATTTTGAACTTTTAGATTTTACGATAATTTTTACCATTGTATTTGAACTCTTATGCATATTTAAATACCATTTTGATGTTGGTTTATTATGTAACACATTATTTTGGTTCATTAAGATTATTTTTACGGTTAATATATCCCTACTAGCCATAAATCCTTACACGTTTAGTGACATCTTGGTTTAATAGTTCGATTATTTTGTGACACTTTTTGATATCTCTCAATTCATAACTCAATAATTGTTTCTATTTTAAAATTTCATATTGAATGAAAATACAATTGACTATAGTTTCGTTTCGATAATAATTCATGGCCGCAAAACATATTTTTGAGCACATTACGTTGGCCACGTAATCGGGCCAAATTATGTGGCAAGCATGCTAAAAAAACTTCAGTTGAAAATTGGACAAACTTTCGCTCGATGAATAGATAACGACGCAATGAGTAAGACTTCCTGAAGGCTTGCTTCCATTCGAAATAGTTTTGACGCCAAAAAAGTTGTTTTGCTATTACTAAAGGTGAATTTTGAACTTCAGATTTTACAATAATTATTACCTTTGCATTTGAACTCTTATGCAAAATACCATTTTGATACTTATTTTTTATATAACACTTTAATTAGGTTCATTGAGAATATTTTTGGGGTTAATATATCCCTACTAGCCACAAATTCTTACACGTTTAGTGACATTTTGATTTAATGGTTCGATTATTTTGTGACACTTTTTGAAATCTCTCAATTCATAACTCTATAATTATTTCTATTTTAAAATTTCATACTGAATGAAAATATATTTGACTATAGTTTCGTTTAGATAATAAATTATGGCCGCAAAACACATTTTTGAGCACATTACCTTAGCCACATAATCGGGTTAAATTATGTGGCAAGCAAGCTAAAAAAACTTCGGTTGAAAATTGGACGCACATTCGCACGATGAATAGATAATGACGCAATGAGCAAGAATTCCTGAAGGCTTGCTTTCATTCAAAATAGTTCTGACGCCGAAAAAGTCGTTTTGCTATATCTAAAGGTGAATTTTTAATTTTCAGATTTTACGATAATTATTACCATTGCATTTGGACTCTTATATTTAAATACCGTTTTGATACTTGTTTTTTATGTAACACTTTATTTAGGTTCATTAAGAATATTTTTAAGGTTAATATATACCTACTAGCCACAAATCCTTACACGTTTAATGACATCTTGATTTCATGGTTCGATTATTTTGTGACACTTTTTGATATCTCTCAATCATAACTCTATAAATGTTTATATTTTAAAATTTCATATTGAATGAAAATATATTTGATTATAGTTTCATTTCGATAATAATTTATGGCCGAAAAACACATTTTTGAGCACATTATGTTGGCAACATAATCGAGCCAAATTATGTGTCAAGCATGCTAAAAAAACTTCGGTTCAAAATTGAACCAACTTTCGCACGATGAATAGATAACGACACTGTGAGCAAGAGTTCCTGAAGGCTTGCTTCCATTCGAAATAGTTTTGACGCCAAAAAAGTCATTTTACTATTTCTATAGGAGAATTTTTAACTTTCAAATTTTATGATAATTATTACCTTTGTAATTGAACTTTTATGCATATTTAAATACCATTTTGATACTTGTTTCTTATGTAACACCTTACTTAGGTTCATTGGGATTATTTTTGAGGTTAATATATCTCTCATAGCCACAAATCCTTTCACATTTAGTAACATTTTAGTTTAATGGTTCGATTATTTTGTGAAACTTTTTAATATCTCTCAATTCATAACTCTGTAATTATTTCTATTTTAACATTTCATATTGAATGAAAATATATTTGACTATAGTTTCATCTCGACAATAATTCATGGCCGCGAAACACATTTTTGAGCACATTACGTTGGCCACATAATCGGGCCAAATTAAGTGGCAAGCATGCAAAAAAAAACTTCGGTTGAAAATTGGACCCACTTTCGCACGATGAATAGATAACGACGCTATGAGAAAGACTTCCTGAAGGCTTTCTTCCATTCGAAATAGTTTTAACGCTAATAAAGTCGTTTTGCTATTTTTAAAGGTGAATTTTGAACTTTCAAATTTTACGATAATTATTACCTTTGCATTTGAACTCTTATGCATATTTAAATACCATTTTGATACTTTTTTTTATGTAACACTTTATTTAGGTACATTGTGAATATTTTTGGGGTAACATCTTGATTTAATGGTGCGATTATTTTGTAACACTTTATTTAGGTACATTTAGAATATTTTTGGGTTAATATAACCCTAATAGCCACAAATCCTTACACGTTTAGTAACATCTTGGTTTAATGGTTCGATTATTTTGTGACACTTTTTGATATCTCTCAATTCATAACTCTATAATTGTTTCTATTTTAAAATTTCATATTGAATGAAAATACATTTGACTATAGTTTCATTTGGATAATAATTCATGGTCGCAAAACACATTTTTGAGAACATTACGTTGGCCACATAATCGGGCCGAATTATGTGGCAAGCATGCTAAAAAAACTTCGGTTGAAAATTGGACCCACTTTCGCACGATGAATAGATAACGATGCTATGAGCAAGACTTCCTGAAGGCTTGCTTCCATTCGAAATATTTTTGACGCCAAAAAAATTGTTTTGCTATTTCAAAAGGTGAATTTTGAACTTTCAGATTTTACGATAATTATTACCTTTGCATTTGAACTCTTATGCATATTTAAATACCATTTTGATATTTGTTTTTTTATATAACACTTTATTTAGGTTCATTAAGAATATTTTTGGGCTTAACATATCCCTACCAGCCACAAATCGATACACGTTAAGTGACATCTAGGTTTAATGGTTCGATTATTTTGTGACACTTTTTGATATCTGTCAATTCATAACTCTATAATTGTTTCTATTTTAAAATTTCATATGAATGAAAATTCATTTGATTATAGTTTTGTTTCGGTAATAATTCATAGCCGCAAAACACATTTTTGAGCACATTACGTTGGCCACATAATCGGGCCAAATTATGTGGCAAGCATGCTAAAAAAACTTCGGTTGAAAATTGGACCCACTTTCGGATGATGAATAGATAATGACGCTATGAGCAAGACTTCCTGAAGGCTTGCTTGCATTCGAAATAGTTTTGACGCCGTAAAAGTCGTTTTGCTATTTCTAAAGGTGAATTTTTAACTTTCAGATTTTACGATAATTATTACTTTTGCATTTGAACTCCTATGCATATTTAAATACCATTTTGATACTTGTTTTATCTGTAACACTTTATTTAGGTTCATTAAGAATATTTTTGGGGTTAATATATCCCTAATAGCCACAAATCCTTACACGTTTAGTAACATCTTGGATTAATGGTTCGATTATTTTGTGACACTTTTTGATATCTCTAAATTCATAACTCTATAATTGTTTCTATTTTAAAATTTCATATTGAATTAAAATATATTTGACTATAGTTTCATTTTGATAATAATTCATAGTCGCAAAACACATTTTTGAGCACATTACGTTGGCCACATAATCGGGCCAAATTATGGGCAAGCATGCTAAAAAAACTTCGGTTGAAAATTGGACCCATATTCGCACGAGGAATAGATAATGACGCAATGAGCAAGACTTCCTGAAGGCTTACTTCCATTCGAAATTGTTTTGACGCTGAAAAATTCGTTTTGCTATTTCTAAAGGTGAATTTTGAACTTATATATTTTACGATAACTATTACCTTTGAATTTGAACTCTTATGCATATTTAAATACCATTTTGATACTTGTTTTTTACATAACTCTTTATTTAGGTTCATTAAGAATATTTTTGGGCTTAATATATCCCTACTAGCCATAAATCGTTACACGTTAAGTGACATCTAGGTTTAATGGTTCGATTATTTTGTGACACTTTTTGATATCTCTCAATTCATAACTCTATAATTGTTTCTATTTTAAAATTTCATATTGAATGAAAATTCATTTGACTATAGCTATTATGTGTTATTGTCTGCATTAATATACATGTTAGTGGCAAGCGTGCTAAAAATATTTCGGATGAAAATGGGAACCACTTTTGCTTCCCAATACGAGTCTACCAACTGATAGCTATTATGTGTTATTGTCTACATTAATATACATGTTAGTAAAGTTGAATCAACGTTTAAGGGACCCGGAGAATCGGTACTCACTATCGTGGATTGATGACTTATGCGATCAACTACAGGGATCTAGTTGTTATTCGAAGATTGATCTGAGATCTGGTTATCACCAATAGAGTGTCAAAGAAGCTGATGTCCCGAAGACGGTGTCCAGAACACGCTATGGACATTTTGAGTTTACAGTGATGCCGTTTGGTTTGACGAACGCACCAGTAGTGTTCATAGATCTCATGAACCATGTGTGTAAGCCATACCTAGATAAATTTATCATTGTGTTTATTGATGATAAATTGGTGTATTCCAAGAATAAAGAAGAGCACGAGCAACATTTACGTTCGATACTGACTACGCTTAGAAAAGAGCAATTGTATGCAAAGTTCTCTAAGTGTGACTTTTGGTTACCAGAGGTACAATTTCTTGGTCATGTTGTACGGACCAATGGAATTCAGGTCGATCCAGCAAAGATTGAGACGGTTAAGAATTGGGAAACTCCAAAGACACCAACTCAGATTCGACAATTTCTAGGTTTAGCTGGTTACTACAGGAGATACATTGAAGGATTCTCCAAGATTTCCCGACCATTAACTGCGATGACTCATAAAAGCAAGAAATATGAGTGGTCAGAACCGCAGGAATCTGCCTTCCAGTTGTGGAAGGAGAAGTTAACAACTGCACCAATATTGTCTCTACCCGAGGGAAGTGAAGATTTTGTTGTTTATTGTGATGTCTCGCGTCAAGGAATGGGTTGCGTACTTATGCATCAAAATAAAGTTATTGCTTATGAATTGCGGCAGTTAAAGATTCACGAGCAGAACTACACTACGCACGACCTTGAACTAGGAGCTGTAGTCTTTACACTCAAAATGTGGAGACACTACCTGTAAGAAACCAAGTTTACTATCTTTACCGACCATAAAAGTTTACATCACATATTTGATCAGAAACAGCTCAACATGAGACAA
The DNA here is from genome assembly GCF_046630445.1 of Rutidosis leptorrhynchoides. Lineage (NCBI taxonomy): Eukaryota > Viridiplantae > Streptophyta > Magnoliopsida > Asterales > Asteraceae > Rutidosis > Rutidosis leptorrhynchoides. Next base: position 114,936,084 of record NC_092336.1, read on the forward strand.
CGATGTTGGATGGAATTATTTAACGATTATAATTGTGAACTCCAATACCATCCTGGCAAAGCGAATGTTGTGGCGGATGCTTTGAGCAAAAAAGAGAGGGAGAAACCTCTCAGGGTTAAAGCTCTTAATATAGTTGTCCGTTCGAATCTCCCATCACAGATCCGCGAAGCACAACAGGAGGCCGTGAAACCAGAGAACGTCGATGTTGAATTTATTAAAGGGATGGATAAGAAATTTGACATCAAGGAGGATGGAACACGATATTTTGCTAACCGAATCTGGGTACCAAAGTTTGGTGGATTGAGAGAACTAGTATTAGAGGAAGCACACAAGTCAAGGTACTCAATTCATCCTGGATCAGATAAAATGTACCAAGGTTTGAGAACGTTTCATTGGTGGCCAAATTTGAAAGCTGACATTGCTACTTATATTGGAGAATGTTTGACTGTGCTGAAGTTAAAGCTAAACACTAGAAGCCACCTGGGCTACTGACCCAACTAGAGATTCCCCAATGGAAATGGGAATGAATTACAATGGACTTCATCACGAAATTGCCAAAGACCGTGGGAGGTTATGAAACCATTCGGGTTGTCGTGGATCGTCTCACTAAGTTTGCACACTTCTTACCGATAAGAGAAACTGATAAGATGGAGTTGGCTCAGGTTTACATTAAGTAATTCGTCTCTAGGCATGGAGTGCCTATATCTATTGTATCTGATCGTGACAGCAGATTTACTTCTAGATTCTGGCAGACATTGCAGAAGGCAATGGGGACTCATCTAGATATGAGAACAGCATATCATCCCCAGACAGATTGTCAAAGCGAACGGACTATTCAAACTCTGAAGGACATGTTGCGAGCATGTGTCATCGATTTCAAAAACGGTTGGGACAAGTATTTACCATTAGCTGAATTTTCAAACAACAACAACTACCATACGAGCATTAAAGCTGCACCCTTCGAAGCATTGTACAGAAGGAAGTGTAGATCTCCCGTGTGTTGGAGCGAATTGGGAGATAGTCAGTTGACAGGTCCTGAGATTATTCAGGAGACAACAGAGAAAGTCATACAGATTCAAGAGCGATTGAAAATGGCTCGGAGTCATCAAAAGAGTTATGTCAATGTTAGAAGGAAAGATTTAGAATTTTAAGTTGGCGACAGAGTCATGCTTAAGGTCCTGGAAGGGTGTGGTACGATTCGGGAAACGTGGTAAATTGAGTCCGAGATATGTTGGACCACTCGAGATAACTGAAAGAATTGAACCAGTGGCTTACCGATTGAAACTGCCACAAGCACTTAGTGGAATGCACTATACTTTCCATGTGTCCAACCTGAAGAAGTGCCTAGCTGACGAGAACTTGGTGATTCCTTTAGAGGAGCTGCATATCGATGAAAAACTTCATTTCATTGAGGAACCTATCGAGATCATGGGTCGTGAGGTCAAACAGTTAAAACAAAGTAGAATTCCTATCGTTAAGGTTCGGTGGAACTCGAGGAGAGGACCAGAGTTCACGTGGGAGTATGAAGATCGAATGAGACTGAAATACCCGCAACTGTTTCCAAAAGGAACTACTTCAGCGGACGTTCACTAAAATTTCGGGACGAAATTTTCAATAACAGGTGGGTAATGTAACAACCCTGCTTTTTTCGTCACTTCTGTTAACTGTCCGTTAGTTAATTTAACGGTGATTATTTGGTTTTATGTGTTTAAGTGTTTTAAATGCATATGTGATCCTTGGTGGGTTATTTAAATTAATATGGGTTAATATTAATCGATAAAAAATATTTCGGATAAAAAAATACGATAAAAACATTACGGTTTGAATAACTGCAAAAAATTGCTTTTCGAGCAACGAAACGCTCAGGTTTATGTTAATAATTATTTTATTAATTATTAACTTTTTAAAAATATTTAATTTATTGGGTTTTTAATAAATTAAACGTTTGGTTGCGTTTTAACGATCGGTTTAGCGTTCCGGGCCTTCGGTACGTTTAAACGACACTTGAAACGAGCCACGAGCACACGCTTTTGCAAAACATGAGCCCGGGAACTCATCCCATGGGCTATTCGGCCGACCCCACTCCCCTCCCCCTTATATTTTGATTTTGAGCTTAATTGAGGGACTTGTTTGTAATTAGTGATATTAAGTCCTAGGTATTTAAAACTTGTTTAACCTAATCTAATCATAACCCTCACACAAAAACAGGCAGTCCATCCCTCTCCTCTCCCTCCTAACCGTCGACCATCATCATCGTCACCATACCTTCAATTTTTAATTTTTGATTAAACCTTGAACACGAATCTTATAATTCTCTCCGTTCTCTACGCATTGGTGTGCTTTGATTGTTGATCTAAGGTATAATTTTAAAAACCCTAGCTCTAAAAAGTTCTTATTTTATAAAGTTTTATAGGTTATGTTGGTCAATTGCTCGATTCATCGCGTTTGTATGTATTGTTAGTCGTTAATTTGATCGTATTGTTTGTTTAGTGAGAAAACTGAATTGTTTATTGATGATACTGATATGATGGACTTGTTTTCTGTAAATGATTATTATCTAGATGGAAAGAGTTCGAAAAATTAATAATGTTAGGATCAAGAACCAATTGATTTTGTTATCGTATTCTCTAGATATGTTAAATTGAAGTTTTGTTGTGATCTTGCCATGAATCCAAATTTTTTGAGTTGCATGCTTTGTGAATTATGTTATAACATGTTAACCATTTCATAGAGGACTTAAAAATACTCAAGTTAGACTATGATATCATGCGATTTGGATTTATAATGCTCACGTTATGCTTGTTTGATCGTATATGAAAAACTTATTTGTGCGGTAACTTAAAATAAATGTTTAAGGCTATTTGATGTGTGATATTGTATAGGGACTTTGCATATATGGAAAATTTACTTTTTTAGATAACTTTTCATCTATGCCTTGCATCATTTGGATTTGTGAAACTTGCGTAATGTGCGTGCGAACATAGTAACTTGTATGCTGTCCAAATCTGTAACGTATGCATCTTTTGCCATATAATTTGACTTGTGCATTCTTTGAGACCTTTTCCTTCTGGATAATGAATATTTACATGTTATTTGATAGATTTATAGTTTATTGCAACCTCTGAAACTTGATACATTGTGCACACTAGGGCCATAGTTTTGGTAATTTCTGAAATGAGCTGAAACAGAACATCCAACTTGATTGAATAAACTGTATCAATTGGCTAAACTAAAGTTGCTCATTTTCATATATGTGATCATTTGACTTGTCCTTGAACCATGGCCACTAACCTTGCATTAATTTCACGTCCCTAGCTCCGATTATAGCCATTACGAGATTGGTACGCAGTCAGAAACTGATTTAGTGAACCATAAATGTACCCTTTCCGAAACCCGACTTGTAGACATCGTATGAGGCCCTGGACAGACTTTTTAGAATCAATTTTGAGTCTACTTGTGATCTAAAGTTTTCCATGTTGCCATGAAATATGTGCTATGAGATATAATGCGTTGTTTGCAACTTGTGCATGAACGTTATGCTAGACTATAAACCGTGATCGCATATTTGACAAACTTTGATCTGAAACGTGTTAGTTGACTTAGGTTTGACATGTTGACCAATATTTGACATGAACCTACTGATGTTGACTTTATTTGACCACATTGACTAAGTTTGACTTTTGGTTGACTTTTGTTGACTTGCATGAATTAGTTGACTATGTGTAGACTTTTACTTGAAACGCGTCGAGTCGAGCAAAAAGACAACTTTCTCTATGAAACCCCTATGTTATAAGACATAAATAATGACCAACCTATATACGTATACTTAGGTTGCATTACTCGGATATAAACTATACAAGTTATTTGCTTACGTTTGTTCAAGAGCTATCCAAAGGTGAGTCTACAGTCCCACTTTTTACTTACTATTTTTGGGATGAGAATACACGCTATTACTTATACATTTTACAAATGCTTTCTATGTTTGACACAAGTACTTATTATACATATTGAGTTTTGTTCACAAAGCCCCTAGCTTGAATACTTTTATTACCTTCGGGTAAGCACAATTTAGATGGACGGATTCGTTAGGTTAGACAAACATCACCCAAACAATATTAACCGTGGTGCATTTACTTTGAACATTAAATACACTCAAAAAAGTGTATAATATTTTTATAGGGTAAAGGGAGTGTAGTGGTTTCTATACTCAGGTCATTGTTAGTATTCAGGTGCTCATGGATTATGTAAACATTTTTCAACTTCGGGCTATGCTCATTGAAATCTTGTGGTCAAATGCTATTAAACTATTTTTCTAAATAGTGTTTTTCAGATACTATATTACGTTATTTAAAACTGTGATTTACAAACAAGAGTGATAAAACTTGACATGGTATTGTCTATGAATATTTGAAATTTGACATGATAGTGTCTACAAACTTTTGAAACAGGACACGGTGTTGTATACAAACTTTAAAACATGAAACCTTAGTGGTCTTTCACTAATAAGCATTTTCTGAATATCATTTAATAATCATACTGTATTGTTTACCTAAAACATGTAGATGCACTCAACATTATTGTTGATCCGTTTTGTGTGTTTTATTCTCAGGTATTAATTGCTTCCGATGTAACTTTGTTGTTACGTAGAAATCAAGCCATGCACTGGGACCAAAGTTAACATTTCGTTAATGGATTTTGATGGGGTGTTACATATGGTATCAGAGTTTTGGCTATAGGGAACTAGGATGCATTAGTGTGTCTAACCGTAGGATGCATTAGTGGGTCTAGTCTATAGCCCTGTGACATGGACGACTTTTATGCATCATACTTGCACTATTTTCTTCACTATACTACATGTAGAACTACACATTACATCACATACATATGCACCATATACCCATATGATATGGACTTGAACTAAACACTATATTACGAATCGCATACTTATACGCAACGCGAGATTTAATTGAATTAAGTTAACTATGCTATCTTGAACTTATGAAGCAATGTCGAATGGAAATGTGAGATAGCGTAATGTAATGACCGGGATTACATTACGGTAACTCATATAGAAGTTCCGACATTGCAAAATAAGGAATTGGGAGCGAGTCAGGTAGGTTACTTGGATAAAAACCGTTTAGAACATAAACTGTATAAGCTCAAATACAAGTAGAAACTCACACTGTGCGAATTGATTGCTATTATAACCTACAAGAAGCGTCTATTCACGCCAAACTCATCACTACTTGACACTGACCGTCACCACCAATCACTACTTGTCACTACAAAGACACTACTTGGACATACTCGTCATCTCATACCACTACTCCTTACTGCGTATCATTGCTAACTACTACTCAACACCGCCTCTCACTGCTAGTCACGACTGATCACTACTCCTCGCTGCTTGTCATTACTGGTTACTACCTAATACTACTCAATACTACTTACCACTACTAAATACTACTCATTGCTACTTACCACTATTGGGCACTACTCATCACTGTTAGCACCTCTTCGATTTACTACTAACTACTATGCATCACAACTCACCTCTGATACACCCTTAAAGGATAAATTCCTGGTAACAGCCCGCCCAATACGTAGTAGATATTGTCTACTTGACTTCCAACTTACCTATCATTCAGCCACCCGCAGTTCCACGATTTTGCTTCCCAATACGAGTCTACTGACTCATAGCTATTATGTGTTATTGTGTGCATTAATATACATGTGTATATACTTATGATGCAAGTATGATATCTACTAACTTACGCGTCACTACTATCATCACTGCTCATCACAACCTATCGCTACTTATCGCTAACACCACCAATCATTGCTACTAGTAAGTACTACTTGTTACCGTACCCCTTCTCATTCTGTTCTAACGTACTTTCCTTAAGAAGCAATCATTTTCCCTATACCTTCCTTAGACAACGTGTACTCTATAGAACTATTAAACTAAGAAGTTTTGACCTTGTGGTTGGAACGGACTGGTTACCTGATGACATAACTGAGGCTATTGCAACCAGAAGACTATTCGAACTCCTTTCACTAACAGTGAACCAATGATGGTATACAGAGAGAAGATCAGTACACCGTCATCCTACATTAATTACTCAAGGGTTTAGAAGTACATGAGATGAGAATGTCTAGCAATTCTGGCACATGTTAGTAAAGTTGAATCAACATTTAAGGGACACGGAGATGTCCTAACCGTTAGAAACTTAAGGTCCTTCCGGAGGAATACCTGGTCTTCCACCTCACCAGGAAGATGAATTTCAAATTGATCTATTGCCAGGAGCGGCACCAATGGCACACGCACCGTTTAGGCTTTACCCCAAGAGCAATAAGAGTTGTTGGCTATGAATGCCAAGCTGAGGAGCAAGGTGCTCACGTTAAATAGGAGCTCCCCATGGTGAAGAACATAGGGGTTGTAATACTTTGATCCGTGTCTGGCGCAACCAGATGGACTTTATGACCAAGGAGTTCATAGTTCGAGCTCCGGTCTTGTTTGTTAAGAAGAAGGATGGGTCGATGAGATTATGTATCGACTATAGAGAGTTGAACAAGTTGACAATCAAGAATTGGTACCCACTGCTGAGGATTGATGACTTATGCGATCAACTACAGGTATCTAGTTGTTATTCGAATATTGATCTGAGATCTGGTTATCACCAATTGAGGGTCAAAGAAGCTGATGTCCCGAAGACGGCGTCCAGAACACGATATGGACAATATGAGTTTACAGTGATGCCGTTTGGTTTGACGAACGCACCAGCAGTATTCATAGATCTCATGAACCGTGTGTGTAAACCATACCTAGATAAATTCGTCATTGTGTTTATCGATGATATATTGGTGTATTCCAAGAATAAAGAAGAGCACGAGCAACATTTACGTACGATACTGACTACGCTTAGAAAAGAGCAATTGTATGCAAAGTTCTCTGAGTGTGACTTTTGGTTACCAGAGGTACAATTTCTTGGTCATGTTGTAGGGATCAATGGAATTTAGGTCGATCCAGCAAAGATTGAGACAGTTAAGAATTGGAAAACTCCAAAGACACCAACTCAGATCCGACAATTTTTGGGTTTAGCTGGTTACTACAGGAGATTCATTGAAGGATTCTCCAAGATTGCCCGACCATTAACTGCGTTGACTCATAAAGGCAAGAAATATGAGTGGTCAGAACTGCAAGAATCTGCATTCTAGTTGTTGAAGGAGAAGTTAACAACTGCACCGATATTGTTTCTACCCAAGGGAAGTGAAGATTTTGTTGTTTATTGTGATACCACGCGTCAAGGAATGGGTTGCATACTTATGCAACAAAATAAATTTATTGCTTATGGATCGCGACAGTTAAAGATTCACGAGCAGAACTACACTACGCACTACCTTGAACTAGGAGCTGTAGTCTTTACACTCAAAATGTGGAGACACTACCTGTACGGAACCAAGTTTACTATCTTCACCGACCATAAGAGTTTATAGCACATATTTGATCAGAAACATCTCAACATGAGACAACGACGTTGGATGGAATTACTTAACGATTATAATTGTGAACTCCAATACCATCCTGTCAAAGCGAATGTTATGGCAGATGCTTTGAGTAGAAAAGAGAGGGAGAAACCTCTCAGGGTTAAAGCTCTTAATATAGTTATCCGTTCGAATCTCACATCACAGATCCGCGAAGCACAATGGGAGGCCGTGAAATAAGAGAACGTCGATGTTGAATTTATCAAAGGGATGGATAAGAAATTTGACATCAAGGAGGACAGAACACGATATTTTGCTAATCGAATCTGGGTACCGAAGTTTGGGTGATTGAGAGAACTAGTGTTGGAGGAAGCGCACAAGTCAAGGTACTCAATTCATCATGGATCAGATAAAATGTACCAAGGTTTGAAGGTGTTTCATTGGTGGCCAAATTTGAAAGCTGACATTGCTACTTATGTTGGAGAATGTTTGACCTACGCTAAAGTCAAAGCTGAACACCAGAAGCCACCAGGGCTACTGACCTGACTAGAGATTCCCTAATGAAAGTAGGAATGCATTACAATGGACTTCATCATGAAATTACCAAAGACCGTGGGAGGTTATGACACCATTTGGGTTGTCGTAGATCGTCTCACTATGTCTGCACACTTCTTACCGATAAGAGAAACTGATAAGATGGAAAAGTTAGCTCAGGTTTACATTAAGGAAGTCGTCTCTAGGCATGTAGTGCCTATATCTATTGTATCCGATCGTGAGAGCAGATTTACTTCTAGATTCTGGCAGACATTATAGAAGGCAATGGGGACTCGTCTAGATATGAGTACAACATATCATCCCCAGACAGATGGTCAAAGCGAATGGACTATTCAAACTCTCGAGGACATGTTGCGAGCATGTGTCATCGATTTCAGAAACGGTTGGGACAAGTATTTACCATTAGCTGAATTTTTATACAACAACTACCATACGATCATTAAAGCTGCACCCTTCGAAGAGTTGTACGGAAGGAAGTGTAGATCTCCCGTGTGTTGGAGAGAATTGGGAGATACTCAGTTGACAGGTCCTGAGATTATTCAGGAGACAACATAGAAAGTCATACAGATTCAAGAGCGATTGAAAACGGCTCGGAGTCATCAAAAAAGTTATGCCGATGTTAGATGAAAAGATTTAAAATTTCAAGTTGGCAACAAAGTCATGCTTAAAATATCACCCTGGAAGGGTGGGGTACGATTCGGGAAACGCGGTAAATTGAGTCCGAGATATGTTGGACCATTCGAGATAACTGAAAGAATTGGACCAGTGACTTACAGATTGAAACTGCCACAAGCACTTAGTGGAATACACGATACTTTCCATGTGTCCAACCTGAAGAAGTGCCTAGCTGACGAGAACTTAGTGATTCCTTTAGAGGAGTTGTGTATCGATGACAAACTTCATTTCATTGAGGAACCTATCGAGATCATGGGTCGTGAGGTCAAATAGTTAAAACAAAGCAGAATTCCTATCGTTAAGGTTCGGTGGAACGCGAGGAGAGGACCAGAGTTCACGTGGGAGCGTGAAGATCAAATGAGACTGAAATACCTGCAACTGTTTCTAGAAGGAACTACTTCAGCAGACTTTCACTAAAATTTCAGGACGAAATTTCTAATAACAGGTGGGTAATGTCACAACCCTGCTTTTTTCGTCACTTCTGTTAACTGTCCGTTAGTTGATTTAACGGTGATTATTTGACTTTTATGTGTTTAACTGTATTAAATGCATATGTGATCCTTGGTGGGTTATTTAAATTAATATGGGTTAATATTAATCGATAAAAAATATTTCGGGTAAAGAAATACGATAAAAACGTTACGGTTTGAATAACTACAAAACGTTACGGTTTGAACAATTGCAAAAATTTCTTTTCGAACAACGAAACGCTCGAGTTTATTTTAATAATTATTTTACTAATTATTAACTTTTTAAAAAAAATTTAATTTATTGGGTTTTTAATAAATTATACGTTTGGTTGCGTTTTAACGATCGGTTTAGCGTTCCGAGCCTTCAGTACTCTTAAACGGCACTTGAAATGAGCCACGAGCACACGCCTTTGCAAAACACAAGCCCGGGAACTCATCCCATGGGCTATTCGGCCGACCCCACTCCCCGCCCCCTTATATTTTGATTTTGAGCTTAATTGAGGGACATGTATGTAATTAGTGATATTATGTCGGTATTTAAGACTTGTTTAATCTAATCTAATCATAACCCTCACACAAAAACTGGCAGTCGATCCCTCTCCTCTCCCTCCCAACCGTCGACCATCATCATTATCACCATACCTTCAATTTTTAATTTTTGATTAAACCTCGAACACGAATCTTGTAATTCTCTCCGTTCTCTACACATTGGTGTGCTTTGATTGTTGATCTAAGGTATAATTTTACAAACCTTAGCTCTAAAAAATTCTGATTTTATAAAGTTTTATAGGTTATGTTGGTCAATTGCTCGATTCAACGCGTTTGTATGTATTGTTAGTCGTTAATTTGATCGTATTGATTATTTGGTGTGAAAACCGAATTGTTTTTTGATGATACTGATATGATGGACCTGTTTTCTATAAATGATTATTTTCTAGATGGAAAGAGGTCGAAAGATTAATAACGTTAGGCTCAAGAATCAATTGATTTCGTTATCGTATGCTCTAGATATGTTAAATTAAAGTTTTGTTGTGATCTTGCCATGAATCAGAATTTTCTGAGTTACATGCATTGTGACTTATGTTATAACATGTTAACCATTACATAGAGGACTTAAAAACACTCAATTTTGACTAGGATATCATGCGATTTGGATTTATAATGCTCACGTTATGCTTGTTTGATCGTATATGAAAAACTTATTTGCGCGTTAACTTAAAATAAATGTTTAAGGCTATTTGATGTGTGATATTGTATTGGGACTTTTCATATCTGGAAAATTTACTTTTTTGATAACTTTTCATCTATGCCTTGCATCATTTGGATTTGTGAAACTTGCGTAATGTGCGTGCGAACATAGTAACTTGTATGTTGTCCAAATCTGTAATGTATGCATCTTTTGCCATATAAGTTGAATTGTGCATTCTTTGAGACCTTGGCCTTCTGGATAATGAATATTTACATGTTATGTGATAGATGTCTAGTTTATTGCAAGATCTGAAACTAGATACATTATCCACACTAGGGCCATAGTTTTGGTAATTTTTGAAATGAGCTGAAACAGAACATCCAACTTGATTGAATAAACTGTATCAATTGGCTAAACTAAAGTTGTTCATTTTCAGATATGTGATCATTTTACTTGTCCTTGAACCATGTCCACTGACCTTGCATTAGTTTCATGTCCCTAGCTCCGGTTATAGCTATTACGAGATTGGTGCGCAGTCAGAAACGGATTTAGTGAACCATAAATGTACCCTTTCTGAAACCCAACTTATAGATATCGTATGAGGCTCTGGCCGGACTTTTTGAAATAGATTTTGAGTCTACTTGTGATCTGAAGTTTTCCATGTTGCCATGAAATATGTGCTATGAGATATTATGCGTTGTTTGCAACTTGTGCATGAACGTTATGCTAGACTATAAACTGTGATCGCATATTTGACAAACTTTGATCTAAAACGTGTTAGTTGACTTAGGTTTGACATGTTGACCAACATTTGACATGAACCTACTGATGTTGACTTTATTTGACCACCTTGACCAAGTTTGACTTTTGGTTTGACTTTGGTTGAATATTGTTGACTTGCATGAATTAGTTAACTATGTGTTGACTTTTACTTGAAACGCGTCGAGTCGAGCAATAAGACAACTTACTCTATGAAACCCCTATGTTATAAGACATAAATAATGACCAACCTATATACGTATACTTAGGTTGCATTACTCGAAGATAAACTATACAAGTTATTTGCTTACGTTTATTCAAGAGCTATCCAAAGGTGAGTCTACAGTCCCACTTTTTACTTACTGTTTTTGGAATGAGAATACACGCTGTTACTTATACATTTTACAAATGCTTTCTATGTTTGACACAAGTATTTATTATACATATTGAGTTTTGTTCACAAATCCTCTAGCTTGAATACTTTTATTACCTTCGGGTAAGCACAATTTAGATGGACGGACCCGTTAGGTTAGAAAAACCTCACTTAAACAATAATAATCGTGGTGCATTTACTTTGAACATTAAATACACTCGAACAAGTGTATAACATTTTTATAGGGTAAAGGGAGTGTAGTGGTTTCTATACTCAGGTCATGGTTAGTATTCAGGTGCTCATGGATTATGTAAATATTTTTCAACTTCGGGCTGTGTGTATTGAAATCTTGTGGTCAAATGCTATTAAACTATTTTTCTGAATAGTGTTTTTCAGATACTATATTACGTTATTTAAAACTGTGGTTTACAAACAAGAGTGATAAAACTTGACATGGTATTGTCTATGAATATTTGAAATTTGACATGATAGTGTCTATAAACTTTTGAAACAGGACACTGAAATGTCCCATTCATATTGATTATAAACGTTCCATATTAATTGATTTTGTCGCGAGGTTTTGACCTCTATATGAGACATTTTTCAAAGACTGCATTCATTTTTAAAATAACCATAACCTTTATTTTATCGATAAAGGTTTAAAAAGCATTACGTAGATTATCAAATAATGATAATCTAAAATATACCGTTTACACACGACCATTACATAATGATTTACAATAAGAATATATTACATCAAAAATAAGTTTCTTGAATGCAGTTTTTACATAATATCATACAAGCATGGACTCCAAATCTTGTCCTTATTTTAGTATGCAACAGCAGAAGCTCTTAATAATCACCTGAGAATAAACATGCTTAAAACGTCACCAAAAATGTTGGTGAGTTATAGGTTTAACCTATATATTATCAAATCATAATAATAGACCACAAGATTTCATATTTCAATATACATCCCATACATAGAGATAAAAATCATTCATATGGTGAACACCTGGTAACCGACATTAACAAGATGCATATAAGAATGTCCCCTATCATTCCGGGAAATCCTTCGGACATGATAAAAACGAATTCAAAGTACTAAAACATCCGGTACTTTGGATGGGGTTCGTTAGGCCCAGTAGATCTATCTTTAGGATTCGCGTCAATTAGTAGATCGGTTTACTAATTCTTAGGCTACCAAGCAAAAGGGGCATATTCGGCTTCGACCATTCACCCATATAATATAGTTTCATTTACTTGTGTCTATTTCATAAAACATTTATAAAACTGCATGTATTCTCATCCCAAAATATTAGTTTTTAAAAGTGGGACTATAACTCACTTTCACAGATTTTTACTGCGTCGGGAAGTAAGACTTGGCCACTGGTCGATTCACGAACCTATAACAAATATGTACATATATATCAAAGTATGTTCAAAATATATTTACAATATTTTTAATACGTTTTAATGTTTTAAGTTTATTAAGTCAGCTGTCCTCGTTAGTAATCTACAACTAGTTGTCCACAATTAGATGTACAGAAATAAATCGATATATATTATCTTGAATCAATCCACGACCCAGTATATACACGTCTCAGGCTAGATCACAACTCAAAGTATATATATTTTTGGAATCAACCTCAACCCTGTATAGCTAACTCCAACATTACTACATACAGAGCGTCTATGGTTGTTCCAAATAATATATATAGATGGGTCGATATGATATGTCAAAACATTTGCATACGTGTCTATGGTATCTCAAGATTACATAATATATTAGAATACATGTATAATACAATATAAGTTAGCTAGGATATGATTAATATAAATTTGTTACCAATTTTCACGTAGCTACAACAAGCAAAAATATCCAATCTTGTTTTACCCATAACTTCTTCGTTTTAAATCCGTTTTGAGTGTTTCAAGTTGCTATGGTTTCATATTGAACTTAAGTTTATGAATCATCACAGAAAAAGTATAAGTTTATAGTCAGAAATACAGGTTACAAGTCGTTTTTGTAAAGGTAGACATTTCAGTCGAAAGAACGACGTCTAGATGACCATTTTGGAAAACATACTTCCACTTTGAGTTTAACCATGATTTTTGGATATAGTTTCATGTTCATAAGAAAAATCATTTTCTCAGAAGAATAATTTTTAAATCAAAGTTTATCATATTTTTTAATTAACTAACCCAAAACAGCCCGCGGTGTTACTACGACAGCGTATATCCGGTTTTACGGTGTTTTTCGTGTTTTTCGTGTTTTCCGGTTTTAAATCATTAAGTTAGCATATAATATAGATATAGAACATGTGTTTAGTTGATTTTAAAAGTCAAGTTAGAAGTATTAACTTTTGTTTATGAACAAGTTTAGAATTAACTAAACTATGTTCTATGATTACATGTTCAAATCTTCGAATAAGATAGTTTTATATGTATGAATCGAATGATGTTATGAACATCATTACTACCTCAAGTTTAGTAGGTAAACCTACTGTAAGTGACAAGAAATGATCTAGCTTCAAAGGATCTTGGATAGCTTGAAAGTTCTTGAAGTAGAATCATGACACAAAAACAAGTTCAAGTAAGATTATCACTCGAATTAAGATAGTTATAGTTTTAGGAATTGAATCAAATTTTGTATATGAGTATTACCTTGATTTAGAATGATATCTTACTGTAAACAACATGGATTTCTTAAGGTTGGATGATCACTTTACAAGATTGGAAGTAAGCTAGTAAACTTGGAAGTATTCTTGATTTTATGAAACTAGAACTTGTAGAATTTATGAAGAACACTTAGAACTTGAAGATAGAACTTGAGAGAGATTAATTAGATGAAGAAAATTGAAGAATTAAAGTGTTTGTAGGTGTTTTTGGTCATTGGTATATGGATTAGATATAAAGGATATGTAATTTTATTTTCATGTAAATAAGTCATGAATGATTACTAATATTTTTGTAATTTTATGAGATATTTCATGCTAGTTGCCAAATGATGGTTCCCACATGTGTTAGGTGAATCACATGGGCTGCTAAGAGCTGATCATTGGAGTGTATATACCAATAGTACATACATTTAGAAGCTGTGTATTGTACGAGTACGAATACGGGTGCATACGAGTAAAATTGTTGATGAAACTGAACGAGGATGTAATTGTAAGCATTTTTGTTAAGTAGAAGTATTTTGATAAGTGTCTTGAAGTCTTTCAAAGGTGTATAAATACATATTAAAACACTACATGTATATACATTTTAACTGAGTCGTTAAGTCTTCGTTAGTCGTTACATGTAAGTGTTGTTTTGAAACCTTTAGGTTAACGATCATGTTAAATGTTGTTAACCCATTGTTTATTATATCTAAAGAGATGTTAAATTATTACATTATCATGATATTATGATGTATTAATATATCTTAATATGATATATATACAATTAAATGTCGTTACAACGATAATCGTTACATATATGCCTCGTTTTGAAATCATTAAGTTAGTAGTCTTGTTTTACATATGTAGTTCATTGTTAACATACTTAATGATATACTTAATTATCATTTTATCATGTTAAACATAGTGTATCAATATCTTAATATGATTTATATGTAATTAGTAAGACGTTGATATAACGATAATCGTTATATATATCGTTTCTTAATTCAATAGGCTCATTTTTATGTATATAACTCATTGTTAAAATACCTAATGAGATACATACTTATCATAATATCATGTTAACTATATATATATATATATATATATATATATATATATATATATATATATATATATATATATATATATATATATATATATATATATCAATATATATGTCATCATATAGTTTTTACAAGTGTTAACGTTCGTGAATCACCGGTCAATTTGGGTGGTCAATTGTCTACATGAAACCTATTTCAATTAATCAAGTCTTAACAAGTTTGATTGCTTAACATGTTGGAAACACTTAATCATGTAAATATCAATTTCATTTAATATATATAAACATGGAAAAGTTCGGGTCACTACAGTACCTACCCGTTAAATAAATTTCGTCCCGAAATTTTAAGCAGTTGGAGGTGTTGACGTATCTTCTGGAAATAAGTGCGGGTATTTCTTCTTCATCTGATCTTCTCGTTCCCAGGTGAACTCGGGTCCTCTACGAGCATTCCATCGAACCTTAACAATTGGTATCTTGTTTTGTTTAAGTCTTTTAACCTCACGATCCATTATTTCGACGGGTTCTTCGATGAATTGAAGTTTTTCGTTGATTTGGATTTCATCTAACGGAATAGTGAGATCTTCTTTAGCAAAACAATTCTTCAAATTCAAGACATGGAAAGTGTTATGTACAGCCGCGAGTTGTTGAGGCAACTCAAGTCGGTAAGCTACTGGTCCGACACGATCAATAATCTTGAATGGTCCAATATACCTTGGATTTAATTTCCCTCGTTTACCAAATCGAACAACGCCTTTCCAAGGTGCAACCTTAAGCATGACCATCTCTCCAATTTCAAATTCTATATCTTTTCTTTTAATGTCGGCGTAGCTCTTTTGTCGACTTTGGGCGGTTTTCAACCGTTGTTGAATTTGGATGATCTTCTCGGTAGTTTCTTGTATTATCTCTGGACCCGTAATCTGTCAATCCCCCACTTCACTCCAACAAATCAGAGACCTGCACTTTCTACCATAAAGTGCTTCAAACGGCTCCATCTCAATGCTTGAATGGTAGCTGTTGTTGTAGAAAAATTCTGCTAACGGTAGATGTCGATCCCAACTGTTTTCGAAATCAATAACACATGCTCGTAGCATGTCTTCAAGCATTTGTATCGTCCTTTCGCTCTGCCCATCAGTTTGTGGATGATAGGCAGTACTCATGTCTAGACGAGTTCCTAATGCTTGCTGTAATGTCTGCCAGAATCTTGAAATAAATCTGCCATCCCTATCAGAGATAATAGCGATTGGTATTCCATGTCTGGAGACGACTTCCTTCAAATACATTCGTGCTAACTTCTCCATCTTGTCATCTTCTCTTATTGGCAGGAAGTGTGCTGATTTGGTGAGACGATCAACTATTACCCAAATAGTATCAAAACCACTTGCAGTCCTTGGCAATTTAGTGATGAAATCCATGGTAATGTTTTCCCATTTCCATTTCGGGATTTCGGGTTGTTGAAGTAGACCTGATGGTTTCTGATGCTCAGCTTTGACCTTAGAACACGTCAAACATTCTCCTACGTATTTAGCAACATCGACTTTCATACCTGGCCAACAAAAATGTTTCTTGAGATCCTTGTACATCTTCTCCGTTCCAGGATGCATTTAGTATCTACTTTTTTGAGCTTCTCTAAGTACCATTTCTCTCATTTCTCCAAATTTTGGTACCCAAATCCTTTCAGCCCTATACCGGGTTCCGTCTTCCCGAATATTAAGATACTTCTTCGATCCTTTGGGCATTTCATTCTTTAAATTTCCCTCTTTTAAAACTCCTTGTTGCGCCTCCTTTATTTGAGTAGTAAGGTTATTGTGAATCATTATATTCATAGATTTTACTCGAATGGGTTCTCTGTCCTTTCTGCTCAAGGCGTCGGCTACCACATTTGCCTTCCTCGGGTGGTAACGAATCTCAAAGTCATAATCATTCAACAATTCAATCCACCTACGCTGCCTCATGTTCAGTTGTTTCTGATTAAATATGTGTTGAAGACTTTTGTGGTCGGTATATATAATACTTTTGACCCCATATAAGTAGTGCCTCCAAGTCTTTAATGCAAAAACAACCGCGCCTAATTCAAAATCATGTGTCGTATAATTCTGCTCGTGAATCTTCAATTGTCTACACGCATAAGCAATTACCTTCATTCGTTGCATTAATATACAACCGAGAGCTTGCTTTGAGGCGTCACAATATATCACAAAATTATCATTCCCTTCAGGTAATGACAGTAACATCCCGCGTTTTTCCGTTAAATTTATTTTTAACACTGTCTTTTTTTTTATAGATAATATCCTTCGTTATTTAAATTCGTAGTTTCCGTTGACTAACGTTCATAATATTCCCGTTAACTAATTATAACATCACTCGTTTACTCTAGCGCTTTTGAAAATATTCGTTCGGTTAATTCACGCACCCGCTTTGAAACTTGAGGGACCGAAGTTGTCAAGTGGGCAAACTAGTTGACTAGGTCAACTAGTCAACACACCTTTCTCATCCATTCATTTCATTCATCTCCCACCTCCTCTTTCTCTCTTCTCTACTTCCATTTTTGGAACTTAAACACCCAACTCACAAAATCATCATCTAAATCCGGATCAAGAGGCAAACATTAAAACAAATTATATTTTCGTGATCCTCTCTTCATCCTCTACATTTTGGTACCAATTTCATCAAGTTTGGGTAACTTTCTAAAAACACTAAATTTCTCTAAATTCGTTTTATATACTCGAAATAATGTTAGTTAGTGTCTATGGCTCGTGTATAACATGAATATATGTTTTGTTTGCTCGATTTGTTGTTTTGAGTAACTAGTTTGAACATTTGAAATGAGTTTGCTTAACCTTGCATTTTGGAAGATTAAATGTTGTTTAAATGCTAAAGTTCATGTTTTAATTGTGTTACTAGTATCACTAGCTTCGTTTTGATGCGTAGGTTGATTAAGAAAACTTCAAGAACATGATTATTGATTTTTGTGAATTTTGGTTAGGGTTTGATAGACTTAAAATGAACTTTTGACGTTTGAATGCCATGAAATGTTATTAGTAAGTGTTTAGTTGTACTGTGTGTTTCATTACCTTCAAAACGGCATATCATATGTGTGAATTGGATTCCCGAATCTTAAAATGCATTTTGTGAACTTGAAACTTTGAAAATAAACCTTCAATGATCACTTGACGAGATTTTGGTTATTGTAATTGATGTTTTTCTTGATGAAAAGTGGTTAGTTGTATTCCTTGTCAAAGGGGCTTTCCAACGATATAAGATACGCATTCTAAGTGTTTACGGTTTGTATTTTGTGCTAAAATGAATTTTAGATCAAGACTTGAACTTTTGAAACTGACCAGGCATCAGGCCACGCCAAGTGGCGCGGCGCGACACCTAGGGCCGCGGCGCGGCGATTGCCTTACTCCAGATTCTGTTTCACTTTTCAATTCCACGTAAAATGTTTGCTACGCTATGGACCTTCGATTCACATGTAACTTGTTCTAACATGCTTATATATGAATAATAACCTCAGAAAAATAGTTCGGGACCCGACCCGAACGCGTTGACTTTTTCATTGACTTTGACTTGACCGAGTTTGACTTTTAGTTAAACTTAACCAAACGTTTATGCAATCGTTCTAATCTTCTTTTAAACTTGATTCTTGCATGAAACTTGACAACGTGATTCACATGCTATACTAATCGAGTCGTAACGAGCCATAGGACTAATTGAACACATTTCGCCCGACCCTGTGTCGTAACCGATTAATTGATACAACTTACTTGTTTAGGTCAAGACTAAGCAACTTTCATGCACACGTTTACTTTGTGAAGTACATTTATACTCGTGCACTCGAGGTGAGATCATAGTCCCACCTTTTCAACTTTTTATACTTTTAAATTGTGGGCTGAGAAACATATACTTTGTTACATTTTGTACTAATTACTTTTATACTTTGAACACAAGTACAAGGAAACAAACATTCCACAGCGAGTTAGAACAAAAATCCTCAATTCGATTATCATTAGTTACACTTGCAGGGTGTAAGCGAGAACTTATATTGTGTGGCCATACGGGTTTGGCAAACCCTCATTACGGATGGTTCGCTACCGTCTACAGATGAAATATATTTTCGAGAAACAGTGTATGTTCTAACACTATTGTGATGGGGTTCTATGGAAGGAAACGTTAAGTCTTGATAATTGGGTGCTCGCGAACAATACTTTTGGAATGCAAACGATTTTGATAATCAACGTTATGGGAATACTAAATCTTGTGGTTTAAAAACAACGTTTACAAACACCTATGATTTCACCAACGTTTTTCGTTGACAGTTTTCTATATGTTTTCTCAGGTTCATACTTGGCTATTTGATACATGCTTCTGCGTTCACTTATACTTGCTTGGAGTCAAGCATACATGCATACACTCTAATTTCTTGCTTGGGGTCAAGCATACATACATACATACGCTAGTGATAGCACCCTTGGATTCAAACTTTTGTCTACATATTTACGCTATTTATAGCAACTGTGATTTTCATCTAATTATGTTGCAAGTTATTTCATTTATACATTACTACTTTTGTAAACTTAAACTTGTTGTCGATACGTTTGGTAAACTAAACTTTGCAAGTCTTGTACGTTTCAAATGAATGCGACATAATTTTGGTCAAACACGTCTCACATAGAGACTATGACCACGTAATGGGACCTAAGTTAACGGCGCCGTCAATGACAATTTTTTCGGGTCGTTACATATGGTATCAGAGCGTTGGTTGTAGGGAACTAGGATATGCATTAGTGTGTCTCACAGAGTCGTTAGGACGCATTAGTGAATCTAGACTACAACCGGATAGTTGGCCATTGCATTCTGACATACATTTACTATAGATAGCACTTACATGACTACTTGTGCATTATACTTGAATCATTCTTAGGCAACTTCCTAATGGTATCAAGCTTTCATCATACGAATCGGTATTCTGCCATTTTCTGGTAACCCACGTTAATTTCAAGATTCATACACGAAAGGATGACAACGACTTCATTAGTCACACTTGTTCGGGAAATCTGTCTCCCGGATTGTTATTCGCCACCGTTTCAACTTACTATCGGGGTCACACCGGTATTCCTTACTATCTACCACTTCTTGTTACTACCATCACTACTCTAGGTGAGTATCGTCATCACTATTTATCACTACGGTTGCGTACTATTCTTTATCATGATTCGTTACACTTCTCGTACCGGAATACATTATTGTTTGACTTGAATCGCATTGACGTGAACAATCATTTATACACTTCCCTCGGGGAACTCTTCTTTAGAGTTGCACTAATTCTTTCGATTCAATACGAGTCACGTTAGAGACATCGTTACACTTTGTTCATTTTAAAACTTCACGATTAGACGAACTTGAATCGATGGAGTGATGTGAGAATGGAGGTATGAGTTAGCGTAATATAATGACACTCGATCAATGTGGTTATATTACGGTAAGTCATACCAAAGTTCTAGTGACACGTGATGGTGATTGGACTCGATCAACCTAATCACCACCATGTGCCATGTACATGACTTCATTTTTCTTGTTTAGATATCCGAAAACTCCGAGAATATTGATAACAACCATACCTGGGACACATCGTCGATTATTTTCGAACCATATTTATGCTTCCGAATGAATGACAAATTCTTTCGACTTCAACCATACGTTATACATGTATACCATCTCGTCTTCGCACAGTTTTATCGACGGACTACAATATGCTTCTTATTCTCACATCGAGGCGTAAACTTCTCTCGCATCACACTCGTACTTCCGTTTAAGAAAACCTTTTATCTAAATTCTCAATGGAGAGAGACTCTTCACGTTATACTAGTATTCGCCACGAGGGTGAATAGTCATAACGAATGTTTTTCAGAAACTGATAAATCTTCCGCGGCGCGAAATTCTTGAGAAACAGAAACTTGTTCTAACAAACGTTTTCAAGTCCTAACAAACTTGTTCAAATATATCTTAAAGAACTGTACCTCATTTCGGATCGAGATGCTCGTTTCACTTCTAAATTTCGGGGTGCCTTACAAAAAGCCTCGGGAACATAAGTACAACACATCAACCACAACCCAAAGGACCAAACAAACATACGATTCAAACCTTGGAAACCGTAACACGAATTTGCATTATCAACTTCAAATTTACTTGAGAAAAGTATTTGCTTTTAACCGAATTCTAGTACCTATTATAATTTTCATTCGAGTAGTAACGCCACACCTTTTGAAAACTTATATATCTGCAATTGTCGTTTTCTTAATCGTTGAGCCGAAGTAGGTGACAAGTAAGCCACCGGACCCAACACAACTCGTTGTCACCAACAGAGCTATGCCGATATTAGACGTAAACCTCTAGAATTCCACGTGGGTGGCCGCGTAATGCTAAAAGTCGCACCTTGGAAAGGTAATCCGTTTCGGGAAACGTGGAAAGCTAAATCCGCGATACATTAATCCTTTTGAAATCTTGGGGCGTTTTGGACCCGTTGCTAGCCATTTAGATTTTTCCGACTCATTTGAGTCTCCGTTCATCCTACATTCCATGTATCAACTTAAAGAGGTGTCTTGCCGAACAAGAACTTGTTATGCCTTTTGATGAACTTCCTATCGATGACGAACTCCACTTCATGGGGAAAACCGATTAAAAAAAATTTGGATCGTGAAACGAAACTTTGAAACAGCGTGAAATCCCGACTGTCAGATCCGTTGAAATGCCCAAGGAAGTACTTTCACTTATCCGTAGAATTTGCAACGCACGATCTCGATGAAGGAACAACTACTACTTCCAACTAAATTTCGGGACGAAATTTCTTTTAAGGTGTGGGTAATGTAACATCCCGCGTTTTTTCGTTAAATTTATATTTAACACTTTCTTTTTTTTTTTAAATAATATCCTTCGTTATTTAAATTCGTAGTTTCCGTTGACTAACGTTCATAATATTCCCGTTAATTAATTATAACATCACTCGTTTACTCTAGCGCTTTTGAAAATATTCGTTCGGTTAATTCACGCACCCGCTTTGAAACTTGAGGGACCGAAGTTGTCAAGTGGGCAAACTAGTTGACTAGGTCAACTAGTCAACCCACCTTTCTCATCCATTCATTTCATTCATCTCTCACCTCCTCTTTCTCTCTTCTCTACTTCCATTTTTGGAACTTAAACACCCAACTCACAAAATCATCATCTAAATCCGGATCAAGAGGCAAACATCAAAACAAATTATATTTTCGTGATCCTCTCTTCATCCTCTACATTTTGGTACCAATTTCATCAAGTTTGGGTAACTTTCTAAAAACACTAAATTTCTCTAAATTCGTTTTATATACTTGAAATGATGTTAGTTAGTGTCTATGGCTCATGTATAACATGAATATATGTTTTGTTTGCTCGATTTGTTGTTTTGAGTAACTAGTTTGAACATTTGAAATGAGTTTGCTTAACCTTTCATTTTGGAAGATTAAATGTTGTTTAAATGCTAAAGTCCATGTTTTAATTGTGTTACTAGTATCACTAGCTTCGTTTTGATGCGTAGGTTGATTAAGAAAACTTCAAGAACATGATTAATGATTTTTGTGAATTTTGGTTAGGGTTTGATAGACTTAAAACGAACTTTTGACGTTTGAATGCCATGAAATGTTATTAGTAAGTGTTTAGTTGTAATATGTGTTTCATTACCTTCAAAACGGCATATCATATGTGTGAATTGGATTCCCGAATCTTAAAATGCATTTTGTGAACTTGAAACTTTGAAAATAAACCTTCAATGATCACTTGACGAGATTTCGGTTATTGTAATTGATGTTTTTGCTTGATGAAAAGTGGTTAGTTGTATTTCTTGTCAAAAGAGCTTTCCAACGATATAAGATACGCATTCTAAGTGTTTACGGTTCGTATTTTGTGCTAAAATGAATTTTGGATCAAGACTTGAACTTTTGAAACTGACCAGGCATCAGGCCACGCCAAGTGGCGCGGCGTGACACCTAGGGCCGCGGTGCGGCGACTGCCTTACTCCAGATTCTGTTTCACTTTTCAATTCCACGTAAAATGTTTGCTATACTATGGACCTCCGATTCACATGTAACTTGTTCTAACATGCTTATATATGAATAATAACCTCAAAAAAATAGTTCGGGACCCGACCCGAATGTGTTGACTTTTTCGTTGACTTTGACTTGATCGAGTTTGACTTTTAGTTAAACTTAACCAAACGTTTATGCAATCGTTCTAATCTTCTTTTAAACTTGATTCTTGTATGAAACTTGACAACGTGATTCACATGCTATACTAATCGAGTCGTAACGAGCCATAGGACTAATTGAACACATTTCGCCCGACCTTGTGTCGTAACCGATTAATTGATACAACTTACTTGTTTAGGTCAAGACTAAGCAACTTTCATGCACATGTTTACTTTGTGAAGTACATTTATACTCGTGCACTCGAGGTGAGATCATAGTCCCACCTTTTCAACTTTTTATACTTTTAAATTGTGGGCTGAGAAACATATACATTGTTACATTTTGTACTAATTACTTTTATACTTTGAACACAAGTACAAGGAAACAAACATTCCACAGCGAGTTAGAACAAAAATCCTCAATTCGATTATCATTAGTTACACTTGCAGGGTGGAAGCGAGAACTTATATTGTGTGGCCATACGGGTTTGACAAACCCTCATTACGGACGGTTCGCTACCGTCTACTGATGAAATATATTTTCGAGAAACAGTGTATGTTCTAACACTATTGTGATGGGGTTCTATGGAAGGAAACGTTAAGTCTTGATAATTGGGTGCTTGCGAACAATACTTTTTGAATGCAAACGATTTTGATAATCAACGTTATGGGAATACTAAATCTTGTGGTTCAAAAACAATGTTTACAAACACCTATGATTTCACCAACGTTTTTCGTTGACAGTTTTCTATATGTTTTCTCAGGTTCATACTTGGCTATTTGATACATGCTTTCGCATTCACTTATACTTGCTTGGAGTCAAGCATACATGCATACACTCTGATTTCTTGCTTGGGGTCAAGCATACATACATACATACATACATACGCTAGTGATAGCACCCTTAGATTCAAACTTTTGTCTACATACATACGCTATTTATAGCAACTGTGATTTTCAACTAATTATGTCGCAAGTTATTTCATTTATACATTACTACTTTTGTAAACTTAAACTTGTTGTCGATCCGTTTGGTAAACTAAACTTTGCAAGTCTTGTACGTTTCAAATGAATGTGACATAATTTTGGTCAAACACGTCTCACATAGGGAGTATGACCACGTAATGGGACCTAAGTTAACAGCGCCGTCAATGACGATTTTGTCGGGTCGTTACAATGACAATATAGGTGCCGTAGTTAACTTTTTCTTCAATAACTGAAACGCTTTCTCTTGTTCATCCTTCCATTCAAATTTCTTCCCTTTATGCGTTAATACAGTCAAGGGTTTTGCTATTCTGGAAAAGTCTTGGATGAACCTTCTGTAGTAACCAGCTAGTCCTAAAAACTGGCGTATGTGTTTCGGAGTTTTTGGGGTTTCCCACTTTTCAACGGTTTCAATCTTTGCTGGATTCACCTGAAAACCTTCTTTGTTCACTATGTGACCGAGGAATTGAACTTCTTCCAACCAAAATGCACACTTTGAAAACTTAGCGTACAGTTTTTCTTTTCTCAGCAACTCTAGCACTTTTCTCAAATGTTCTTCGTGCTCTTGATCATTCTTCGAGTAAATAAGTATGTCCTCGATGAAAACAATGACAAACTTGTCAAGATATGGCCCACACACTCGGTTCATGAGGTCCATGAACACAGCTGGTGCGTTAGTTAATCCAAACGGCATAACCATAAACTCGTAATGACCGTAACGCGTCCTAAAAGCAGTCTTCGGAATGTCATCCTCTTTCACCCGCATTTGGTGATATCCAGAACGTAAATCGATCTTCGAATAAACCGACGAGCCTTGTAGTTGATCAAATAAGTCGTCGATTCTCGGTAATGGGTAACGGTTCTTGATGGTAAGTTTGTTCAACTCTCGGTAGTCGATACACAACCTGAATGTACCATCTTTCTTCTTGACAAACAAAACAGGAGCTCCCCATAGTGATGTACTTGCTCGAATGAAACCATGCTCTAAAAGTTCCTGTAACTGACTTTGTAATTCTTTCATTTCGCTGGGTGCGAGTCTGTATGGAGCACGAGCTATTGGTGCAGCTCCTGGTACAAGGACTATTTGAAATTCAACGGATCGATGTGGGGGTAATCTCGGTAATTCTTTCAGAAATACATCGGGAAATTCTTTTGCGACGGGAACATCACTGACGTTCTTTTCTTCAGGTTTAACTTCCTCGATGTGTGCTAGAATGACGAAACAACCTTTTCTTATTAGTTTTTGCACCTACAAACTACTAATAAGATTTAATTTCGCGTTGTTCTTTTCTCCGTACACCATTAAAGGTTTTCCTTTTTCACGCATAATGCGAATCGCGTTTTTGTAACAAATGACCTCTGCTCTCATCTTCTTCAACCAGTCCATGCCAATTATTACATCAAAACTCCCTAACTAGACTGGTATTAAATCAATCTTAAACTTTTCATCACCCAGTTTAATTTCTCTATCCCGACATATATTATCTGCTGAAATTAATTTACCATTTGCTAATTCGAGTAAAAATTTATTATCCAAAGGCGTCAATGGGCAACTTAATTTAGCAAAAAATTCTCTACTCATATAGCTTCTATCCGTACCCGAATCAAATAAAACATAAGCAGATTTATCGTCAATAAGAAACGTACCCGTAACAAGCTCCGGGTTTCCTGTGCTTCTGCCGTATTAATATTGAAAACTCTTCCACGGCCCTGCCCATTAGTATTCCCCTGATTCGGGCAATTTCTAATAATGTGGCCCAGTTTTCCATATTTATAACAAACAGCGTTGGTATTACTTGCTCCGACACTATTCGTTTCGGCATTACTTGTTCCGACATTATTTGTTCCTTAGGTTCTATTAAACTTTGGTCCGTAGACCTCACACTTTATCGTGCTATGACAATTTATTTTACACCTATTACAAAATGTCGTGCAAAACCCCTGATGATTTTCTTCACACCTATGACATGGCTGTTTTTGGTTTTTGTTGTCGTTGTTGTTATTGAGGTTGTTGTCGTTGTTGTTATTGTTGTTGAAACGGTTGTTGTAGTTGTTGTTGTTGTTGGGATGTTTGTTGTAGTTATTGTTAGGATTGCGGTTATTGTTGCGATTGTTGTTGCGGTTGTTGGGATAGTTGTTGCGATTGTGGTTGTAATTGTTGTTGTTGTTGTACTGGTGACTCTTGTCACCGTTTTCCTCCCACTTCCTCTTGAGTTGTTTCGTGTTGGCTTCTTCGGCCGCCTGCTCTTTAATTCTTCCCTCAATCTGATTTATGAGTTTATGAGCCATTCGACTTGCCTTCTGTATAGAAGCGGGCTCGTGTGAACTCACATCTTCTTGAATCCTTACTGGTAACCCTTTTACAAACGCGTCGATCTTCTCTTCTTCATCTTCGAATGCTCCCGGACACAATAGGCACAACTCTGTGAATCGTCGTTCATATGTGGTAACGTCAAACCCTTGTGTTCGTAACTCTCTAAGTTCTGCCTTGAGTTTATTGACTTCGTTTCTAGGACGGTACTGCTCGTTCATCAATTGCTTGAATGCCGACCACGGTAGTGCGTAAGCAGCATTTTGTCCTACCTGTTCAAGATAGGTGTTCCACCACGTTAACGCAGTACCTGTGAAGGTATGCATAGTGTACTTAACTTTGTCCTCTTCAGTACACTTACTTATGGCAAACACCGATTCGACTTTCTTGGTCCACCGTTTCAATCCAATTGGTCCTTCAGTTCCATCAAATTCCAAAGGTTTGCAAGCAGTGAATTCTTTGTAGGAGCATCCTACATGATTTCTTGCGCCTTTAGCTGCATTGCTAGATTCAGAGTTATTGTTGGTATGTAGCGCAGCCTGTACTGTGGATTTGTTTGCAGCAAGAAAGGTACGAAATTCCTCTTCGCTCATATTCTTGGTGTGTCGAGTAGTCGGTGCCATTTCCTTCAAAATTGCCAACTGAATCGAGTTAATCATACAGAATATTAAGAGTAGTCAATAGTATTTCGTAGCATAATATTAACTCATTTATAAAAGCTTTTTCTTCATATTAGCGTTTTATAACTTTAAATTCGGGTACTACCTACCCGTTAAGTTCATACTTAGTAGCTAATATACAATTCAACTACTAGAATTCCATATGAAAAAACTGATTATAATAATATATCACATCGCTATATTACATATAACATGAAATATAGTACATTTGATACAGGACAGTTTTGATGATAAATCTAGTTAATACGCAAGTTGTTCAGCAAAGGAAATAAAGACACGTAATTCATAAGTCCAGAAACAAGTCATGCATTCTGGTTTTACTAAGACGACTTCCCATCCTTGGTCTTGTGGAAAATAACCGTTATGACCATTGGCTAGGCAGCATGTTGTAATGTCATCAAAAGTACGAGGGTTTCGTAATGTCCAACAGCCCCGTAATAATCAAAAAACCTTGTTTCTCACACCAATTACTGAATCCTTCACTTGTGGGAAGGTTTTATTTAAAAGCTGTAACCCAATGTTCTTTTTATCACTTTGGTAAGAAGCGAACATCACTAACCCGTAAGCATAACATGCTTCTTTATGTTGCATGTTAGAAGATCTTTCTAATTCACGAAATCCTATGTTGGGATATGTTGAGTCAAAATAGGTTCTTAACCCGTAGCGTAAAATTGCATTTGGGTTCCCCGCATTTAATGCTTTAAAGAAAACACGGCGTAACTTACGGTCTCCCCAATGTGATATACCCCACCTATCGAAGGAAAGCCTTTTATAAACTAAGGCATTTCTGGAAAGTCTTTCAAATGTTTGACAAGTTAATTTTGCCATAACTAAATGTGCTGATGAATTCTGACCGACTCTAGACAAGATTTCCTCAATCATATCCTCTGGTAGGTCTTCTATAATATTCGGTTGTCTACCCTTAACGTCCATTTTGTTTTTATACTATAAAATAGACAAGGATTAGATTCGTAAAAGATAATTAACAAACAATACAAGCAATTTTACATAGAACATAAAAGTACAAACATACTACAATACATATAATATACAACATGATTACAACCCTCTAATCTGAATCACTGGTTTCTTCTTCTTCGGACTTGGTTCGTTTTCCTAATTTTCTAGGGATATATGGTGCTCCTCTAATACGAGCCGTCATTTTCCACAATGGTTTAGAAAAATCTGGTGGTTTAGAGGTTCCCGGGTCATTGTTACATTTTAGGAAATACGGATGTTGTCGATACATATAAAGTTCATCGGGGTTGGAATCGGGTTTCTCTATTTTTATACATTT
The DNA here is from genome assembly GCF_046630445.1 of Rutidosis leptorrhynchoides. Classification (NCBI taxonomy): domain Eukaryota; kingdom Viridiplantae; phylum Streptophyta; class Magnoliopsida; order Asterales; family Asteraceae; genus Rutidosis; species Rutidosis leptorrhynchoides. The sequence continues at coordinate 114,964,803 of NC_092336.1, forward strand.
TCCCTTATTATTTTCTTTCACTTTATTAAATTGGGTCGAGGTAATTTCTATAACATCATCGGAATCCTCATCGGGATCCGATTCATCGGAAAATTGGTAATCTTCCCAATATTTTGCTTCCTCGGCGGAAACACCATTGACCATTATTAACTTTGGTCCGTTGGTTGATGATTTTCTTTTATTTAATCGATTTACTGTAGGTATCAATATTTCTTCCTCCGGAACCTGTTCTTCTTCCGGTTCCTCCTCTTCCGATTCCTCCTCTTCTGATTCCTCTTCTTCCGGTTCCTCTTCTTCCGGTTCCTCTTCGAGAATTTGTGAATCTTCCCAAATTATATTCGACTCTTCATTATTATTAGGTGAGTCGATGGGATTTGTACTAGTGGTAGACATCTATCACACAATATCAAACACATTAAGAGGTTAATATATCACATAATATTTACATGTTAATAATATATAATTTCCAACAAAAAAATGTTAAGCAATCGTTTTTGAAGAAAAACACGTTAAAGTCCAGACTCACTAATGCATCCTAACAAACTCGGTAAGACACACTAATGCAATTTTCTGGTTCTCTAAGACCAACGCTCGGATACCAACTGAAATGTCCCGTTCATATTGATTATAAACGTTCCATATTAATTGATTTCGTCGCGAGGTTTTGACCTCTATATGAGACATTTTTCAAAGACTGCATTCATTTTTAAAACAACCATAACCTTTATTTTATCGATAAAGGTTTAAAAAGTATTACGTAGATTATCAAATAATTATAATCTAAAATATACCGTTTACACACGACCATTACATAATGGTTTACAATAAGAATATATTATATCAAAAATAAGTTTCTTGAATGGAGTTTTTACATAATATCATACAAGCATGGACTCCAAATCTTGTCCTTATTTTAGTATGCAACAGCGGAAGCTCTTAATAATCACCTGAGAATAAACATGCTTAAAACGTCAACAAAAATGTTGGTGAGTTATAGGTTTAACCTATATATTATCAAATCATAATAATAGACCACAAGATTTGATATTTCAATATACATCCCATACATAGAGATAAAAATCATTCATATGGTGAACACCTGGTAACCGACATTAACAAGATGCATATAAGAATATCCCCTATCATTCCGGGAAATCCTTCGGACATGATAAAAATGAATTCGAAGTACTAAAGCATCCGGTACTTTGGATGGGGTTCGTTAGGCCCAATAGATCTATCTTTAGGATTCACGTCAATTAGTAGATCGGTTTACTAATTCTTAGGCTACCAAGCAAAAGGGGCATATTCGGCTTCGATCATTCACCCATATATTGTTGTATCATTTACTTGTGTCTATTTCGTAAAACATTTATAAAACTGCATGTATTCTCATCCCAAAATATTAGTTTTTAAAAGTGGGACTATAACTCACTTTCACAAATTTTTACTTCATCGGGAAGTAAGACTTAGCCCCTGGTCGATTCACGAACCTATAACAAATATGTACATATATATAAAAGTATGTTCAAAATATATTTACAACATTTTTAATACGTTTTAATGTTTTAAGTTTATTAAGTCAGCTGTCCTCGTTAGTAATCTACAACTAGTTGTCCACAATTAGATGTACAGAAATAAATCGATATATATTATCTTGAATCAATCCAAGACTCAGTGTATACATGTCTCAGGCTAGATCACAACTCAAAGTATATATATTTTTGGAATCAACCTCAACCCTGTATAGCTAACTCCAACATTACTGCATATAGAGTGTCTATGGTTGTTCCAAATAATATATATATATATATATATATATATATATATATATATATATATATATATATATGGGTCGATATGATATGTCAAAACATTTGCATACGTGTCTATGGTATCCCAAGATTACATAATATATTAGAATACATGTATAATACAATATAAGTTAGCTAGGATATGATTAATATAAATTTGTTACCAATTTTCACGTAGCTACAACAAGCAAAAATATCCAATCTTGTTTTACCCATAACTTCTTCGTTTTAAATCCGTTTTGAGTGTTTCAAGTTGCTATGATTTCATATTGAACTTAAGTTTATGAATCTTCACAGAAAAAGTATAAGTTTATAGTCAGAAATACAGGTTACAAGTCGTTTTTGTAAAGGTAGTCATTTCAGTCGAAAGAACGACGTCTAGATGACCATTTTGGAAAACATACTTCCACTTTGAGTTTAACCATGATTTTTGGATATAGTTTCATGTTCATGAGAAAAATCATTTTCTCAGAAGAATAACTTTTAAATCAAAGTTTATCATATTTTTTAATTAACTAACCCAAAATAGCCCGCGGTGTTACTACGACAGCGTATATCCGGTTTTACGGTGTTTTTCGTGTTTTTCGTGTTTTCCGGTTTTAAATCATTAAGTTAGCATATCATATAGATATAGAACATGTGTTTAGTTGATTTAAAAGTCAAGTTAGAAGGATTAACTTTTGTTTGCGAACAAGTTTAGAATTAACTAAACTATGTTCTATGATTACATGTCCAAATCTTCGAATAAGATAGTTTTATATGTATGAATCGAATGATGTTATGAACATCATTACTACCTCAAGTTTAGTAGGTAAACCTACTGGAAGTGACAAGAAATGATCTAGCTTCAAATGATCTTGGATAGCTTGAAAGTTCTTGAAGTAGAATCATGACTCGAATTAAGATAGTTATAGTTATAGGAATTGAATCAAAGTTTGTATATGAGTATTACCTTGATTTAGAATGATATCTTACTGTAAACAACAAGGATTTCTTGAGGTTGAATGATCACTTTACAAGATTGGAAGTGAGCTAGTAAACTTGGAAGTATTCTTGATTTTATGAAACTATAACTTGTAGAATTTATGAAGAACACTTAGAACTTGAAGATAGAACTTGAGAGAGATCAATAAGATGAAAAAAATTGAAGAATGAATGTGTTTGTAGGTATTTTTGGTCGTTGGTATATGGATTAGATATAAAGGATATGCAAAACTCACAGGATTATTATGCCACTTCCTACCAAAACCCGACCTATTATAACACACCGAACAGAATTCCGAGTCCTCCCTTATACGATGAGCAAGCGGCTATGCATGATGCACAGACGCGCTTTGAGGACCAATACCCGCGCGGGAGACCTCGAAATGATGGTTCGGGAACCTACTCCGGATGGCCTTTTGGTAATTTCTCTAGTGATGCTTAGAGGGCAAATGTACCTTATTTGATGATTGGTAACAATATGCTGATTTTTCAGAAACTTTGGTTTGTAATAATTTGAATATTTGTATTGTAGACTAATGTTTGTGGTGGTTGTGTTAAAAACACCATTTTTATCTATTTAATTTTTGTGTGCTTGTTTATTTCTTATTGTTAAGGTTTAGTGATGATGGCATTAAGTTCAGCGACGTACAAACATTTTGGAATTTGTGATAGAGATCAAGGAATGAACGATGTTCTTATGCTGGCATTAAGTTCAGCGCCATCGCTCACCTAAGTTTCACGATCTCAGGCTTATTATCAAGGTTTTTCGAACTCTTTTCACACAAATGCCCTCGTGAATTTTTTTAAAATTTTTTTGATTTTAAGTAATGAGGGCCTTACTTAATCTTAAGTGTGGGGGGAGGTAATTCTCTCGGGTGCATCTTGGCTTACTTTCGAATTCTTAATGGAATGGTGAAATTTTTTTTTGAAATTTTATCTTCATAAATTCAAATTTTGTTTAAAATTTGTAGATTTTAAAACTAGGTGTATAAACTGAAATTATTATCACGAAACAAATTTAGAAACAACCAAATGATTGAATTTATTTTGGTTAAAAGTCATAAAACTATTAATCATATAAAAGGGATAATCAACATGTTTTACCACATTCTTAATGGAAATAATTATTAAAGCCTTAACGAAAAAGCCAAGTGTGGGGGATTTTACCAATCTTTTCGAATTACTATCACAAATTTTGCAAAATTAAAACGATTAAAGTACGTTTGGCTTGAAAAAGGAATAAAAGTCACTAAACAAAAGGATGCATCTAGTTCATCCTTGAAGGAAGTAAAGTCTTTCGAATTTCGCCTTACTTGATATAGCAAACTTCCTAAACTATGTCCTTTCATACTAATATCATTTCACGATATAAGGTACAGTGGGAAGGGAAAGTCTTGAACTTTCAAACCCGAAAATAAACTTGGTAGGGTAAATCCAAGTCGCTATCCAGTGCAAGACCGATTACGGTGTATAAGCTGGAGCAGGATCTGTCCCGCGCGATAGCTTAGTCTTCGCAGTTTTAACCCTTGATCTTAATTGTACAAAATTGTAATGAAAGACCGATATTTATATCGCGTCAGGGGCGCCCGGTTAAGAGTTCCATGATACTACAATCATGGGGGCGAATAGCTTGCTAATCGCCGACTAAGACTTCGGTTTTCAGTTACCCTCAACCGGAATTTGAGGTTAAAACCGGAAAACGTGTCTAGTTAAAAAAAAAAAAAAACTAGCAATGACATTTTCAAAATCTTAAAATGTTTTCTCAAAGATCCAATTTTCCCTAAGGATCCAAAATTTTAAAGAACTTTCACCGAAGTTCACCTCTCCCAAGCAATCCAAATGTGTGCGTGTGTTTCATAAATTGTGTGTGTACCCTCACGAGTGTGTATTCCAATTGTGTAAACATGTGTTCATATAGCGTGAGTTGTGTTACAAAATAATGTGTGTGTTTTGTGTACTTCGTGTGAATCGTGTGATAATTGTGTACCATATAGCGTGAGTCTTTGTGTGTGTTTTGCGTGATTCGTGTGATTTGTGTATAATGTACTTCAAACAATGTTTTTGATTCATATATATTTGTGTTTTGTATACGCATGATTAGAACAAGACTTGCTTGAGGACAAGCAAGAGTTAAGTGTGGGGGATTTTGATATTACTCAAAATAGACATATCATTAGTCACAATATCAAGTCCTATCCTCGGTTATTTCATACGAATTTGTAATATTTCCATTATTATTCCGTTGTATTGTAATTAAGCATAGAATCATTGAATACTTGAAGAAATGTTGAAGATAATGAATGAAACAACTCAAAGATCAAAACCAGAACAAGAAACGAAGAAACAGAAAAATGAAAGCTACAGTGCGCGCCGCGCACTATCCGCGCACACTACCGCGCACTCAAGACTTTGATCAGAACATTTGATTAAAATGGAAACCAGAGAGCGCCCCGCGCAAGTTCAATAGAGCGCGTCGCGCACAACAGAGAGCGTCGCGCACTTCACCGCGCACAAGTACCTGAAACGTCCAAATTGAAGTGCGATCGTGAACTAGAAAGTAAAAGTGTGGTAGGTGAGTAGTGCGCTCCGCGCACCCCTTATGTGCGTGCCACGCACAGTGCTTTCCAGCTACTTTTCAGCCTTTTTAAACCTCTTTCCAGCTTCATTCCAAGTGTGCCAGTTTTCTTTCTGTTCAGAGACGAAATATCATTCAAAACAGTTCTTGAGCTTATCAAAGTGCATCAAAAACACTAAAATCATTGAAGATTCAAGGATCATTCAAGGGCTTCATCCAAGATTACTCTAAAAAGGTCAATCTTGTATTTACAATGAATTCTATCTTTGTTACTGTTATGTTTAAGTTTTCTAGCATGATTGTTGGCTAGTTCCTTTTATGTTCATCTAGATAAATAACCAAGATGTTGAATGTTTACTTTTGATTGATAGTTACCATGCACGATAGTTTGATGTTTGAATACAAGAACCATTCTTGTTAAGTTTAATCTTTTCGATTCAACTAGTTAGTATACTTGTTCAACTAAGAAACAACATCTTGCTGATTTAGTATATTGATTTACACCTAGTGACAAGTGTTTTCCCGTCTTTTACCAAAAAGGGTAAGTTGCGTTCAAACGGTTAATCTATATAGGAATGTAAGAACGACTCTTGTAGATACTCTCAGATAGCTTAATTGATATGTGTAGTTGTCTAGGTGAACGATCAATTCCCTAGAATCTGTCATGCATATTTTCACTACTCAATTCCATATAACTAATAGGTGTTAGTAATTTACCTTATCTAGTGACGTTTATAGGGATCTTATTACCACACTTAATTGATTACTTGGGTTGGGTGAATTGAACATTTAACCAGACAAAGGGAATGAACTAAGCTAAACCATTAGTTGACATAGGAGTGGATCATGATCAACACAACATTGACTTGATCATTCTTCAAGTCTTTAGACTAGTTGAATTAGTTGATTACAAATAGGAGGTCTTAGATGACAAGAACATCACTTGCGTCGTGTAATCCCGTTTGAGTGTTTATTCAAGACTACTCTTGGTAAACCGATCAATTAGTTCTCGTGCATAACCAATCGATCCGATCTTAATCCTAAATAAACATTCACATCGAGGGTAAAAAGTCTAGATGAGCATATTTCATCTCTTTGATATCAAAACTATCTTAATTGCTTTCCTTGCACTTATAAACTTAAAAGACCAAAAATATTGTTTTTACTTTTATTCTTCTCTGATTTGGCTAATCGTTAAATAAGCCACAAAACATAAATCTTGTACCTTTAAATTTCATTTACTTAGTTAATCATAATATAGTTTATAATTCTAGTTTGACTAATACAACTGTCCTTGGAACGATACACGGAACTAAACCAGTTACTATACTACTACACGATCGGGTACACTGCCCGTTAGTGTGTAGCAATCTTTAATCGGTATTTTTCCATATTATTTTATACGACAATTCATATACCACTTTACGACACATCAAGTTTTTGGCGCCGCTGCCGGGGACAGTTTTGTGTCAAAATAGAATTATTAACTGATTTGTGATTAAGTAGTTTCTTAATTATTTTCAATTTTTAATAGTCTTTGATTTTTAAACTTATAGAATAGGTATGTTTAATAGTTTTTGTTAGTTGTGTGATTGACAGTTTATAGGTCGCATATGCCACATACCCGAAGTTCAGAATCTCCATTACTTACACCGTTTACAGAACCTGATAGAAAGCTTGGTAGGATTCCAAAAGAAGTACTTGAAATTTTTGAATCTTCATCAAAGCAAGAAACCTTTGATTCAGAATCAAGTACGACCAAGCCTCGATATTCAGACTTTGGTAAACCCGTTCAACCCCCAAATTTTGAAATGGAAGGAGAAAGACCGTTGGTACCACGACAATCAATGGCAGCAAAGATGAAAGCAACCCGGACCGGACAAGGTAGTGCTATTACTCCGCCTACTGGTGAGGTAACTTTTGAAATAAAAGGACCTATTCTTCAAATGATTAATAGCAGGTGTCAATCTGGTGGTGGTCCGAATGAAGATGCAAATGAACATATTCGTCTCTTTCAAGAGATATGTCTTCTTTTTAAACTTAAACCAGAAACTGACAAGGCCATATTTTTAAGACTTTTCCCTTGGACACTCTAAGGGGAAGCACGAAGTTGGTTAGATTCATTGGCCGAGGCTACGATAGAAACGTGGGATGGTATGTTGGAAAAATTTCTTAAGAAATATTTTCCAGCATCCAAGTCCGCGAGACTCCAACACGAAATTACCCAATTCTGTCAAAAGCCGATGGAAACCCTGTACGAAGCATGGAATCGATTTTCCAAAATGCTAAGAGGTTGTCCAAACCATGGTTTGGATACCTTTCAAAAGGTCCAAATCTTTTACAAAGGTTGTGATGTAGCAACCCGAATTTCAATTGACCAAGCGGCCGGTGGTTCTCTTATGGACAAAACCGAGCAAGGGGCTTATGAAATAATCGAGAAGCTAGCCGATTATTCTCATGAGTGGCATCAATAACGCCCAATTACTCGTAATGCTCAAGTCCAAAGCGCCGGCGCCTATGATGACCTTAGTTCCCTAAGTGTTAAAATAGACGGTGTTGCTCGAACCATGGATAAAATCACCAAGGAAATTCATAGTATGAAAGTAGGTTGTGAATACTGTGGTGGTCTTCATTTAGGAAAAGATTGTGATGCTGGTTTAACAATGGCTCAAAAAGAAGAAGTGGCTTTCATAAGCCAAAGAAATAACAATCAATTTCAAGGAAGAGCCCAATTTAACCGAAACTTTAACAACCCCTACAACCCTCAAGGTCAAAATTCCAATTACCAACAAGGGTCAAGTAGTGGGTTCCAACAACAAACTCCGGGTTTTTTATCAAAAACCCCAACAGGAAGAAAAAAGTCAAATTTGGAGAGTATGTTGGAAAAGTTGATTTCATCACAAACTCAGCTTGTCACAAATATAAACCAAACCAACGAGAAAAACGAACACCAGTTTCGAAATCAACAAGCCTCAATTCAGAATTTGGGTAAACAAATGAGTGGTTTAGCTAATTTACTTAGTGAGAGAAAACCAGGTAGTTTACCGGGCGATACATATAAGAACCCTCGAAATGAGCACGCCAATGTTATCACCACACGGAGTGGTTTAGCATACGATGCTCCAAAAATGCCCGAAAATTCTGATTTTAGTGTTCCGTTGAACCGAAATGATGAACCGGTTAAGGAGCCGGAAAAAGTGGTTGAAAAGGAAGAACGGGAAAAACCCGTAGTGAAACCATATCAACCACCGCTCCCATACCCAAGAAAACAACAACAAGAAAGGCTAGAGGCCGAAAGGTCAAAATTCTTAGATATGTTTAAACAAATTAACATAAATATGCCTTTCATTGATGTAATCTCAGGTATGCCCAAGTATGCTAAGTTCTTAAAAGACTTACTTACTAATCGGAAGAAAATGGAGGAACTTTCATCCGTCACCATGAATGCTAATTGTTCAGCAGTTTTGATGAACAAAATACCAAAGAAATTAGCAGATCCTGGAAGTTTTACCATACCATGTCTCCTGGGAGATTTGGAATGCATTAAAGCATTAGCGGATTTAGGGGCTAGCATAAATTTAATGCCTTATTCATTATATGTTAAGCTAAACCCCGGGGTACTAAAACCAACCCGAATGGCAATTCAACTAGTGGACCGCTCTGTTAAATTCCCTCGTGGAATTTTAGAGAATATGTTGGTAAAAGTAGGTACCCTAGTATTTCCGGCTGACTTTGTAATTTTGGACATGGAGGAGGACACACGTGTGCCTCTTATATTAGGTCGACCTTTCCTCGATACCGCTAGAGCTATGATAGATGTTCATGGGCAGAAATTGACCCTTAGTATTGAGGATATGAAGGTTAACTTTTCCGTTGACCATGCCCTACAATACCCCGAGTCTACTGATGATCAATGTTATTATTTGCAAACCATAGACACATATTCGGAGTTGTTGCAGGAATTTCCAGAATTGCAAGGTACGGGAGAATGCATTTTTGCGGAAGGTGATGAAGAGAATATGGTGGAAGAAGTGGAGATGTTGACCACCTTGATGGCTAACGGTTATGAGCCAAATGATGAAGAATACAGAAAGTTGGATTTAGGAAATGAGTACCGATGTAAAACATCGATTGAAGAACCTCCCGTTTTAGAACTCAAGCCACTTCCAAAACACTTGGAATATGCTTACCTACAAGAAGGTTCTACTCTCCCGGTTATCATTTCATCCGAACTCTCTGTAAGTGAGAAGTCTAAACTTGTTTCCATGTTAAAAGCCCATAAAACGGCTCTAGCATGGAAAATTCATGACATCAAGGGTATAAGTCCCTCTTATTGTACGCATAAGATATTAATGGAAGATAACTATAAGCCATGTGTACAAAGACAAAGGCGACTCAACCCTAATATGCAAGAAGTTGTTAAAAAGGAGATTGTCAAACTCCTAGATGCAGGTCTCATTTATCCAATTTCGGATAGCCCTTGGGTGAGTCCGGTCCAATGCGTGCCCAAAAAGGGTGGCATGACCGTTGTCACAAATGAAGACGACCAATTAATTTCTACCAGGACTATCACGGGTTGGAGGGTATGTATTGATTACAGAAAATTAAATGAGGCTACCCGAAAAGACCATTTTCCTCTTCCTTACATTGATCAAATGTTGGAAAGGTTGGCAGGAAAGAACTTTTATTGTTTTCTTGACAGTTTCTCGGGATATTTCCAAATCCCTATAGCACCCGAGGACCAAGAGAAAACGACCTTTACATGCCCTTATGGTACTTTCTCCTATCGACGTATGCCCTTTGGCTTATGCAATGCTCCTGCTACCTTTCAAAGGTGTATGGTAGCTATTTTTCATGATATGATTGAAGACTTTATGGAAGTATTCATGGATGACTTTTCAGTCTTCGGTGATTCTTTTGACTCATGTCTTCATAATCTTGAGCGTATGTTGATTAGGTGTGAAGAATCAAATCTTGTGCTAAACTGGGAAAAATGCCATTTTATGGTAAAAGAGGGCATTGTATTGGGTCATAAAATTTCTTGTGCAGGTCTGGAGGTGGATAGAGCTAAAGTGGAAGTCATAGCCAAATTACCACCACCGTCAAATGTAAAAGGCGTAAGAAGTTTTCTGGGGCACGCCGGTTTTTACCGGCGGTTCATTAAAGATTTTTTCAAAATTGCAACCCCCATGAACAAACTTCTTGAGAAAGACGCTCCATTTGTCTTTACGGACGAGTGTCTTACCGCCTTTAACCTACTTAAAGCAAAGCTCACACAATCACCCATTCTCATATCGCCGAATTGGTCAATACCATTTGAACTTATGTGTGACGCTAGTGACTTTGCTATTGGTGCCGTCTTGGGGCAAAGAATTGAAAAACATTTCAAGCCCATTTATTATGCTAGCAAGACATTGCAAGGAGCCCAACTTAATTACACTACCACCGAGAAGGAACTCCTGGCAATCATCTTTTCGTTTGATAAATTCCGATCCTATTTGGTACTAGCAAAGACGGTTGTCTATACAGACCACTCGGCATTGAAGTACTTGCTTGCTAAGCAAGATGCTAAACCCCTGTTAATACGTTAGGTCTTGCTTTTGCAAGAATTCGACATCGATATTAAAGACAAAAAGGGGGCCAAAAACCTAGCTGCCGATCACATTTCTCGACTTGAGAACCCAAATCTTGGGGTTCTCCATGAGACTGTTATCCAAGATAACTTTCCAGACGAAAATCTCATGAAGATTGAGAAAATTGATGATCCATGGTTTGTAGACATAGCCAACTATCTTGCGGGTGGATTCCTAGAAACCGGTATGTCACATCAGAAACGAAAAAAAAAATTTGGGTGACATAAAATACTATTTTTGGGAAAACCCGTATCTCTTCAAACGGTGTCCCGATGGGATAATCCGTCGATGTGTCTCCGGAGAAGAATGCAATCAGATTCTTCTCCAATGTCATCTTGGTCCCACTGGTGGACATTTCGGACCCCAAGTCACGGGGAGAAAAGTCTATGAGGCCGGTTTTTATTGGCCTACCACCTTCCAGGATGCCCACCAAGTATGTAAATCATGCGATTCTTGCCAAAGGGCAGGAAAAATTAGTCAGAAAGACGAAATGCCTCAAAACATAATCCAAGTTTGTGAGGTTTTCGACATTTGGGGCATTGATTTCATGGGACCATTCCCAAAATCTAATTCCAACCAATACATACTCGTTGCAGTTGACTACGTGTCAAAATGGGCGGAGGCAAAGGCTCTCCCCACAAACGATGCACGAGTTGTTATAATTTTTCTTAAAGAGCTTTTTGCCAGATTTGGTACCCCGAAATCATTAATTAGTGACCGTGGTACCCATTTTTGCAACACCCAATTGGAAAAGGTGTTGAAACGATATGGGGTAACCCATAAAATTTCTACATCTTATCACCCACAAACAAGTGGGCAAGTTGAAAACACGAATCGGGCATTGAAAAGGATCCTTGAGAAAACAGTTGGATCAAATCCTAAGGTGTGGTCAACAAAGCTTGACGATGCTTTGTGGGCGTTTAGAACCGCCTACAAAACTCCTATTGGAACCACACCTTACCGCCTAGTCTATGGGAAGGCGTGTCATCTTCCTTTGGAGATAGAGCACAAATCACATTGGGCTCTTAAGACATGTAATCTCGATCTTACGGAAGCGGGAAACCTTCATCTAAACCAACTTAATGAGTTGGATGAGTTGAGATAAAATGCGTATGAAAACTCACTCATTTACAAGGAAAAGACCAAAGTTTGGCACGATAACCGTCTCAAGAATCCAAAAGATTTTAAAGAGGGTGATCGTGTTTTGTTATTTAACTCGCGATTTAAAATTTTCCCTGAAAAACTCAAGTCCCGGTGGATGTGACCATTTGTGGTTAATAAGGTTTTTCCATATGGAACGGTGGAATTAAGGAACGCAAAAGGTAACACGTTTAAGGTAAACGGGCACAGGGTCAAACTATATGTTGATGGACCCATGAACATTGAAGATGAGGTCAACCTCGTCTTCGACCCCAAAGCTATCTAAGTTTGGGGGAAGATTCGAGTGAAGCGACTCAATTTTTAAACCTTCACGAATGATAGAATTAGGATTGCGTGATTTTGAGTGATTCTGTGTGATTATTTTTACTTCTGTGATTACCTTAAAGTTACCAACTAAAGCTAAACTGATCAAAAGCGAAAAACAGTGAAGAACACATGGTGCGCGCCGTGCACCCGTGTTTGTGCGCCCCGCGCACACCACTGAATTCATTAAATCGAGAAAAATTTTGATCAGCAAGCTTCCTGAGTTAGTCTCTGATACACTCCGCGCAAAACCAAAAAATAAAAACACCGTGCAAGCTTGTGCGCGCCGCGCACACTTCAATGTGCGCTCCGCGCACCCCTCCGTTCAGCTACTTTTTGGTTCAATTATTGTGGGGCCCACTTTTAATTCTCAACCACAAAAACCCCAACCCCGATTTCTGCCGTTTTTCATCCTCAAATTCTGCATCTATCTCTTCCAAACTCAAAAATCTACCAAACCCTAACCAATTTTCATCCAATCTTCACCAAATCTCTTCCATTTTCAAGCAAATTCAAGATGAGGAGAGTATGCTCATGTTCTTCTACTTTTTATTCTTTTTAATACATCGATTTTAATCTCTTAATTTCGAATTTGTTGAAGAATTTAAGTGGGTTTTCTTTAATTTCATGATTTTTGTGAACATTAACATGCTCTAATTATTATGTACACCTTGTATGCCTTAAAATTGAGATTCCATTATATTTTTATGATATTCTTATGAATCTAGGGTTTACATGCCAATAGAATTGCTAGCTTGATAATGTGTTAAGGATAGTTTGTAATTGGTAATTGTGGGTTGATTGAAGATGATTTTGGATGTTTTATGAGTCTTGTTATCTTGAATAAAAGTCTCAAAGTTGGAATGCTAACATGAATTGAATGAAAAATTGATAATGTAAGCATGAAAAGCTTTATGTTCCACTTAATTATGCTTGTTGTGATATGATTAATATATTTTTGGGTAACAATAACATGATGAGTTAAATTGTGCTTAAGGATTATGTTCAAATTTGGTTTCTATAATGCTATACTAGTCATGATAATCTTTGCTCTTAAAAAGATTTATTTGCTTGAAGGATTAACATAACTATTGCTATATGTATCTTTGAACATGTATTTTGATTTAACCTAACACTAACAAGGTATTATTTCTATATGCCTTTTTGTTTTGGTGTTGTTTCTTATGTGTAGACAAGGTCATCTAGTCAAGCGGCCCAACAAGGACAAGGTTCAAACCAAGGAAGACAACAAGCACCCGTACCGGATCAAAATGATCATGCTGTTTGGTTAGCTTATGTCAGGGATCATGAGGACTACGCGGAAGAATATGAATGGGTGGTAAGAAAAAAATGTGAGGCCACTTGGTATTTTGACCCGGAACCATTGGTTCAAGCAAGAGAGTACAATAGAGTCGCACGAATGTTAGAGGTGAAACACCAATTGTCATCCGGACAAGAAATCACAATTCGGGCATGGGAACGGGTTATGCGGATAAATGAAACCATTTACCCAGAGTTGTGCAAGGAATTCATCGCAACTCTGAACTTTCAATGCATTTTAAATCCGAGAGGGCAGGATTTTATGAGGTTTAGATTGGGAGGTTTGGCTCGATCAATGAGCCAAATCGATTTAGCTCGTGCTTTGGACATATATAACGAGCTAGATGACGATCAATTGGACGCATATCTCCGACAGACAGAGTATTACGATTCCAGCTACAATCCCAGAATTTTTTGGAGCGACATAAGTAATTACCAATTCGCTGCTAGTCGAAGCACATTCATGAAAATACATCATCAAGAGGCGAAGATAATTCAGAGGTTGGTTTCTTGCACATTCAATGCAAGAAGGGAAGGAAACAACAAGGTAACGAGGCTAGACGTTTTTCTGATGGACAAAATCTACAATAAAAGTCCAGTTGATATTCCAACCACCTTGGCAAAATATCTAAACGAAACAGGGACAAGAAATATAAACCCTATTGTAGGTGGTCACTATATCACTCAAATAGCGAGCTCGTTTGGAATTAACTTTGACCGGCTAGTAGCAAATCCGGACATGATGGAACCTTTGGGAAGTATATACTATATCAATGCCCAATTTTTGCAGCTCGACCAACACAATCGGCTCATTCCCTTTGTTCCTAGGATGGAACCACCTCAAAACCCACCCCGTGCCCACGATCATGAAGCAGGTGGTAGCGGTGTCGGACAAGAAAATGTGCAGGAGGAGGTTCACATGGAGGAACCTGAAAGTGAAGAAGAATTACCTCAGTTTCAAAGAAGAAGGCGTAGGCAGATGCAAAGGACACGGGAAGAAGAGTTGGAGGAAGTGATTTCCGGTTTTCATGATTTTCGGGTTGGTTATCAACACAGAGATGACCAATATGAAGAACAAAGGCGACAATTTAACGAATTTCAGGAAGAACAACGGGAGCATAATAGGGCTTCAAGGTATGATCAAAGGTGGGGGAATTACAGGGGCGATTGGCTTCGCCATAATGTTAGTTTGTATATGCAAAACCCACAGGATTATTATGCCACTTCCTACCAAAACCCGACCTATTATAACACACCGAACAGAATTCCGAGTCCTCCCTTATACGATGAGCAAGCGGCTATGCAGGATGCACAGACGCGCTTTGAGGAACAATACCCGCACGGGAGACCTCGAAATGATGGTTCGGGAATCTACTCCGGATGGCCTTTTGGTAATTTCTCTAGTGATGCTTAGAGGGCAAATGTACCTTATTTGATGATTGGTAACAATTTGGTGATTTTTCAGAAACTTTGGTTTGTAATAATTTGAATATTTGTATTGTAGACTAATGTTTGTGGTGGTTGTGTTAAAAACACCATTTTTATCTATTTAATTTGTGTATGCTTGTTTATTTCTTATTGTTAAGATTTAGTGATGCTGGCATTAAGTTCAGCGACGTACAAACATTTTGGAATTTGTGATAGAGATCAAGGAATGAACGATGTTCTTATGCTGGCATTAAGTTCAGCGCCATCGCTCACCTAAGTTTCACGATCTCAGGCTTATTATCAAGGTTTTTTGAACTCTTTTCACATAAATGCCCTCGTGAATTTTTTTAAAATTTTTTTGATTTTAAGTAATGAGGGCCTTACTTAATCTTAAGTGTGGGGGGAGGTAATTCTCTCGAGTACATCTTGGCTTACTTTCGAATTCTTAATGGAATGGTGAAATTTTTTTTTTGAAATTTTATCTTCATAAATTCAAATTTTGTTTAAAATTTGTAGATTTTAAAACTAGGTGTATAAACCGAAATTATTATCACGAAACAAATTTAGAAACAACCAAATGATTGAATTTATTTCGGTTAAAAGTCATAAAACTAGTAATCATATAAAAGGGATAATCAACATGTTTTACCACATTCTTAATGGAAATAATTATTAAAGCCTTAACGAAAAAGTCAAGTGTGGGGGATTTTACCAATCTTTTCGAATTACTATCACAAATTTTGCAAAATTAAAACGATTAAAGTACGTTTGGCTTGAAAAAGGAATAAGAGTCACTAAACGAAAGGATGCATCTAGTTCATCCTTGAAGGAAGTAAAGTCTTCCGAATTTCGCCTTACTTGATATTGCAAACTTCCTAAACTATGTCATTTCATACTAATATCATTTCACGATATAAGGTACAGTGGGAAGGGAAAGTCTTGAACTTTCAAACCCGAAAATAAACTTGGTAGGGTAAATCCAAGTGGCTATACAGTGCAAGACCGATTACGGTGTATAAGCTGGAGCAGGATCTGTCCCGCGCGATAGCTTAGTCTTCGCAGTTTTAACCCTTGATCTTAATTTTACAAAATTGTCATGAAAGACCGATATTTATATCGCGTCAGGGGGCGCCCGGTTAAGAGTTCCATGATACTACAATCATGGGGGCGAATAGCTTGCTAATCGCCGATTGAGACTTCGGTTTTCAGTTACCCTCAACCGGAATTTGAGGTTAAAACCGGAAAACGTGTCTAGTTAAAAAAAAATAAAAATAGCAATGACATTTTCAAAATCTTAAAACGTTTTCTCAAAGATCCAATTTTCCCTAAGGATCCAAATTTTTAAAGAACTTTCACCGAAGTTCACCTCTCCCAAGCAATCCAAATGTGTGCGTGTGTTTCATAAATTGTGTGTGTACCCTCACGAGTGTGTATTCCAATTGTGTAAACATGTGTTCATATAGCGTGAGTTGTGTTACAAAATAATGTGTGTGTTTTGTGTACTTCGTGTGAATCGTGTGATAATTGTGTACCATATAGCGTGAGTATTTGTGTGTGTTTTGCGTGATTCGTGTGATTTGTGTATAATGTACTTCAAACAATGTTTTTGATTCATATATATTTTTGTTTTGTATACGCATGATTAGAACAAGACTTGCTTGAGGACAAGCAAGAGTTAAGTGTGGGGGATTTTGATATTACTCAAAATAGACATATCATTAGTCACAATATCAAGTCCTATCGTCGGTTATTTCATACGAATTTGTAATATTTTCATTATTATTCCGTTGTATTGTAATTAAGCATAGAATCATTGAATACTTGAAGAAATGTTGAAGATAATGAATGAAACAACTCAAAGATCAAAACCAGAACAAGAAACGAAGAAACAGAAAAATGAAAGTTACAGTGCGTGCCGCGCACTATCCGCGCACACCACCGCGCACTCAAGACTTTGATCAGAACATTTGATTAAAATGGAAACCAGATAGCGCCCCGCGCAAGTTCAACAGAGCGCGCCGCACACAACAGAGAGCGCCGCGCACTTCGCCGCGCATAAGTACCTGACCAAATTGAAGTGCGATCGTGAACTGGAAAGTAAAAGTGTGGTAGGTGAGTAGTGCGCTCCGCGCACCCCTTATGTGCGCGCCGCGTACAGTGCTTTTCAGCTACTTTTCAGCCTTTTTAAACCTCTTTCCAGCTTCATTCCAAGTGTGCCAGTATTCTTTCTGTTCAGAGACGAAAACATATCATTCAAAACAGTTCTTGAGCTTATCAAAGTGCATCAAAAACAGTAAAATCATTGAAGATTCAAGGATCATTCAAGGGCTTCATCCAAGATTACTCTAAAAAGGTCAATCTTGTATTTACAATGAATTCTATCTTTGTTACAGTTATGTTTAAGTTTTCTGGCATGATTGTTGGCTAGTTCCTTTTATGTCATCTAGATAAATAACCGAGATGTTGAATGTTTACTTTTGATTGATAGTTACCATGCACGATAGTTTGATGTTTGAATACAAGAACCATTCTTGTTAAGTTTAATCTTTTCGATTCAACTAGTTAGTATACTTGTTCAACTAAGAAACGCCATCTTGCTGATTTAGTATATTGATTTACACCTAGTGACAAGTGTTTGCCCGTCTTTTACCAAAAGGGGTAAGTTTCGTTCAAACGGTTAATCTATATAGGAATGTAAGAACGACTCTTGTAGATACTCTCAGATAGCTTAATTGATATGTGTAGTTGTCTAGGTGAACGATCAATTCCCTAGAATCTGTCATGCATATTTTCACTACTCAATTCCATATAACTAATAGGTGTTAGTAATTTGCCTTATCTAGTGACGTTTATAGGGATCTTATTACCATACTTAATTGATTACTTGGGTTGGGTGAATTGAACATTTAACCAGACCAAGGGAATGAACTAAGCTAAACCATTAG
This sequence comes from Rutidosis leptorrhynchoides, assembly GCF_046630445.1. Taxonomy (NCBI): domain Eukaryota; kingdom Viridiplantae; phylum Streptophyta; class Magnoliopsida; order Asterales; family Asteraceae; genus Rutidosis; species Rutidosis leptorrhynchoides. The sequence continues at coordinate 114,982,963 of NC_092336.1, forward strand.
TTGACATAGGAGTGGATCATGATCAACACACCATTGACTTGATCATTCTTCAAGTCTTTAGACTAGTTGAATTAGTTGATTACAAATAGGAGGTCTTAGATGACAAGAACATCACTTGCGTCGTGTAATCCCGTTTGAGTGTTTATTCAAGACTACTCTTGGTAAACCGATCAATTAGTTCTCGTGCATAACCAATCGATCCGATCTTAATCCTAAATAAACATTCACATCGAGGGTAAAAAGTCTAGATGAGCATATTTCATCTCTTTGATATCAAAACTATCTTACTTGCTTTCCTTGCACTTATAAACTTAAAAGACCAAAAATATTGTTTTTACTTTTACTCTTCTCTGATTTGGCTAATCGTTAAATAAGCCACAAAACATAAATCTTGTACCTTTAAATTTCATTTACTTAGTTAATCATAATATAGTTTATAATTCTAGTTTGACTAATACAACTGTCCTTGGAACGATACACGGAACTAAACCAGTTACTATACTACTACACTATCGGGTACACTGCCCGTTAGTGTGTAGCAATCTTTAATCGGTATTTTTCCATATTATTTTATACGACAATTCATATACCACTTTACGACACATCAGATGTTACACTTGTTTTTTATGTAACACTTTATTTAGGTACATTGAGAATATTTTTGGGGTTAATATATCTCCACTAGCCGAAAATCCTTACACATTTAGTGACATCTTGGTTTAATGGTTTGATTATTTTGTGACACTTTTTGATATCTCTCAATTCATAACTCTATATATGTTTGTATATTAAAATTTCTTATTGAATGTAAATATATTTGAATATATTTTTGATTTAGTAATAATTCATGACCGCAAAATACATTTTTGAGCACATTACGTTTGCCATATAATCGGGCCGAATTATGTGGCAAACGTGCTAAAAGAATTTTGGAAGAAAATCGGAACCACTTTTGCACGATGAATAGATAGAGACACTATGAGCAAGATATCCTGAAGGCTTGCTTCCATTCGAAATAATTTTGATTCCAAAAAAGTTGTTTTGCTATTTCTATAGGTGAATTTTGACATTTCAGATTATACGATAATTATTACCTTTCATTTGAACTCTTACTCATATTTAAATACCATTTTGGTACTATTTTTATGTAACACTTTATTTAGGTACGTTTAGTATATTTTTGAGGGTTAATTTATCCCCACTACCTACAAATCCTTACATGTTTAGTGACATCTTAGTTTAATGGTTCGATTATTTTGTTACACTTTTTGATATCTCTTAATTTATATGTTTCAATTTTAAAATTTCATATTGAATTCAAATATATTAGACTATAGTTTCGTTTCGATAATAATTCATGGCCGCAAAACACATTTTTGAGCACATTACGTTTGCCACATAATCGTGCCGAATTATGTGGCAAGCGTGATAGAAAAAACTTCGGTTGAAAATTGGACTCACTTTCGCACGATGAATAAATAACGATGCTAGGAGCAAGACTTCTTGAAGGGTTTCTTCCATTCGAAATAGTTTTGACGCCGAAAAAGTCATTTTGCTATTTCTAAAGGTGAATTTTGAACTTTCAGATTTTACGATAATTATTCCATTTGCATTAGAACTATTATGCATCTTTAAATACCTTTTTGATACTTTTTTTTTAATGTAACACTTTTTTAGGTACATTGAGAAGTTTTTTGGGATTAATATATCTTCACTATCCAAAAATCCTTACATGTTTAGTGACATCTTCGTTTAATGGTTCGATTATTTTGTTAAACTTTTTAAGATCTCTCAATTCATAACTCTATATATCTTTCTAAAATAAAATTTCAAATTGAATGCAAATATATTTAACTATATTTTTGTTTTAGTAATAATTCATGGCCGCAAAATACATTTTTGAGCACCATACGTTTTCCACATAATCGGGCCGAATTATGTGGCAAACATGGTTAAAAAACTTCGGATGAAAATTGGAACCACTTTCACATGATGAATAGATAGCGATGATTTGAGCAGGACAACCCGAAGGCTTGCTTCTATTTGAAATAGTTTTGACGCCAAAAAAGTTATTTTGCTATTTCTAAAGGTGAAATTTAAACGCTTCAGATTTTACGATAGTTATTACCTTTCATTTGAACTCTTATGCATATTTAAATACCATTTTGATACTTGGTTTTTATGTAACACTTTATTTAGGTACATTTATAATATTTTTTGGGTTAGTATATCCCCACTAGCCACAAATCCTTACACGTTTAGTGATATCTTGGTTTAATACTTCGATTATTTTGTGACACTTTTTGATATCTCTTAATTCATAACTCTATATATGTTTCTATTTTAAACTTTCATACTGAATGCAAATATATTTGACTATAGTTTTGTTTCGATAATAATTCATGGCCGCAAAACACATTTTTGAGCACATTATGTTTGCCACATAATCGGGCCGAATTATGTGGCAAGCGTGCTATAAAAAAAACTTCGGTTGAAAATTGGAACCACTTTCGTACGATGAATAGATAACGACACTATGAGCAAGACTTCCTGAAGCCTTGCTTCCATTCGAAACAGTTTTAACATCGAAAATGTCGTTTTTCTATTTCTAAATGTAAATTTTGAACTTTCAGATTTTATGATAATTATTACCTTTGCATTTTAATTCTTATGCATATTTAAATACCATTTTGATACTAGTTTTTTATATAACACTTTATTTAGGTACATTGAGAATATTTTTGGGGTTAATATATTTTCAGTAGTCAAAATTCCGTACACGTTTAGTGACCTCTTAGTTTAATGATACGATTATTTTGTGACACTTTTTGATATCTCTCAATTCATAACTTTATATATGTTTCTATTTTAAAATTTCATACTGAATGTATATATATTTGACTATATGTTTGTTTTAGTAATAATTCATGACCGCAAAACACATTTTTGAGAACATTACGTTCACCACATGATCGGTCCGAATTATGTGGCAAGCGTGCTAAAAATATTTTGGATGAAAATTGGAATCACTTTTGCACGATGAATAGATAGAGACGCTTTGAGCAAGACATCCTGAGCAAGACCACCTGAAAAAGTCGTTTTGATATTTCTAAAGGTGAATTTAAAAATTTCAGATTTTACAATAATTATTACTTTTCATTTAAACTCTTATGCATATTTAAATACCATTTTGATACTTGTTTTTTATATAAAACTTTATTTAGGTACATTGAGAATATTTTTTGAGTTAATATATCTCCTCTAGCCAAAAATCCTTACACATTTTGTGACATCTTGGATTAATAGTTCGATTATTTTGTGACACTTTTTGATATCTCTCAATTCATAACTCTATATATGTTTCTATATTAAAATTTCTTATTGAATGCAAATGTATTTGACTATATTTTGGTTTTAGTAAAAATTCATGGCCGCAAAATACATTTTTGAGCACATTACGTTTATCACATAATCGGGCCGAATTATGTGGCAAGCGTGCTAAAAAAACTTCGGATGAAAAGTGGAACCACTTTTGAAAGATGAATAGATAGCGACACTATGAGCAAGACATCCTGAAGGCTTGCTTCCATTCAAAATAGTTTTGACGCTAAATAAGTCGTTTTGCTATTTCTAAAGGTGAATTTTGACATTTCAGATTTTACGATATTTATTACCTTTCATTTGAACTCTTATGCATATTTAAATACCATTTTGATACGAGTTTTTTATGTAACATTTTATTTAGGTACATTGGGAATTTTTTTGGGCTTAATATATCTTCACTATCAAAAAATCCTTACACGTTTAGTTACATCATGGTTTAATTGTTCGATTATTTTGTTACACTTTTTGATATCTCTGAATTCATAACTCTATATATTTTTTATAATAAAATTTCATATGGAATGCAAATATATTTGACTATATTTTTGTTTTAGTGATAATTCATGGCCGCAAAATACATTTTTGAGCACCTTACGTTTGCCACATACTCGGGCCGAATTATGTGGCAAGCTTTCTTAAAAAACTTTGGATGAAAATTGGAACCACTTTCGCATGATGAATAGATAGCGACGATTTGATCAAAACATCCTGAAGGCTTGCTATTCTAAAGGTGAATTTTGACCTTTCAAATTTTACGATAATTATTACCTTTCATTTGTACTCTTATGCATATTTAAATACCATTTTGATACTTGGTTTTTATGTAACACTTAATTTAGGTACATTTAGATCATTTTGGGGGTTAATATATCCCCACTAGCCACAAATTCTTACACGTTTATTGATATCTTGGTTTAATAGTTCGATTATTTTGTGACACTTGTTGATATCTCTCAATTCATAATTCTATATATGTTTCTATTTTAAAATTTCATATTGAATGCAAATATATTTGACTATAGTTTTGTTTCGATAATAATTCATGGCCGCAAAACAAATTTTTGAGCACATTACGTTTGCCTAAAAAACTTCGGTTAAAAATTGGACCCACTTTCGCACGATGAATACATAACGACGCTATAAGCAAGACTTCCTGAAGGCTTGCTTCCATTCAAAATACTTTTGACGCTGAAAAAGTCGTTTTTCTATTTCTAAAGGTGAATTTTGAACTTTCAAATTTTGCAAAAATTATTACCTTTGCATTTGAACTATTATGCATATTTAAATACCATTTTGATACTTATTTTTTATATTACACTTTATTTAGGTACATTGAGAATATTTTTGGGGTTAATATATCTCCAGTAGCCAAAACTCCGTAACCTCTTCTTCCGGTTCCTCTTCTTCCGGTTCCTCTTCTTCCGGTTCCTCATCTTCCGGTTCTTCCTCTTCCGGTTCCTCTTCGGGAATTTGTGAATCTTCCCAAAATATATTCGACTCTTCATTATTATTAGGTGAGTCGATGGGATTTGTACTAGAGGTAGACATTTATCACACAATATTAAACACGTTAAGAGATTAATATATCTCATAATATTTACATGTTAACAATATATAGTTTCCAACAAAAATGTTAAGCAATCGTTTTTCAAGTAAACACGGTCGAAGTCTAGACTCACTAATGCATCCTAACGAACTCGATAAGATACACTAATGCAAATTTCTGGTTCTCTAAGACCAACGCTCGGATACCAACTGAAATGTCCCGTTCATATTGATTATAAACGTTCCATATTAATTGATTTCGTTGTGAGGTTTTGACCTCTATATGAGATGTTTTTCAAAGACTGCATTCGATTTTAAAACAAACCATAACCTTTAAAATATTACGACGATTATCAAATAATGATAATCTAAAATATAGCGTTTTTCACACGACCATTACATAATGGTTTACAATAATATTACACATCAACATAAGTCCTCGAATGCAGTTTTTAAACAATATTATACAAGAATGGACTCCAAATCTTGTCCTTAATTTAGTATGCAACAGCGGAAGCTCTTAACAATCACCTGAGAATAAACATGCTTAAAATGTCAACAAAAATGTTGGTGAGTTATAGGTTTAGCCTATATATTTATCAATTCGTATTAATAGACCACAAGATTTCATATTTCCATTTCTTGTAAACAGCATGCATGCATAAAAATTATTCATATGGTGAACACCTGGTAACCGACATTAACAAGATGCATATAAGAATATCCCCATCATTCCGGGACATCCATCGGACTTGATAAAAAACTCGAAGTACTAAAGCATTTGCAACCATGGATGGGGTTCGTTAGGGCCAATAGATCTATCTTTAGGATTCGCGTCAATTAGTAGATCGGTTTACTAATTCTTAGGTTACCAAGCAAAAAGGGGAATATTCGGCTTCGATCATTCAACCATAGAAAGTAGTTTCACGTACTTGTGTCTATTTTGTAAAACATTTATAAAACTGAATGTATTCTCATCCCAAAAATATTAGATTTTAAAAGTGGGACTATAACTCACTTTCACAGAATTTTCCTTCGTTGGGAAATAAGACTTGGCCACGGGTCGATTCACGAACCTATAACAAATATGTACATATATATCAAAGTATGATCGAAATATATTCACAATATTTTTTATTACGTTTTAATGATTTAAGTTTATTAAGTTAGCTGTCCAACGTTAGTAGCCTACAACTAGTTGTCCACAGTTAGCAGTACAGAAATAAATCAATATAAATTATCTTGGATCAATCCACGACCCAGTGTATACAAGCCTCATGCTAGATCACAACTCAAAGTATATATATTTTTGGAATCAACCTCAACCCTGTATAGCGAACTCGATCATTACAGCATATAGAGTGTCTATGGTTGTTCCAAATAATATATATATATGGGTCGATATGATATGTCAAAACATTGTATACGTGTCTATGGTATCTCAAGATTACATAATATATGTTAGAATACATGTATAATACAATATAAGTTAGCTAGGATATGATTAGTATAGATTTGTTACAATTTTCACGTAGCTAAAACTAGTAAAAATATCCAATTTTGTTTTACCCATAACTTCTTCGTTTTAAATCCGTTTTGAGTGATTCAAATTGCTATGGTTTCATGAAGAACTGAAATTTATGAAATTAAACAGAAAAAGTATAAGTTTATAGTCGGAAATACAGGTTACAAGTCACTCTTGAAAGAGGTAGTCATTTCCGTCGAAAGAACGACATCTTGATGACTATTTTGAAAAACATACTTCCACTTTGAGTTTAACCATGATTTTTGGATATAGTTTCATGTTCATAAGAAAAATAATTTTCTCAGAATAACAACTTTTAAATCAAAGTTTATCATAGTTTTTAATTATCTAACCCAAAACAGCCCGCGGTGTTACTACGACGGCGTATGTCCGGTTTTACGGTGTTTTTCGTGTTTTCAGGTTTTAAATCATTAAGTTAGCATATCATATAGATATAGAACATGTATTTATTTGATTTTAAAAGTCAAGTTAGAAGGATTAACTTTGTTTGCGAACATGTTTAGAATTAACTAAACTATGTTCTAGTGATTACATGTTCAAATCTTCGAATAAGATAGTTATATATATATGAATTGAATGATGTTATGAACATCATTACTACCTCAAGTTTAGTAGGTAAACCTACTGGAAATGGTGAAAAAATAACTTGAGCTTCAAAGGATCTTTGATGGCTTGGAAGTTCTTGAAATAGAATCATGACACGAAAACAAGTTCAAGTAAGATTATTACTCGAATTAAGATAGTTATAGTTATATAAATTGAATCAAAGCTTGAATATGAATATTACCTTGATTTAGAAAGATAACCTACTATAAATAACAAAGGTTTCTTGATCTTAGATGATTGCTTGGAATGGATTAGGAAACTTAGAAGTAAACTTGTAAACTTAGAAGTGTTCTTGATGTGTTCTTGAGTAATTGTTTTTATGATGATTATAGATAATAACCAAAGCTTGTATTTGATGATTTTTGCTGCAAAAATAGTAACTTAGACATTCATGGAAGAGTGTGTATGTGTTTTGAGAGAGAATTGGGAAGAAAATTGGAAGTGAAATGGAGTGGGTGGTGAGTGGTGAAGGTGAGTGGGGTTAAAAGGAGTTCTTGTTTTGGTTTCCTTTCTCATAAGTCATGCTAGTTGTCTAATGATGGTTTCCAAATGTTTTGATGAGTCATTAAGGCTGCTAAGGAGCTGATCATTGAGTGTATCTACCAATAGTATATACATCTAGAAGCTGTGTATTGTACGAGTATGAATACGGGTGCATACGAGTAGAATTGTTGATGAAAATGAATGAGAATGTAATTGTAAGCATTTTTGTTAAGTAAGAGTGTTTTGATATATGTCTTGAAGTCTTTCAAAAGTGTACTAATACATCTAAATACACTACATGTATATACATTTTAACTGAGTGGTTAAGTCATCGTTAGTCGTTACATATAAGTGTTGTTTTGAAACCTTTAAGTTAACGATCTCATTTAATGTTGTTAACCCATTGTTTATTATATCTAATGAGATGTTAAATTATTACATTATCATGATATTATGATGTATGAATATATCTTAATATGATATATACATATACATTAAAATGTCGTTACAACGATAATCGTTACATATATGCCTCGTTTCAAAATTCTTAAGTTAGTAGTCCTGTTTTACATATGTAGTTCATTGTTAACATACTTAATGATATATATAATTATCATTTTATCATGTTAAATATAGTGTAACAATATCCTAATATGATACATATGTATTTAGTAAGACGTTGTAATAACGATAATCGTTATATATATCGTTTCGAGTTTCTTAACTTAGTAGTCTCATTTTTATGTATATAACTCATTGTTAATATACTTATGGAGATACTTACTTATCATAATCTCATGTTAACTATATGTATATCCATATATATATCGTCATGTCGTTTTTACAAGTTTTAACGTTCGTGAATCGCCGGTCAACTTGGGTGGTCAATTTTCTACATGAAACTCATTTCAAATAATCAAGTCTTAACAAGTTTGATTGTTTAATATGTTGGAAACATTTAATCATGCAAATATAGTTTTCAATTAATATATAATCATGGAAAAGTTCGGGTCACTACATTTGGGGGTTAATTTATCCCCACTAGCCACAAATCCTTACATGTTTAGTGACATCTTGGTTTAATGGTTCGATTATTTTGTGACAATTTTTGATATCTCTCAATTCATAACTCTATATATGTTTCTATATTAAAATTTCTTATTGAATGCAAATATATTTGACTATATTTTTGTTTTAATAATAATTCATGGCCGCAAAATACATTTTTGAGCACATTACGTTTGCCACATAATTGGACCGAATTATGTGGCAAGCGTGCTAAAAAAACTTCGGATAAAAATTGGAACCACTTTCGCATGATGAATAGATAGCGACGCTATAAGCAAGACATCCTGAAGGCTTGCTTCCATTCAAAATAGTTTTGACGCCGAAAAAGTCGTTTTGCTATTTTTAAAGGTGAATTTCGACCTTTCAAATTTTACGATAATTATTACCTTTCATTTGTACTCTTATGCATATTTAAATACTATTTTGATACTTGGTTTTTATGTAACACTTTATTTAGGTACATTTAGATTATTTTGGGGGTTAATATATACTCATTAGCCACAAATCCTTACACGTTTAGTAACATCTTGTTTTAATAGTTCGATTATTTTGTGACACTTTTTAAAATCTCTCAATTCATAACTCTATATATGTTTCTAATTTAAAATTTTATATTGAATGCAAATATATTTAACTATAGTTTCATTTCGATAATAATTCATGGCTGTAAAACACATTTTTGAGCACATTACGTTTGCCACATAATCGAACCGAATTATGTGGCAAGCGTGCTAAAAAGCTTCTGTTAAAAATTGGACCCACTTTCTCACAATGAATATATAACGACGCTATAAGCAAGACTTCCTGAATGCTTGCTTCCATTCAAAATAGTTTTGACGCTGAAAAAGTCGTTTTTCTATTTCTAAAGGTGAATTTTGAACTTTCAGATTTTACGAAAATTATTACCTTTGCATTTGAATTCTTATACATATTTAAATATCATTTTGATACTTGTTTTTTATATAACACTTTATTTAGGTACATCGAGAATATTTTTGGGGTTAATATATCTCCAGTAGCCAAAACTCCTTACACGTTTAGTGACATCTTAGTTTAATCGTACGATATTTTGTGACACTTTTTGATATCTCTCAATTCATAACTCTGTATATGTTTCTATTTAAAAATTTCATATTGAATGCAAATATATTTGACTATATTTTTGTTTTGGTAATAATTCATGACCGCAAAACACATTTTTAAGCACATTACGTTTGCCACATAATCGAGCCGAATTATGTGGCAAGCGTGCTAAAATAATTTAGGATGAAAATTGGAACCACTTTTATACGATGAATAGATAGAGACGCTTTGAGCAAGACATCCTGAAGGCTTGCTTCTATTGGAAATAGTTTGACGCCCAAAAAGTCGTTTTGCTATTTATAAAGGTGAATTTTGACATTTCAGATTTTACGATAATTATTACCTTTCATTTGAACTCTTAAGCATATTTAAATACAATTTTGATACTTGTTTTTTATGTAACACTTTATTTAGGTACATTTAGTATTTTTTGGGGGGTTAATTTATTCCCACTAGCCACAAATCCTTACATGTTTAGTGACATCTTGGTTTAATGGTTCGATTATTTTGTGACACTTTTTTATATCTCTCAATTCATAACTCTATATATGTTTCTATTTTGAAATTTCATATTGAATGAATATATATTTGAATATAGTTTCATTTCGATAATAATTCATGGGCGCAAAATATATTTTTGATCACATTACGTTTGCTACATAATCGGGCCGAATTATGTGGCAAGCGTGATAAAAAAAACTTCGGTTAAAAATCGGATCCACTTTCGCACGATGCATAGATAACGATGCTATGAGCAAGACTTCTTGAAAGGTTGCTTCCATTCGAAATAGTTTTGACGCCGAAAAAGTCGTTTTGCTATTTCTAAAGGTGAATTTTGAACTTTCAGATTTTACGATAATTATTACCTTTACATTTGAACTATTATGCATCTTTAAATACCATTTTGATACTTGTTTTTTAAGTAACTCTTTATTTAGGTACATTGAGAATTTTTTGGGGTTAATATATCTTCACTATCCAAAAATCCTTACACGTTTAGTGACATCTTGATTTAATGGTTCGATTATTTTGTTACACTTTTTGATATCTCTGAATTCATAACTCTATATATGTTTCTATAGTAAAATTTCATATTTAATGCAAATATATTTTACTATATTTTTATTTTAGTAATAATTCATGGCCGTAAAATACATTTTGAGCACATTACGTTTGCTACATAATCGGGCCGAATTATGTGGCAGGCATGCTTAAAAAACTTCGGATGAAAATTGAAACCACTTTCACATGATGAATAAATAGCGACTATTTGAGCAAGACATCCTGAAGGCTTGCATCAATTCAAAATAGTTTTGATGCCGAAAAAGTCGTTTTGATATTTCTAAAGTTGGATTTTGACGTTTCAGATTTTACGTTACTTATTACCTTTCATTTGAACTCTTATGCATATATAAATACAATTTTTATACTTGATTTTTATGTAACACTTTATTTAGGTACATTTAGATTATTTTTAGGGTTAATATATCCCTACTAGCCACAATTCCTTACACGTTTAGTGACATCTTGGTTTAATGGTTCGATTATTTTGTGACACTTTTTGATATCTCTCAATTCATAACTCTATATATGTTTCTATTTTAAAATTTCATATTGAATGCAAATATATTTGACTATAGTTTCGTTTCAATAATAATTCATAGCCGCAAAACACATTTTTGAGCACATTACGTTTGACACATAATCGGGCCGAATTATGTAGCAAGCGTGCTATAAAACCTTCGGTTGAAAATTGAACCTACTTTCGCACGATGAATATAATAATAATAACAATAATAGCAATTGAATCTTCTATATATATAATAGCAAGTGAATCTTCTTTTCCAATATAATCAGTGGCGTAGCTATGTGTTAATTAATGGGGTCAATTGACCCCAATAAAATTCCAGTAACTGGCGTAGTAAATTGCCAATTTATTCAAAAACATCATATTCTCAAGCTATTAATGGGCTTATGACACCATTCAAAAAGTTAGAAGTCCACTCTTTCCTTTTTGAACTTTGAAATAAAAAATTTAGGCTCCACTTACATTACATTTTCAACCGACGTGCCTAGAGTTTTTTATTTTCTATTTGTTTATTTTACTCACTCATGTAACCCATGCCAACTTGTGGTATTTTATAGTCAATTTTTCTCACATTTTTTTCTTATCATGTAAATACAGATTACATATAGATACTTTCATCACTAGTTTTGGATCAATTATTATATTTAGAGCACCTTACCAACTACGTAATTATTTATTTTCGAAAACAAACTAACCCAAATGATAGATGTTTTATGACACCATCAATCAGAAATCATGGCTTCGCCACTGAATATAATAATAATAATAATAATAATAATAATAATAATAGCAAGTGAATCTTAGTAGGGATGACGTTTTTGTCTAAACGTAACATTCATTTTATTTTTTGAACTTTTTTAAATTAGTTATTTATAGTTTTGCTTACTTTTTATTTGATAAAAAGTTTGTATAAATTCTCGATATATGTATTGTAATTACAAATTACCGAAACATTGTTTAATGTATAAAGTTTAACTATGTAATACTGCAATTGATTTCACGTCGCAATGTGATAGACCCCATAACGTCGATCAAGCAAAAGAATTAAACATTAGCTTAGTGCGGAAACGAAGAACAAAAGAAGTTTCTCAAAGTTTAATATTTTATTGAATAAATGAAAAACATAAACAATGAAAAACAGAGGATAGACGATCTCAAAGTTATGAGATCGGTTCTTGCTGCAGGCAAAGACAACTAACCTCACCCCAAGACCTCTTTATTTATAGAATCTTGAGGATAAGAATTAGGAAACTAAATCCCCTAGATAAATGCAAATCCTACTAATTAAGGGATTTATACAAACTACCGATTTTATCCAATCAATTCTAATAAATAGGAAATATTTTCCTAACAATAGGAAATCTTTTCCTAACACAATGCGTAAGTCATCTCTAGTTCTAAATGCATTAATGTTTGATGTATATAGGTGTATATATTTATTTTTAAAAGATTTCATTTAGTTATTGATATATGCATTGTAATTATAAACTACCGAAAGAATGTTTTTGTATTACTGCAAACGAATTTTAGCTGCCATACGCGAGTCATAACTACTACTGGAAAAATGTTTTATGAATTAGAACAACATCATTTCTCGTAGCAACGTGGGGTGGATCCCTTCACTTATTAATGACAAACAGAGAAACTATATAGAATTTGAGGAGAAGCTTTCATACATATATATAGACGATCAATCCTTTATACTATATACTATTATTAATACTAATGTTGTGTTTGTTTGGATCTTAATTAAATGATTCAAAATTGAATCGTTCAACATTTTGAGTGTTTGTTTCTGACATCTGAATGAAATATGATAATGAATCATTTCATACTTGAAACATTCGCTTAACCATTAAGCTCCTATATGTTTGTAATATCTTCCATAAATTATACCAAAAACATTATCTTTACTCTATTAATATTGTTCATTCGAAATAAATAACAAAACATAGTATTAAAAAGAAATGCCATCCTTAATGAAGATTAGTTAATCAACACTCGGGAGCTATCTCTTCAATGGATTTCAAAAAGGAGTCCAATCATCGGTGGGAGTTTGGAAAACTGGAGATCAGATCCATCAAGAACGATAGGAGCAATGTAATTTTGGTAAAGGTAATAGGTGTTTTTAATCAAAGATATATCAGGAGCTTCATCCATCCATCTGTAATCAAGTTATGGAGAGTAAGTTTATCACATGATTTGGTTTTTTTCCTTGCGGACCAACAGCTATTCTAAGGTAATGTTGACTTTAGCGATATGGAGATAAATAAAATACCCAGTTTTGCAAAAAAAAAAAAAAATTCTTCACGACCAAGTTCATACACAATCTTAATTCATTTAAATTATGAACTCTTTAACGTTAATTATTTTATTTTAGCAGACACACCCTAACATCATTTAAAGTGGCGTAATAGTAACACGCACACACTGCCCTCCTTTCTTATGATTTACAATAATTATGACATTGTTTTGATAAAAATGCAGTTTTTTTTAAAGTGTCAAATTCGTCTAAATTGAACAGTATTCTAGGCCTTTCGTAATTGATATATGGTAAATTTTGATAAAAACCTAGTATTTATTTAATCATTAAAAAAACACAGTTTTTCAAAATGACAATATCACCCAAATTTCCTTATTAATTAATTAATTAACCTTTTACATACTAAAAGACTTTTACATACTAAAAGAGATGAGTTTTGGTTCTACTCGATTGTAGTTTTTAGTTTGCGTTCACATTACAAACGGTCCATCAACTTTGCTTATAGTTCCACAACGGTCCCTACACTTTACACTTTTTACCCTCTACTAAAAGAGATGACAAAGGTTGTAGTTTTGGTTCTACTCGATTGTAGTTTTTAGTTTGCGTCCACATTACAAACGGTCTAGCAACTTTGCTTATAGTTCCACAACGGTCCCTACACTTTACACTTTTTAAAGGGTAAAAAGTGTAAATATATAATTTAATTAAAATATAAAAAATTAATTTCACTCGAATTTATAACGGGCCATATCTTCTCGCTGGGTGCGAGTTAAATTTTTCAGAGACTACCGTTCAACTCGGAAAAATCTTACGAACCCAACGGGACTAACTATACGCGAAACGGACTCTTCTCAAAAAAACGCTAAACACAACGACAACCCGTATCTTCCCGCTCGGTACGAGTTAAATATTTTCGACGACAGCGTCAGACTCGAAATAATTTTATGAACAGAACGATACTAACTACGTTCGAAACGGACACTTTTTAAAAAACGCTAAACACAACGACAGCCCGTATCTTCCTGCTCGCCGCGAGTTAAATTTTTTTCCCAGCACCATTATGCTCAAAATAATTTTATCAACAAAACGAAACTAACTACGTTCGAACCGGACAGATTTTAAAAAACACTAAAGACGACGACACCAACAACGACGCATAACACATGATCCGTTTTCCCTTCTGTAAATAAAACTGCGTTAAATATGAATGCGCCGACCGAAAACACCCACCGCATCGCGCGAGCCGATCCGGACTAGTATAATACTAAAACAAGACCCGAATTTGGTCGTTTTACTAGGTAAAACCATAATAACATTCCACCTACAATTAACACACTTGATTTGACTTTAACTTCTCATCCATCTTCACATGCATTTTTTTTTTTTTAAATTCTCAAGTTACTTTATTTTTACATTTTCCTTCTAGATCAAGAAAATTTAGTTTCAAATTTTTACATATTCTTTTAAAAATTTTCTTATGATAACCTTATTAAATGTTGTTAACCTACGCAGCTAAGTTATGCATAGAAATTATTATTGATTTTTATTTAAAAATTATTCCGTTTTGCAAACATTATAATCAACTCTATTATGTCAGTCTGACTAATTAAACAATTGAAAATTAAATTATGCGTGTTTTATAGGTTAACTTGATTTGTTTTACTTTTTTTAAATAGAGTCGGGTAAAATTGTTTAACGAAAACGTATAATTTTATATAACAATAACCGTATCACTCGCAACAATGCTGCCTAACGAAGCAGGCCTATGTCATTTACTAGTTGAACACTTTTGTAGGCCTTTCTTGATTGATATATATGGTGATTATGACATTGTTTTGTTTAATCAAAAAGTTATAACATGATCTTAAGTCATAAGTTAGACAATAATTATTCGTTTACCATCCTACAAGTTTTAATATGTTATCTATGAAATTAGTATTATAAATGAAAGACGCCTTCTCTCAAACTATAATATATAATTTAATTGTTAACTAAAAAAATATTACAGTTGTTTAAAGTTGACAGTGACAAAGAAGAATATATAAAAAAAACTTTACTAAATGGCTATTGACCAAATAGTAGGGATCACAATGGATACCTGATCCGGTGGATATCCACCTGATCCACTCGATTATTCGTGGAAATGGACGATCTAAATGGATATGGATATGTATATGGATGAACCGAAATGAATATGGATATAGATGAAAAGTTTCATCTATGGAAGAACCGACTTTCACCCGAAATAACTAAATATATAAATTTATCACTCGAATTAATATCATTTATGTAGTGATATTCCATTAGTTATGTAACGACCCGGGATTTTCCAACGTTAATTATTAATAATTATTATTATTAATACTTGTGATTAAACGAATGTATGTTATTACATTTACATGTTGCCATGATTGCCCGTACTTGACTTTAAATGCCCGAAACGTCTTTGTGACACACGAAACTTTCACGAATAATATTTTTAGAATATTATTTACATTCATGATTAATTTTATTAATCATTTTAATTAACTATGGCTACTAGTTAGTTACTTGGTCTTTAATTGAATTAATTTGTTAATTAGTTGAACTTGGGCTTTTATTAGTGTTATGGACTCATGTTAGTGGACTTAAAGAGCCCACCCTACAATTTAAATGGACTAACTAGCCCACTCTTTCATGTAAGTAATACTTGGAACTAAACTAGAAGACTTAACTTAGTAAAGGATCTAATTAATTGTTCATTCCAATGCATGCACCCATTTTAACCAACTTTAAAGGCTTTAACATACAAGTGACTAGTGTGCAAACTTCTTCCTCCTTATTCCCTCAAAGCCGTCGGCATAGGGCCTTGAGATGTGTTCAAAATCTTTTTTTTTTTACTACTTGTTCACTAGTGTACTCCTTCACTCTTCACACACACAAATTACTTCACATTTTCTCTCATTACTTTCTCTCATTTTTCTCTCTAACACTTGTAAGCATTATGAACATTTCTCTTTTCTTTTCTTGCTTAAAAACCGTAAACTAACACCCCTTAATCATCATCATCACTTGTTCTTTGATTATTGTTTTGTTATTTGTTGTTGTTATTACTTACTTACTAGTTTATATTTATTATTTACTTACTAGTTTCAAGAATCAAACTTACTAGTTTCATTCTACTTTTATCTTGTAATTTCAAGAACACTCAAGAACTAAACTTACTAGTTTATGTTCTACATATGTTGTTTTAAAGATTGTAAGTTCATGGTGATAAAAATCATACTTGTGAATCATGTTTGTAAACTTAAAAGTTTACATTCTTAAATATCAAACTTTGGTTTGAATCTTTAAAGTATGAATCACCATGAATTATTTACTTGTTTACTTAGTTTATTACTTCATATTATGCACTTTAAATTTATTTTTGTTGATTAATATTGGTCAAATGTTACTAGTTAACTTTGATCTCATTAATCTTGAACTAAAGTTAACTTTAAAAGTTCAAGAACTTAGAAGTGTAACTCTTTAGTTATAACTTCATACACTTGTGTTAGATTTAACTTAATAACTTTAGATCTAGACTTTTGGGTCTTGGATCTTCAAGATCTAACTAAGAACTATGTTCTACATCTTAAGATCTTGTTTAGTTAGTTTACTTTCAAGTTTATAGTTCAATATTACTTTTATATTTCATGTATGTGTTAAATCTAAGACTTTGATGTAACTTTGGTTCATCAAAACACTTGCAACACTTAAGTGAGTTGTGCTTCATGTCTTAGACTTATACTTGGGTTATGATGGTCAAACTTTGGTGAAAATGATGCAAACACATCAACGAGTTGTACACTTGAAGCTATATGCATCAAGGATGAGAACCATGATAAGCATCGAGCACCAAGAACCACCGGAACCTACTGACCCTACTGTTCTAATTTTTATGTGTCTGACCCGTACGACCTGGGCTACTGTAATTATTATTTTCAGATAGCTCTATTCCCGAGTAGATAACTTTTCATATAGGACTCGTCTTAATCCGAGTTACGGTTTAGGATTTATGGCCCTCCGATCGTCACTATGTCCATTTAACGTTGTGCTGAAAATTCTGACCTACTCGTACTTAGACCGTCGCCACGGTCAAACGAAGACGAGTTTGCTTCTGTAATTTTTACCACAACTAAAGGACTCGTATACGGAGCCATGGCCACTGGTCTCACCTTATTTCAGTAGGTATAGAAGCCGTGGTGACTGACCGAACTCAGCCTTTGTTTTAAACTCTTTTCATGAACGAAACTTACTTTACACCTTTTGTTTGATGATGAATGATGATGACCCTTAAGACCTTATTTACATACTTTTAAACCTTTTCGGACGATTTACTGACTTAGTGATATTTGACTTAGGTTGAGGACCCGTTTGGATAACCTACTTACTTGCTTACTTTCTGACTCATACTTTACCGCTACTTTATCATTGTGAGTTATAGCATTCCCTTTTTACTTTAACTTATTTTGGGAACTGAGAATACATGCGGATTTTATATTTTACATACTAGGCACGAGTACTTAAACTTTATATACGTGTGGGTTATATAACGGCAGAAACATTCCCTTTAGCTCGGTAACGTTTAGTCATTGGTTTTTGAACCGGTGAACGCGAATCTTAGATATGGATCCATAGGGTTTGACATCCCCACTCGGGCTAGTAGCGCTAGCATTTAACGGGTGTTTAATACTTCGTAGACATACGCACTTGCCAAGTGTACTTTCAGGGGGTATAAATGTTAAGTTAGTTACCAAGTGCCCACGGTTAACATATACTTTATCATACTGTTTTGAAACGCTCTTTGTAGCACTGAAATCTCGTGGCCTACCTTACTTACTGTTATACTTAAACTATAGCTCACCAACCTTTTTGTTGACATTTTTAAGCATATTTTTCTCAGGTGCTTAAGGTTATTTGCTTCCGCTGTCGTGCTAGTCTTGCCGTAGACACCCGCTGCTCTAGTGTTATCACCGCATGAACTGTTAATCTTGCATTCAAACTTTAATACATTTGAAACTATGTTATGTAACGACCTAAGGGTCACATACATTTATTCATGCTTGCTATTCGTAGAAGCATACTGTTGGTGTAAAACAATTGACGTCGGTTATGACGTCATCTTTTTTATCGTGAATGCAACTTCTTTTATTACAGCATATAGTACTTAACCTTGTAATGATCCTGTTGTTGATGATTCGTACACGATGGTTTTGTACGAGGCATCACATTTGGTATCAGAGCATTGGTTGTAGGGAATTAGGTTGCATTAGTGAGTCTAAGACCGACCCGAGTAGGATTCACTAATAGGACTAATCTACAACTTGCTAGTTTACTTGTTTCCGCTGAACTTACTGCATGCTGCTGCTTACTTTTACTGCTACATGCCATATGCTACTCCATGATTTCACTACTGTATGATATTACTTGCTGTCGATTGCATGCTACTTCTGTTCGATTCGTTATTATTGCCATGCTACTTATTGTTATACATGATTTAAACTGTTGGCCTAATACGTGCTTGCTTTATGACTTACTGACATGGAAAAATTTATTTTTCCTTGTTCAGATGTCGGATACTCCACCTGCTATCGTTTTGGGCAGTTCAGACTCGTCAGCCACCCCACCTGTTGCTGCTGCCGAAACACCGATCCCGCTACCCACGAGTGACCCCGGCGCTTCATCTTCCGGAACTAGCAGCCAGGCGCCTGCCCTAGTGGTTACTTCTAGCGGAGCCCAGGACCCTTCAGAGATTCCAGCTCCATCTGCCCCCGGACCCTCAGGATCACAGCCCCGCTCCAGTGAGATTGTGATTCCCGCAGAGTTCGGGGAAGGTCCGTTCCGTAACCGGTATCGCCATTGGTGCCGACGCGCCCCTGATGGACGTCTCATTCTGATCGGACCCGCTAGGTACAGACAGATGATGGACGCTCAAGGACGGCCAGTTCAGCCACCCGTACAGCCACCACATGATTCGGACGACCCGTCATCCACTGATGCTTCATCTGACGACACTTCCTCAGACGACTCCAGTGATGATGTGGACCCTGCTGATGTACCTATACAGGCACCCTCCACCCCGCCGAAGAAGCGGTACCGTTTTGATGGCACCGTCATTCCAGGGGTGAATGGAGGTCGTGCTTTCACTGAAGCATTTGGTCGGCGTCGTAGGGTTACTGCTCGTAAGCGGCTTGTGCCGTACCCTGCCGACCCACAAGTGCGTAAGGAACCCCGTTACGTACTGACTATTTCTGGAGCCAGAACATCTGCACCCCGTTATGTAATGTCTGTACCACCTGCACCACCTGCACCACCGGCACCACCGGCACCACCCGCACCACCAGCACTACCTGCCTCACCATCTCCCACTGTCGAGGAATTGACAAGGGAGGTGGAGACCCTCCGAGCTCGAGTTGCTGAGCTAGAGGACCAGATGGCCCATGTTATGGACATCCTTCACCCACCTTCACCGTAGGGCTTTTATATTTAGATTTCATTATGTAATCTAGTTGTAGTTTTATGTATCACTTATGTATTGTATTAACTTATTATTATTAATGAATGGAACTTTGCGTTATTTAATTCTTGCACGACGTTCTATTTACATTACTGTACGATGATTCTGTGGTATTTGTACCTAGATGCGTTGTTTAATAACATGTGATGTTTTGATTCCATGTTGGTTACTATATACTGTATTATTACTATTTGAATACTGGATTTTGACTTGAGTCAAAATTTTTGTTTAGAACATCATGGCCAACGGACGATCAACACCTACCACTGCCCAAATCGAAGAGATGATTGCCGAAAGGGTAGCCGCAGCCATTGCGGAAATGCAACCCCAAGCTCCACCGCCACCGCCACCACCACCGGTTATGCAGCCCATTCGAAATGGGTGTACTTATAAGGAATTCCAGAGCTATAAACCACATAACTTCAGCGGCACTGAGGGACCGGTTGGTCTTACCAGATGGTTCGAGAAACTTGAATCAGTATTCCGAGTTAGCAACTGTTCGGAGGACAACAAAACCAAATTTGCTTCTTGCACGCTTTCTGACGGCGCGCTCACGTGGTAGAACACAATGGCACAGGCACAAGGCATTGATGAGGCGTATGCTACGCCATGGGAAGAATTTAAGTGTGCCATGATTGAGGAGTATTGTTCGAGAACCGAGATACAAAAGATGGAAATGGAGTTCATGCAGTTAAAGGCCGTTGGGAACGACCTTGATGGTTACAACAGGAGATTTTTGGAATTAGCCCTGATGTGTCCGAAAATGGTCACTCCGAAATTCAAGCGAATGGAAAGGTACTTCTGGGGACTCCCTAAGAGCATTAAGGGAAACGTCACCTCGTCCAAGCCACCGAATGTTCCCGAAGCGATGCGCATGGCGCATACTCTAATGAATCAAATAACCATCGATGAACTGGAGAAAACTAAGTCTGAAGCGGGTACTAGTGAGAAACGCAAATGGGATAACCACAACAACAACAACAACAACAACAACAACAACAACAACAACAACAACAACAACAACAACAACAACAACAGGGGAAGGAACTATGATCAAAACCTGGCGAAACGACATGAGGGTTTTAGGGGAAACAACAACGGTGGAAATCCCAATCCAAACACCAACACGAACCCGAACTACAAGGGAACCCTACCTCAATGCAAGAGGTGTTACAAACACCACACTGGGTATTGCAATGTTGTCTGTGAGAAGTGCCAATGGTCTGGACATATCGGGAAGGACTGCAAGGTCACCACTTTGAATGGAAAGCCGAACACCAATGGACCGAAAAAGTGCTACGAATGCGGACAGACGGGCCATTTCAGAAATGCGTGCCCAAACAAGCGAAAAGACGGCGGACCACCCCGTGGTAGAGCTTTCAACGTTAATGCAAGGGACGCACGCGAAAACCCCGACTTGGTGATAGGTATATTCAAAATCAACAATCTTTTAGCTTCTGTCTTATTTGATACTGGTGCGGATAGAAGTTATGTATGTATACATTTTTGCGATAAGATTAATTGGTCGTTTGTCCCGTTAAAATAGAGTATACTTGTCGAGGTCGCCAATGGAAAACTTGAGAAAGTTGACCATATTAGTCGAGGAGCTATTATCAACATAGCTGGTGCAGATTTCTAAATTGATTTGATACCTATCAAATTGGGAAGTTTTGACGTGATCATCGGTATGGATTGGTTGAGTAAGATAAAGGCTGATATTATTTGTGGAGATAAAGCTCTTCGTATACCACAAGGAGACGGTGAGCCACTGATCATTTACAGAGAGAGATGTACCTCGAAGCTGAACCTCATTAGTTGCGTGAAAGCGCAAAAGATTATGAAGAAGGGACGTCTTGCTGTCCTAGCGCATGTGAAAACAGTAGAAACCGAGGTGAAGAATGTGAACGACGTTCGAATTGTGAACGAATTTTCTGATGTCTTCCCAGAGGAATTGCCCGGATTACCGCCGCAAAGAGCAGTAGAGTTTCAAATCGATTTAGTGCCAGGAGCCGCACCTGTAGCTCGCACACCTTATAGACTCGCACCTTCCGAGATGCAAGAATTACAGAGTCAACTACAAGAGTTGTTAGATCGAGGATTTATCCAACCAAGCTTCTCGCCTTGGGGCGCACCTGTGTTGTTTGTGAAGAAGAAGGATGGATCCTTCCGTATGTGTATCGACTACCGTGAACTCAACAAATTGACAATCAAGAATCGGTATCCTCTCCCCCAAATAGACGATCTTTTTGACCAACTACAAGGATCAAGTGTTTACTCAAAGATCGATCTGCGATCCGGTTATCACCAGTTGAGGGTGAAGGAAAGCGATGTAATGAAGACTGCATTTAGAACTCGTTATGGTCATTATGAGTTTCTCGTGATGCCATTCGGTTTAACCAACGCACCTGCCGTGTTCATGGATCTCATGAATCGTGTCTGCAAACCATACCTGGATAAGTTTGTTATCGTCTTCATAGATGATATCCTCATCTACTCTAAGAGCGAAGAAGAGCATGAGCAACACCTCCGAGTAGTACTTGAACTCTTGAGACAAGAGCAGCTTTACGCCAAATTCTCCAAGTGTGAATTTTGGTTGAAGGAAGTCCAGTTTCTGGGTCATGTTGTGAGCGACCAGGGTATCAAAGTTAACCCCGCCAAGATTGAAGCCATCAGCAAGTGGGAGACCCCCACTACTTCGACTCATATTTGCCAATTCCTAGGTCTCACCGGTTACTACCGAAGGTTTATTGAAGGATTTTCTCTGATTACGCGTCCTTTGACCGCGCTGACTCACAAGGGTAAGAAGTTCATTTGGGAACCCGCACACGAATCAGCATTCCAAACTTTAAAGAAGAAGTTAACCACCGCACCTATCCTATCACTTCCTGAGGGTAGTGACGACTTTGTTGTTTATTGTGATGCATCGAAGAGTGGTTTTGGTTGTGTACTGATGCAACGATCAAAAGTTATTGCCTATGCCTCTCGCCAACTGAAGATTCACGAACGGAACTACACTACTCATGATCTTGAACTTAGAGCCGTTGTCTTTGCACTCAAATTGTGGAGACATTATTTGTATGGAACTAAGAGCACTATTTTCACCGATCACAAGAGTCTCCAGCACATCTTTGATCAGAAGCAACTGAATATGAGACAGCGTCGATGGATCGAGACGCTCAACGACTACAATTGTTAACTCCGTTATCATCCTGGCAAGGCCAATGTTGTAGCTGACGCTTTAAGCCGAAAGGAGAGGACGGCACCTCTTCGTGTTAGGGCTCTGAACATCACCATCCATTCGAACCTCAACAGGCAGATCAGAGTAGCCCAAGATGAGGCTCTCAAGAAGGAGAATATATCTCATGAACATCTGAACATACTTGTCTCTCGATTCGAGGTTAGGGAGTCTGGACTCCGATGTTATGCCGGAAGAATTTGGGTACCTCTTTATGGAGATCTACGGAACCTTATACTTGATGAAGCACACAAATCGAGATATTCGATTCATCCTGGAGCGGGCAAAATGTACCACGATCTTAAGGAACAGTATTGGTGGCCGAATCTTAAGAAGGACGTTGCGATTTATGTTGGTAAGTGTGATGACCCGAAAATTTTTGACTTATTTAAACCAATTCTCTATACGATTTATTATTTTAACACGTTAAACAAAGTCTGTTAGATTGAGTCTCAAAATTTTAGAACTGTTACATATATACAATTACCTTTGACTACTCTCGACGATTCATGAACAATTATATGTATGTATATATATGTACAAGTAAAAACGACTTTTCTACAGTAAAAATTACTTTGCTACAGTAAAACACTATTTGCTACAGTGAAACCGTATTTTGCTACAGTGCTAAAGTGAAAACGAGTTTGCTACAGTAAAACACTATTTGATGTCGATGAACTAGCAAACAAAAACAGAAAAGGCGGCCATGCGATCGCATGGCAAAACCACTGAAAACTCATGCGATCGCATGAGCTACAGTAAATGGAAAAGTATTATAAATACACCAGTTTGCTCGACGATTTTTTTTCAACTCTTTCTTATTCTTCTTCAATTTAAATTTAAATTTATAATTATAATTATAATTTTAATTTTAAGTTTAATAATAATAAAGTATATTCGAGTGTGTTTTAATTCGGGTTTCAAACCGTTTTAAGCTAAGGAAATATTGGGTATTGTCCGGGGTATTGTTCTTGAATCCAAGGCCAACCATACAGTCATCTACCATCATTACGTCTACGCAATTTGCCTACAATATTGAGTCTCAATATTGAACTGTGAGTTTATAGTCTCCCTTTTTAAATACTTTAAATATTTTTGGGCTGAGAATATATGCAATTTATTTTAAACGCGATAAGACACAAGTACATACTAAATTCTACACTGAGTTAAACCGAAAATCCCTTAGCTTTGGTAACTAGTAGCTGCCAGTACATAGGATATGGACTGGTGGGCGCGAATAATTGTATATGGATCCATAGGGCTTGACATCCCCGTCCGAGCTAGAGCGCTAGCCTTTTAACGGACGTATGTTATTTGAGTTTAAGACACGTTGGTTTGCGTGTATTAAAACGAATGGGGTAATTATCACTATAGCGTTAAGTTTAGTTACCAGGGTGCTCGGTTACGTAGAATCTATTGATAAACTTTTGATGAAATCTTGTGGTCTATCTTTATATATGTTTATGACTCGAGCAATTAAACCTATAACTCACCAACATTCGTGTTGACTTTTTAGCATGTTTTATTCTTAGGTCCTTAGAATGCTTCCGCTGTGATGTGCTTGTTGCCTGCATGGAGTCTCTCATGCTTTGTACAAAGTTTATTGCATTCAAAATAAAACTGCGTTGTGTAATAAATAACTGGACTGTGATGTCAACCTGTAAATTAAAGACTTATGTATTTCGGGGTTTTGCTTATACCTAAGCACTCGCCCACATGTTTATAACTTTCTATGTTTAGAAAGTCACTTATTTTAATGAATGCAATATTTTATCAAAACGTATCATATAGAGGTCAAAACCTCACTGTGAAATCAATGATTAACGTGCCACGTCAATAGCGATTTTGACGGGTCGTTATAGTTGGTATCCGAGCTTGAGGTCATAGGGAACCAGAAATTACATTAGTGTGTTTAACTGGTAATTGTTAGGATGCATTAGTGAGTCTGGACTATGACCATATTTGTTTTTACTGATTTTTGCTTATCATTTGGTCAAAAACATTATATGTAATATATTTATATGCTAACGTAATTGTTGTTTCAATTATGTGATAGATGACTTCTTCTAATCCTATCATTTTGTACGACTCGGAATCGGACACTGAATCTATTCTATCCACAACTGAAAAGGGCGTTCCAATACCTATTAAAGAAGAAATTGTGTTAGCCGGGGAATCTCAACTCCCGGTAAACCCAGAGGAGGTTCCAGCTCCACCCAGCTTTAGTTTTCCGGAGCCACAGTATCGTTGGCATGGACCCATGATCCCTGGAGTAAACGAGGATCGTCCATTTCTAAACAAATATGGACATTGGTCCAGATATACCGCCGACGGGCGGGTTGTGCCGATTACGCCTGGCAGATTTCGGTTCATGACCACCGGTACATATTCTTGCAGTTCGTCATCATATTCTCCTACACATGACTCAGACAGTTCGTCATCAGACGAGATCAGTAAGGAGGAGGATTTCGCTAATGAAATAAAAGAGATCACTAAGGAGAAATTCCAACTTGCTATAGATAATAAAAACAACCACAATAATAAAATGTCCTTAATTATTAAAAAAGAACAGGACCATTCGATCCGTAACCACCCTTATTGTATTAAACCCACTGAGGCAACGGGTACCTCAAAACCCCAACTAAAAATAAAATACACTGCTAGAATGTCTGTCGGACCATGTGCACACAAACAATTGGCAGAGAGAACCAAATGGGAAGAAGTTTCTGATAGTTCTGAATGAACGACCTCGCAACCATAAATCTTCCATGCGCTATTTTATTGCTTATGTGTGCTACTCTATCTTGTTATGTAAAATAAGCATATGTAAAATATCAGTATTGTATGGTATTGTATTATTTTGGTTTATTAATAATAAATGCATGGAATGATTATTTGTATTATTACTACTTCTTATTATTATTATTACATAATAATGTAGTAACTCGCTATAATTTTCATAGTGGAATATTATTAGGATTTTAGTAGTTAATTCCTTGTACTAGCTATTATGTATGAACTTAACGGGTAGGTAATACCCTAGAAATAATTATAAAATGCTAATAAGAAGAAAAGGCTTTTATAATAATCGGTTCATATTATTAATATGCTACGATTAACTATTGACAACTCATTTTACCTATAATATTCTATATGATTAAATTATATCTGTTGTGTTTATTGAAGAAACATGTCTCAAATGTCGGATGCTGAGTTTGAGCAACTAGTCGAGAAACGTGTGAATGAAAGAATTGCTGCAACCGAAGCAGCAAAAGCAGCAGCCGAAGCAGCAGCTAAAGCAGCAGCCGTAAACACAAATTCACGAAACGGATGCTCATACAAAACTTTTCAAGGATGCAAACCACAGACGTTTAGTGGAACCGAGGGACCAGTCGGTCTAACCCGATGGTTTGAAAAGATGGAGTCCGTTTTCAAAATCAGTAATTGTGCGAACGGAGACAAGTCAAAGTATGCTTCGTGTACGTTGCAAGACGGTGCACTTACTTGGTGGAACAATTATGCTAAAGCAGAAGGAATATATACGGCATATGATATCTCTTGGGAAGAACTGAAAAAGATGCTAATCGAGGAGTACTGTCCTCGAAACGAGATCAGAAAAATGGAATCTGAGTTACGTAATCTGAAGGTTATCGGCGCGAATCTCAATAACTATGAAAAGCGTTTCATGGAACTAGCCTTGTTGTGTCCCGAATTGGTGCCAAACGAGAAACGAAAGATAGAAATGTATATTGACGGTTTATCGATCAATATCAAAGGAAATGTTACATCGTCCAAACCGAATACGATGCAGGAAGCCATGACAATGGCACACCAACTCATGGACCAGATCACAGAGAGTTCGATTAAGGCACCAATTACCGAAGTCAAGACAACTGAAGGAAAGAGGAAATGGGAAGACTATAAGGGCAAAAGTACTCACCTGAAGAAACAAGAAACTTTTAAAGGTAAACAAGATGGGGCAACTGCAAGTCCTAACTATAAGGGACCTCATCCGTTCTGCAAAAGGTGTTACACACATCATGCAGGCTATTGCCAAGTGGTCTGTGATAAGTGCAACAAGAAAGGACACGTGGCGAAAGATTGTTATGCCACCGTTTCTGAAGTAAAGACAAAATTGACCGATGTCAAGAAATGTTATGGATGCGGGAAGTCTGGTCACTTTATAAATCAATGCCCTGATAAGGAGAAGAACAAAGAACCCGCACGAGGGAGGGCATTTAATGTTAGTGCCAGTAAAGCACGTGAGGATCCTAATCTTGTCACGGGTACGTTTACCGTTAATAATCAGCTAGCTTCTATTATGTTTGATACGGGTGCTGATAGAAGTTATATGTGTAAAGACTTTAGTTTTAAACTAAAATGTGCATCATTACCTCTAGACGATAAATATACTATTGAATTAGCTAATGGTAAACTGATAAAAGCCGATAAAATTTGCCATGGTTGCGAAATGAATCTCGCTGGTGAAACCTTCAAAATCGATTTGATACCCGTAGAATTAGGAAGTTTTGACGTAATCGTTGGCATGGACTGGATGTCCAAAACAAGAGCGGAAGTTGTTTGCGCTGAGAAAGCAATCCGCATCCCTCGTAAGGATGAAACGTCATTAATGATTTATGGGGAGAAGAGCAACTCAAATCTGAACTTTATCAGCTGTATGAGGGCCCAGAAACTTATAAGAAAAGGTTGTTATGCTATTCTGGCACACATAAAGAAGATCGATACTGAAGAAAGAAGCATTAATGACATGCCGGTTGTAAGAGAATATCCCGGAGTATTTCCAGAAGAATTACCGGGGCTACCTCCACATAGATGTGTAGAATTCCAGATTGATCTCATACCAGGAGCTGCACCTGTAGCCCGATCTCCATATAGACTTGCACCTTCAGAAATGCAAGAATTACAAGACCAGTTGCAAGAATTATCGGACCGTGGATTTATTCGTCCTAGTTTTTCACCTTGGGGTGCTCCTATTCTGTTCGTCAAGAAGAAGGATGGATCTATGAGAATGTGCATAGATTACAGAGAATTAAACAAATTAACGATCAAGAATCGGTACCCATTACCGAGGATTGATGATTTGTTTGATCAATTGCAAGGATCAAGTGTTTATTCTAAGATTGATCTACGCTCCGGATATCATCAACTGAGAGTGAAGGAAGAAGATGTTCCTAAAACCGCGTTCAGAACCCGTTACGGTCACTATGAGTTTCTAGTCATGCCTTTTGGATTAACTAATGCTCCAGCAGTATTCATGGATCTAATGAATCGCATCTGTAGACCGTATTTAGACAAATTTTTCATTGTTTTTATCGACGACATATTGATTTACTCGAAGAACAAGGAAGAACATGAGCAACACTTAAGACTGGTACTGGAGATACTCAAGAAAGAAGAATTGTACGCAAAATTTTTGAAGTGTAATTTCTGGTTACAAGAAGTACAATTTTTGGGCCATGTTGTCAGTAAACATGGAATTAAAGTTGACCCCGCCAAGATCGAAGCCATTAGTAAATGGGAAACCCCGAAGACTCCAACACAAATTCGCCAATTCTTAGGTCTTGCTGGTTACTACCGAAGATTCATTCAAGATTTCTCTAGAATCGCCAAACCCTTAACTGCATTGACTCAAAAGGGAAAGAAGTATGATTGGTCCACAGAACAGGAATCCTCATTCTAGTTATTAAAGAAGAAGTTAACGTCTGCACCCATTTTGTCATTACCGGAAGGAAATGATGATTTCGTGATCTATTGTGATGCTTCACGCCAAGGTTTAGGATGTGTATTAATGCAACGCACAAAAGTCATCGCATATGCCTCACGACAACTAAAAATTCATGAAAAGAACTATACGACGCATGATTTAGAACTTGGAGCAGTAGTTTTTGCACTCAAAATATGGAGACACTATCTATATGGCACCAAGTGTACAGTGTACACTGACCATAAGAGTCTTCAGCATATTTTTGATCAAAAACAACTCAATATGAGGCAACGTCGCTGGGTAGAGTTGTTAAACGATTACGATTGTGAAATCCGTTACCACCCCGGAAAGGCTAATGTTGTAGCTGATGCCTTAAGTCGAAAAGAAAGAGTAAAACCTCTTAGGGTTCGAGCTTTGAATATTACAATTCGTACTGATCTCACAAAGCAAATTCAAGCAGCACAGTTAGAAGCTTTAAAAGAAGAAAACGAAAAAGGCGAAATGAGCAAAGGGTTAGAAAAACAACTTGAAGTAAAAGCCGATGGAACCCTGTATTTTGCTGGTAGGATATGGGTACCAAAACATGGTAACCTAAGACAACTAGTACTGGATGAAGCACACAAAACGAGGTACTCAATTCACCCAGGAAACGGGAAAATGTACCACGATCTCAAGAAGTTTTATTGGTGGCCTAATATGAAGACAGAAATTGCTACTTATGTAAGCAAATGTTTGACGTGTGCAAAGGTCAAAGCTGAGCACCAAAAGCCGTCAGGATTACTGCAACAACCGGAAATTCCGCAGTGGAAATGGGAAAGAATAACCATGGATTTCATTACGAAATTGCCAAGGACTGCAAGTAGTCATGATACTATTTGGGTGATAGTTGATCGTCTAACTAAATCAGCTCACTTTCTACCAATAAAGGAGACAGACAGTATGGAGAAATTAGCACGCCTATATTTGAAGGAAGTAGTTTCCAGGCATGGTGTACCCATCTCTATCATATCTGATCGCGACACCCGATTCACATCACGTTTTTGGCAATCATTACAAAAAGCATTGGGAACTCGATTAGATATGAGCACCGCTTATCACCCACAGACAGATGGTCAAAGTGAAAGAACAATACAAACATTGGAAGACATGTTACGGGCATGCGTGATTGACTTTGGAACCAGTTGGGATCGACACTTACCGTTGGCAGAATTTTCATACAATAACAGCTATCATACGAGCATCAACGCAGCGCCATTTGAAGCACTTTACGGTAGAAAGTGCAGATCTCCTATCTGTTGGAGTGAAGTAGGAGAAAGACAACTTACTGGACCAGAAATTATTCATGAAACCACCGAAAAGATCATTCAAATACAACAGCGATTGAAAACGGCCATGAGTCGCCAAAAGAGTTATGCTGATGTAAGAAGAAAACCACTAGAATTTCAAGTGGGCGACAAAGTCATGTTGAAAGTGTCACCCTGGAAAGGCGTTGTACGATTCGGTAAACGAGGAAAGCTAAGTCCTAGGTACGTAGGACCCTTTGAAATCACCGAAAGAATTAGAGCAGTTGCTTATCGATTAAAGCTACCGCAAGAACTTAGTAGTGTTCACGACACATTTCACGTGTCAAATTTGAAGAAATGTTTAGCTGAAGAGGATGTCGTAATTCCTCTTGACGAATTACGAATTAATGATAAACTCCATTTTGTCGAAGAACCTGTCGAAATCATGGACCGTGAGGTCAAACAATTAAAACAAAGCAAAATACCGATAGTTAGAGTTCGTTGGAACGCAAGACGAGGACCCGAGTTTACTTGGGAACGTGAAGATCAAATGAAGCAAAAGTATCCACATTTGTTCACTGATATCGCTCATGAAACAGGTACTACTCAAAATTTCGGGACGAAATTTTCTTTAACGGGGAGGTACTGTGATGACCCGAAATTTTTTGACTTATTTAAACCAATTCTCTATACGATTTATTATTTTAACACGTTAAACAAAGTCTGTTAGATTGAGTCTCAAAATTTTAGAACTGTTACATATATACAATTACCTTTGACTACTCTCGACGATTCATGAACAATTATATGTATGTATATATATGTACAAGTAAAAATGACTTTTCTACAGTAAAAATTACTTTGCTACAGTAAAACACTATTTGCTACAGTGAAATCGTATTTTGCTACAGTGCTACAGTGAAAACACTATTTGCTACAGTAAAACACTATTTGCTACAGTAAACACTATTTGCTACAGTAAAACACTATTTGCTACAGTAAAACACTATTTGCTACAGTAAAACACTATTTGCTACAGTAAATACTATTTGCTACAGTAAAACACTATTTGCTACAGTAAAACACTATTTGCTACAGTAAAACACTATTTGCTACAGTAAAACACTATTTGATGTCGACGAACTAGCAAACAAAAACAGAAAAGGTGGCCATGCGATCGCATGGCAAAACCACTGAAAACTCATGCGATCGCATGAGGTACAGTAAATGGAAAAGTATTATAAATACACCAGTTTGCTCGACGATTTTTTTTCAACTCTTTCTTATTCTTCTTCAATTTAAATTTAAATTTATAATTATAATTATAATTTTAATTTTAAGTTTAATAATAATAAAGTATATTCGAGTGTGTTTTAATTCGGGTTTCAAACCGTTTTAAGCTAAGGAAATATTGGGTATTGTCCGGGGTATTGTTCTTGAATCCAAGGCCAACCATACAGTCATCTACCATCATTACGTCTACGCAATTTGCCTACAATATTGAGTCTCAATATTGAACTGTGAGTTTATAGTCTCCCTTTTTAAATACTTTAAATATTTTTGGGCTGAGAATATATGCAATTTATTTTAAACGCGATAAGACACAAGTACATACTAAATTCTACACTGAGTTAAACCGAAAATCCCTTAGCTTTGGTAACTAGTAGCTGCCAGTACATAGGATATGGACTGGTGGGCGCGAATAATTGTATATGGATCCATAGGGCTTGACATCCCCGTCCGAGCTAGAGCGCTAGCCTTTTAACGGACGTATGTTATTTGAGTTTAAGACACGTTGGTTTGCGTGTATTAAAACGAATGGGGTAATTATCACTATAGCGTTAAGTTTAGTTACCAGGGTGCTCTGTTACGTAGAATCTATTGATAAACTTTTGATGAAATCTTGTGGTCTATCTTTATATATGTTTATGACTCGAGCAATTAAACCTATAACTCACCAACATTCGTGTTGACTTTTTAGCATGTTTTATTCTCAGGTCCTTAGAATGCTTCCGCTGTGATGTGCTTGTTGCCTGCATGGAGTCTCTCATGCTTTGTACAAAGTTTATTGCATTCAAAATAAAACTGCGTTGTGTAATAAATAACTGGACTGTGATGTCAACCTGTAAATTAAAGACTTTTGTATTTCGGGGTTTTGCTTATACCTAAGCACTCGCCCACATGTTTATAACTTTCTATGTTTAGAAAGTCACTTATTTTAATGAATACAATATTTTATCAAAACGTATCATATAGAGGTCAAAACCTCACTGTGGAATCAATGATTAACGTGCCGCGTCAATAGCGATTTTGACGGGTCGTTATAGTAAGTGTTTGACTTGTTCGAAAGTTAAAGCCGAGCATCAGAGGCCTTCTGGATTACTGCAACAACTGGAAATCCCACAATGGAAGTGGGAAAGGATAACAATGGATTTCATTACTAAGCTGCCGAAGACGGTGGGCGGATACGATACCATCTGGGTTATCGTTGACCATCTTACCAAATCTGCACACTTTCTAGCGATGAAGGAAACAGATACAATGGAGAGACTTGCTCAATTATACATCAAAGAGGTTGTATCTCGTCATGGTGTACCTTTATCGATCATCTCAGATCGCGATCCCCGTTTTGCTTCTAGATTTTGGCGTTCTTTGCAAGAAGCCATGGGAACTCGTCTTGACATGAGTACTGCTTATCACCCTCAGACTGACGGGCAAATTGAACGCACAATTCAGACTTTGGAAGACATGTTGCGTGCATGTGTCATTGATTTTGGAAAGGCCTGGGAAAGGCATTTGCCGTTAGCCGAATTCTCGTACAACAACAGTTATCACTCGAGCATTAATGCTGCACCTTTCGAAGTGTTGTATGGCCGCAATTACCGATCTCCTATTTGTTGGGCCGAAGTAGGCGAAAAGCAAATCACCGGACCCGAGGTAGTCCATGAAACAACGGAGAAGATTGCTCAGATTCAAGCTAGACTTAAGACTGCTCGTGACCGTCAAAAGAGTTATGCCGATCTTAAACGTAAAGACTTTGAATTCAACGTCGGTGACCGTGTAATGTTGAAGGTTACACCTTGGAAAGGTGTGATCCGTTTTGGAAAACGTGGAAAGTTAAACCCACGATACATTGGTCCTTTTGAAATCTTGGAACGTGTTGGACCCGTTGCTTACCGTTTGGATCTACCAGCACAATTGAGCTCAGTTCATCCTACCTTCCACGTGTCAAACTTGAAGAAGTGTCTTGCTGCACCCGAACTCATCATACCACTTGAAGAACTTATAATTGATGACAAACTTCACTTTGTGGAAGAACATGTTGAAATTATGGATCGAGAGATCAAAACTTTGAAACACAACAAGATTCCGATCGTCCGAGTGCGATGGAATACCAAACGAGGACCTGAGTTTACTTGGGAGCGAGAGGATCAAATGATGCGGAAGTATCCTCACCTTTTCCCGACTCCTCCATCTACCTCATCTTAAAATTTCGGGACGAAATTTTCTTTAACAGGTGGGTAATGTAACGACCCTGGATTTTCCAACGTTAATTATTAATAATTATTATTATTAATACTTGTGATTAAACGAATGTATGTTATTACATTTACATGTTGCCATGATTGCCCGTACTTGACTTTAAATGCCCGAAACGTCTTTGTGACACACGAAACTTTCACGAATAATATTTTTAGAATATTATTTACATTCATGATTAATTTAATTAATCATTTTAATTAACTATGGCTACTAGTTAGTTACTTGGTCTTTAATTGGATTAATTTGTTAAATAGTTGAACTTGGGCTTTTATTAGTGTTATGGACTCATGTTAGTGGACTTAAAGAGCACACCCTACAATTTAAATGGACTAACTAGCCCACTCTTTCATGTAAGTAATACTTGGAACTAAACTAGAAGACTTAACTTAGTAAAGGATCTAATTACTTGTTCATTCCCATGCATGCACCCATTTTAACCAACTTTAAAGGCTTTAACATACAAGTGACTAGTGTGCAAACTTCTTCCTCCTTATTCCCTCAAAGCTGTCGGCCTAGGGCCTTGAGATGTGTTCAAAATCTTTTTTTTTTACTACTTGTTCACTAGTGTACTCCTTCACTCTTCACACACACAAGTTACTTCACATTTTCTCTCATTACTTTCTCTCATTTTTCTCTCTAACACTTGTAAGCATTATGAACATTTCTCTTTTCTTTTCTTGCTTAAAAACCGTAAACTAACACCCCTTAATCATCATCATCACTTGTTCTTTGATTATTGTTTTATTATTTGTTGTTGTTATTACTTACTAGTTGTTATTTATTATTTACTTACTAGTTTCAAGAATCAAACTTACTAGTTTCATTCTTCTTTTATCTTGTAATTTCAAGAACACTCAAGAACTAAACTTACTAGTTTATGTTCTACATATGTTGTTTTAAAGATTGTAAGTTCATGGTGATAAAAATCATACTTGTGAATCATGTTTGTAAACTTAAAAGTTTACATTCTTAAAGATCAAACTTTAGTTTGAATCTTTAAAGTATGAACCACCATGAATTATTTACTTGTTTACTTAGTTTATTACTTCATATTATGCACTTTAAATTTATTTTTGTTGATTAATATTGGTCAAATGTTACTAGTTAACTTTGATCTCATTAATCTTGAACTAAAGTTAACTTTAAAAGTTCAAGAACATAGAAGTGTAACTCTTTAGTTATAACTTCATACACTTGTGTTAGATTTAACTTAATAACTTTAGATCTAGACTTTTGGGTCATGGATCTTCAAGATCTAACTAAGAACTATGTTCTACATCTTAAGATCTTGTTTAGTTAGTTTACTTTCAAGTTTATAGTTCAATATTACTTTTATATTTCATGTATGTGTTAAATCTAAGACTTTGATGTAACTTTGGTTCATCAAAACACTTGCAACACTTAAGTGAGTTGTGCTTCATGTTTTAGACTTATACTTGGGTTATGATGGTCAAACCTTGGTTAAAATGATGCAAACACATCAACGAGTTGTACACTTGAAGCTATATGCATCAAGGATGAGAACCATGATAAGCATCGAGCACCAAGAACCACCGGAACCTACTGACCCTACTGTTCTACTGTTTCTGTGTCTGACCCATATGACCTGGGCTACCGTAATTATGATTTTCAGATAGCTCTGTTCGATTAGATAACTTTTCATATAGGACTCGTCTTAATTCGAGTTACGGTTTAGGATTTATGGCCCTCCGATCGTCACTATGTCCATTTAACGTTGTGCTGAAAATTCTGACCTACTCGCACTTAGACCGTCGCCACGGTCAAACGAAGATGAGTTTGCTTCTGTAATTTTTACCACAATTAAAGACTCATATACGGAACCATGGCCACTGGTCTCACCTTATTTCAGTAGGTATAGAGGCCGTGGTGACTGACTGAACTCAGCCTTTGTTTTAAACTCTTTTCATGAACGAAACTTACTTTACACCTTTTGTTTGATGATGAATGATGATGACCCTTAAGACCTTATTAGCATACTTTTAAAGCTTTTCGGACAATTTACTGACTTAGTGATATTTGACTTAGGTTGAGGACCCGTTTGGACAACCTACATACTTGCTTACTTTCCTACTCATACTTTACCGCTACTTTATCATTGTGAGTTATAGCATTCCCTTTTTACTTTAACTTATTTTGGGAACTGAGAATACATGCGGATTTTATGTTTTTACATACTAGGCACGAGTACTTAAACTTTATATATGTGTGGGTTATATAACGGCAGAAACATTCCCTTTAGCTCGGTAACGTTTAGTCATTGATTTTTGAACCGGTGAACGCGAATCTTAGATATGGATACATAGGGTTTGACATTCCCACTCGGGCTAGTAGCGCTAGCATTTAACGGGTGTTTAATACTTCTTAGACATACGCACTTGTCAAGTGTACTTTCAGGGGGTATAAACGTTAAGTTAGTTACCAAGTGCCCACGGTTAACATATACTTTATCATACTGTTTTGAAACACTCTTTGTAGCACTGAAATCTCGTGGCCTACCTTACTTACTGTTATACTTAAACTATAGCTCACCAACCTTTCTGTTGACGTTTTTAAGCATGTTTTTCTCAGGTGCTTAAGGTTATTTGCTTCCGCTGTCGTGCTAGTCTTGCCGTAGACACCCGCTGCTCTAGTGTTATCACCGCATGAACGGTTTATCTTGCATTCAAACTTTAATACATTTGAAACTATGTTATGTAACGACCTAAGGGTCACATACATTTATTCATGCTTGCTATTCGTAGAAGCATATTGTTGGTGTAAAACAATTGACGTCGATTATGACGTCATCTTTTTATCGTGAATGCAACTTCTTTTATTACAGCATATAATACTTAACCTTGTAATGATCCTGTTGTTAATAATTCGTACACGATGGTTTTGTACGGGGCTTCACAAGTTATATTCATCTTTCTTTATATTTTCTCTAAAAAATAAAAAATTTCTTATATTTGTGTTTCATTTAAATCATTAATTATATTTATCGTACTTTAGTGGTTTAAATGTGATTCCATGTAACTAAAAAATAAACAACTTACAAGTAATCAATATCTTTACATGTTTAATAGTTGTTTACTATTTGTTATATAAATTAGTAAAAAATGTGACTTTTAGTCGCATAAACTATTAAGAAATATTACTTTGATCGTCTTTGTTAAAAATAAAATAAATTTAAATGGATATGGATGATTATCCATTAACTCGCTTCACCCGAAGGATATCCATATCAATGGATGAAATTTTTATAAATTGATATGGATATGGATATGAACTAAAAACATAATTAGATATGAATATGGATACGACCTCATCCGATCTATATCCGATCCATTGCCATGCCTACCTGATAGTATCGATTTGCCCCTCTGATCTTAAAGTCATGAATCCAAGTCTACATTATATATCTATTCGTAGAAAAAGATGTGCATGATTACCTAAAAATATATAATATATATATATATATATATATATATATATATATATATATATATATATATATATATATATATATATATATATATAACTAGTTTTCGAACCCTCGCTTCGCGCCGGGGGTTCGATTTTTCAATGTATTTTATTGCGTTTAGTTTGTAAAATTATTTCGTAACTAACGATGATTTCTTTGAAGCGCAACTCGAGTCGAACTAAAAGGTATAACTCGTGAAAGATTTAAATGTTATTTTAAATTAACAATATATGTGCATCTCCGCGTTTCGCTATGGAATTGTCGACTTTTAAAAATTTAACGCAAAATCAACGTGTATGAAAAGTACCCCAAAAATTTGGTGTTTTTTAAAAAGCGTCTGTTTTGCGTATAATTAATGACATTGTGTTCCTAAAATTATTTCGAGTTTAACGATGGTGTCGGAAAAATTTAACTCGTTGCGAGCGAGAGGATATAACCCGTTGAATATTTTGGTGGAGTTTATTTAAGATTTTTTATAAAAATGGTTATTTGACACTTTACCCCCCTGTTTGGGGGGTCGATTTGATTTTTTTTTAAAAAGGGGGGGGGGGGGGTTGGTTTGTAAGTGAAACTAAGGGGGGAAAAGTGAAAAGACGAAAACGCCTCTAATTATTATTAACTAGAAAAAATTTGACCGCGCGTTGCTGCGGTTGTATTCGGCGCGCGATCGAATTTGAATATACCTTGTTTGGTACCTAATATATCTAATAGGTTGGGTTGTTTGTTGGACGTGTATGTATATGTATGTAATTTAGCCCAAAATATTTAATTTTTTAACGATATCCGTTTCGCGTATAGTTAGTCACGTTGTGTTCGTAAAATTAATTCGAGTTGAAAGGTGGTCTCGGAAAAATTTAACTCGCACTGAGCGTGAATATAGAGCCCGTTATTTAGTGTTTTTTTAACGATGTCCGTTTCGCATATAGTTAGTCCCGTTGGGTTCGTGAGATTTTTTCGAGTTGAACGGTGGCTTTGGAAAAATTTAACTCGCACCGAGTAAGAAGATGGGGCCCGTTATAAATTTAGGTGGAATAAGTTTTTTTTATTTTAATAAAATTATATATTTACATTTTTTACCCCTGAAAAAGTGTAAAGGTGAGGAGGCGATGTGTAAATTGTGCGAAAGTTGGGGGCTCTTTGTAGTGTGAACGCAAACTCAAAACGACATTGCGTTATAACTGAAACGACCAAAAACCCCATGACATTTAGTATGTAGGGATAATAATTATTTTTATCTAATAGATAGTATAGTGATATATATAATATATACTCTGTATAAATATAATATATAAATAAATACAATAAAATTGGATGTATAATAGAGTTTTGATGTTACATACGTGAAAATTTACTTATTTGATTTTTGTCACGTATGTAACATGACTCGAACAAGTTGCGGGTGTAGTTGGCTCAGTCAGCTCAATATTTATATACTCCGTATATATTATATGAGATTAAAATTAGAAATCGAACAAAAATAGAAACTATATTTGGTATTTCAAGAAAGAAAAAGAGGGAGGTGATGATGATGTGTTTATAATGAAAAAGAAGATGCGGTGGGATACGGGTAACACCCACCTTTTGGCGTGATCCATTCGGCATTAAAAGTTGGTCCATCATGTTGAACGTGAAACTGACGTGTGTTTGGGGACCATCTGACCATCTCTCTACGTTATCTTTATCATGAGGTGATATTTTGCGTTTCACCTCTTTTTTAATATATTCACCATAATTTTTTTTTTTTTTAAAAGCAGATAGAAATTTTATTAATAGAAAACAAATACTACATATTACAATAAACACAAGCAAGCATATTAGCAACTCCAAACTCAAACCCACCAAGTAGACAACTTGATCACAAGCCGGACAAGCATGAGCCACGGTGCTGAACCTCAGCAACAAAGGGGCTCAAAACCCACCCATTTAGCCACCACCTTGAACAGAGCTGTCTCAACAATTCGAAGGCCCTAGGCGAAAATAAAAATATGCCCTCACACACGTTTAATTTTTTAATACATATAAAAAGATAGTACTCCGTAATACTTAAATTTATCAATTTGTATATACTTACAATGCATTTAACTATTTAAAATAACAATATTACAACTTTAATTGACATTTTTTATTTAACTAAATATAATATTTTGAGAAATATATATATATATATATAAATATATATATATATATATATATATATATATATATATATATATATATATATATATATATATATATATATATATATATATATATATATATATATATATATAAAATTGTGGACCCTTCAAACTTTTTGAACCCTAGGCGGTTGCCTATCTTGTCTATGTCCAAAGACGCCTCTGACCTTGAAGTAGAATACGAGGTCAGGTTGTAGCAGGCCCGATACTAGCAAGCTATAGATTGTATAAAAAACAAACGAAATACACGAAGTTTTAGAAAATATTTTCCAATAAAAACTAATAAGAAATTTTTACTCCTACGTTCCAATAGATAGTGCACATATAAAAATCATGTTTAAGAAATTTCATATTACACTATACTATTTCTAATTTTACAAGTCTACTCTTTCTTTTTTTCTTATTCTTTAAGTTTATATGCAAAAGTTAAGGTATTAAGAAACGTTACCTCATTACTTTTATTTGTTAATAGAAGTGAACTATTTATTTAGGAGAACTCAAATGAAAAATACTATGATTAATTTAGTACATTTGAAAATGGATATAACAAAATTCATATTAGAAATATCAATTCCCTTCTCCAAACCCTTTTAAAATTTAATTCAAATACGCCTTAAATATAGTAATTTTTCCGATCTCGAATTATTATTTGAGTTTACTTTTTATTAGATTTATAATATTATTGTGATTGTGAGTTGTCTATTATACCCTTGGTTAAATGAGTTATTTTAATTAATTTAAGTTATTATAAAGAGTAAAGAGTAAATTTGTTTTTATATTAAAGTCATTTTCAATTCTAAAAACGGGTTTAACTGAAAACTGTTATATTTCAGTAGGCTTATAACTACCTTTAGTGGCCTGGTTCAATATATTCAAATTGAAAGAACCAATAAAAGAGAGATGTGTTGTAGAAGATATAGGAGAGAAAGAGGTTGAAGAGAGGTGTGATGTATTTAATGTATATGTGTGTTTTTGTAACTTACATTATGCACATATATATAGTACAAATTTTACTATCCATATTTGACTAATTACCATCCATATTTAACTACTAAATTTACAACACTCCCCCTTGGATGGTAATTTTTTTAAAGAACAATTAATACTGCCTCGTTAAAAACCTTGCTAAAGAAAACCCAGTGGGATAAAACTTTAGCTAAGGGAAAAAGAGTGCAGTATAGAGTTGACTCCCCCTCAAGTAGACAACGCTGAGTCGTCACATCTTTTGAACTTGCCTCATGCCAATATTGTGAACGTATGTTTTGAAAACAGCGATTGACAGTGCTTTGGTATAAAGATCAGCAGAGTTGTTGATTGAACGTATCTCATTTTAATCTGGTTGTCTTTTACGAGATCTTGAGTATATGAGAAGAATCTGAGATTTTCATCTGAAACTGTATCATCTAAATCTTTTATGTACAAGTTTGACCCATGTGATTTGTCTACAGTCTCCTTCATGGTTTGCTCAAACTGTTGTTTCAATTCCTATTCCCTTTCAGTCTTTTTCTGAGCCTTACCAATATACCATTCTTTTCCATCAAACTTATGACCGTTAAGACCGTTTATAGCTTTAGCGCCTCGTCAGCATTTATGTTTTGTTCTATCATTTTTGATACTCTTCTTTCATTTGTACTATGTAAGCTGTATTATCTTCATAGATAGTTGTTGGGCTTTTATAGCCTTCTAGTCCACAAGAATCAATAATGATTTGTATCATTGATCTTAACTAAAATCATTCCTGAGTAGCTTCATGTAATGCAATCACTTCGGCATGATTTGATGATGTTGCAACAAGTGTTTGTTTTGAGAACGTCATGATATTGCGGTGCCTCCATTTAGGAATACATATCCAGTTTGAGATTTAGCTTTATGTAGATCAGATAAATAATCTGCATCTGTATAACCAAATAAATCTTGTTTCGAGTTGTTAGAATAAAATAATTATAAATCAGTAGTTCCCCTAAGGTATCAAACTATTTGTTTGATCCCATTCCAATGTCTTTTGGTAGGGGCTGAGCTGAACCTTGTCAACAAATTAACTGCAAAAGAAATGTCAGATCTTGTATAATTTGTAAGATACATAAGAGCCCCAATTGCACTAAAATATGGAACTTCTGAACCAAGAAGATCTTCATGATCTTCTAGAGGATGAAATGGATTAGTATCAATATTAAGATCTAACAACCATATGAGTACTTAATGGTTTTTGTCTTGTCCATATTAAAATATTTTAAAATCTTTTCGGTATAAGTTGTTTGATGTATAAGTAAGTTATTAGTTATATGCTCAATATGTAAATCAACGTAATACTTGATTTTTTTTTATTTTAAAATCTTTCTTTAGAAGTTGAATGGCTTCATAGATTTCTTTATTTAAGATAATTGATATAAACAGCTATGATCACATATCCGAACATTGTTTTTATAAAACACACGTGCAAATAAGTTTATATGTATACCCTTTTCTTATCAAGTAGTAATATAATCGATTATACCACATACGTCCCGATTGTATAAACCCATTTAGAAATCTTTGTGATTTAATGGAATATATTCCCTTGGGTTTTGCATTAGATGCTTATGATACCTTAACCCTTCAGGTATATTTATATATATATATATATATATATATATCACTATT
Source organism: Rutidosis leptorrhynchoides (assembly GCF_046630445.1). Taxonomy (NCBI): domain Eukaryota; kingdom Viridiplantae; phylum Streptophyta; class Magnoliopsida; order Asterales; family Asteraceae; genus Rutidosis; species Rutidosis leptorrhynchoides. The sequence continues at coordinate 115,025,154 of NC_092336.1, forward strand.
AAGTGATCCATACAGATAAGTAGTAACAACATCCATGAGATGCATTTAAATAACTACCAGGTTGATTAAGTATCTAATAAGTAATTGTATTCATTATAGGAGGATAAGTTTTTCTCCTAATTCATTTCTGGTCTTTGTGGGAAATCTTGAGTTACAAGTCTAGTTTTGCCTTGTAACTTCATTTACACATTTCTTTTCGGATAAAAATTCATTTGTATCCCATTGTTTCACATCTTTAAAAGTGATAACGATTGATCCAAAAACTTTTCTTTTATTGAGCGATTCTAATTCAACTCGTATTGCTCCTTTCCGTTGAGTTCAATCACGTCTATTTTGATATTCAATGACAGATTTTGGTTCCAGATCATCATCTTTATTCATGATGTCATTGTAACATTATATGAAAATATCTCATCAAGATTTTTCATTTCATTTCAGTTTCATAATATTGCATAATTTATTGCAATTTATGTATTTACATTTATCAATATCCTCTACAGAAGGAGTATTGATTTGTGGTTCTTCTTGAACACTTTCTTTTACCTCATTATCAGCTGATTTTCTTTTTCGAAGATTTTTATCTTTGGAACCAATTGGTCTCCCACGTTTCTGCCGTAGCAAAGACTCATGAGTGACATTATTGTCAGCTTTTGTAATTTTAATTCTAGCTGAAGCATTTACTGCTGGTATATATGATTTAGTCACTTATTTTTTGTATCTTTAAATGCATAAAGTAATTAATTTGCAAGTTCTTGCATATGCATTATATTTGAACTTTCTTTTCGCATTCTTTTGTGCGATGATCAATATTCCTTAATTGATGTTCACACCATGAAACATCATTTTATTTATATTTCATTTCTCCCCCTAATATAGGGAACAATGTTTCATTAAAGTGACAATCGACAAAACTTGCTGTAAAAACATCACCCGTCATGGGTTTAATATATCTTATGATTGAAGATGTTTCATATCTAACATATATTTCAATCCTTCTTTGAGGAACCATTTGTTGTGGTTGTTCAATTAAAAATACACTGCACAACCAAATGTTCTAAGATGGAAAATATTTGGTCTCCACCAAAATTAAGTTGGTAATGGAGAATATTTATAACTTGCACTTGATTTAATGCGAATTAATGTCACATCATGTAAATTTACATGTTCCCATATAAATATTGAGAGTTTTGTACTCATTTCTAATTGTCTAGTTATTAGCTGTAAGCGTTTATCTATTGATTCAGCTAAACCAATTTTGTGTATGCACATGAGCAACTGGATGTTCAACAACAATCCTTGTAGACATATAATAATCATTAAAAGCTTGAGATGTTAACTCACCAGCATTATCAAGTCTCATCTTTTTAATGGTGTAATCAGAATAATGTGTTCTTAATTTAATAATTTGTGCAAGAAACTTTGCAAATGCCATATTACGGCTTGATAACACACAAACATGAGACCATGCGTTAGATGCGTCTATTAGAAAAATGGTCCACATGATGGATGAATTGGTCCATATATATACCCTTGAATTCTTTCAAGAAACATTGGTGATTATTTCTCAATGTGCTTTTCATTAATCGCCATATGTGCTTTTCATTAATCACCATATGTGATTTTCATTAATCACCATATGTGCTTTTCATCATATATCATTTTCACCATATGCGCTTTTAATCATATGTGCTGCGCTTTTCGTCATAGGCACTTTTCATTATATGCGCTTTTAATTATATGCGCTGCGCTTTTCATCATATGCGCTTTTTATCATATGCGCTTTTAATCATATGCGCTGCGCTTTTCATCATATGCGCTTTTTATCATATGCGCTTTTAATCCTATGCGCTGCGCTTTTCATCATATGCGCTTTTTATCATATGCACTTTTTATCATATGCGCTTTTCGGTGCTACATAGATATTTCTCATTTTCGATTATCATTGACTGATAATCATATCCATTATGATATATATTAGAGAAACTTAACAAATTTCTCTTTGATTTGGGAGAAAACAAGACATTGTTTACCAAAAAATTCGTACCATTTGGTAATATGAAATTTTGCCTTTTTCGTTCCTTATATCAAGTTTGCAAGAGCTGATATAGTATTTATAATTCCTTCATTTCATTTAAATCAATGAAATATTTCTTAGATTTGATCATAGTGTGTATGTTACTACTATCTGCAATACATAGGTCTTTACCATTTAATTGATGTTGTATTTCAGCAGGATTCATACTAAAACTTCAAACAAGATAAGCAAATAATGAGTTATATTTCAGCAAGATAATCAAATTATATTACCTGCAAACAAGTTATAATCTGAAGTACATAAAAGATAACACTTAATAAAACATATGCGTTATGGTCTAAAACCATTTATTTATGAGTGATACATAAAAAAAACTAGGCATCTTAGAAAATTCAAACCATTCAAGTCTCAAGGTAGCTCAGGGTTAATTTAATCAAGATTTGTCAACAGATTCACTCTCGTTTTCTTTTCTTTTCTTTTGGGACTTATTTGTAGAGCTAAACAAGATGTTCATGTATTCAAGAAATACTAGACTGATGATCCACGTTACCAGATCATTAATAAGAATCTCCGAAATTCTTATAAGAGCGTCTACTAATATCTTTAATTCTATTCTTTCATGGATCACCGTTATTATTATTATTATTATTATTTTTTGATAATTAATATCGTATCTATCTTTGAGTATTTTCCATAATACACTTGGATTTTCGATCATATAATATGTAGATTCTAAGGACTCGTCAATATGTTTGCTAAGAAAAATACTTACTATTGCTTTCTTTTGTTCGGAATAATTGTTATTTTCATTCAGGGTTTCTAAAATACCGTTTGATTCGAGATGTTTTTCTACATTCATAACCCATGTTAAGTAGTTGTTCTCACTTGTTCTAAATGAGCAAATTTAATCCTTTTCAAATTCGACATTTTCTATTATCAAAAAGATGAATAACATAAATCATAATCATAATCAACTTCTATTCATAGACAAATAATAAAATGAAATTAGAATCATTTTAAATTCATAAGTAGCAAACAACAGAATAATGGTATGATTACAAATAATAAAACCACAAAGGCAGGATAGAATATAGGTTCACCCGGTGGTATATTAGCAACAATGATGATAGTTAATATGACCAATACAATAGAAAAAATCATCCTTGTGTGAATCATTTTTACAAAAACTTTTTGAGAGTAGTAATCTGAAAAATGAAGATTGATTTGTGAAAATGTGAAAACGGAGATGTTTATTTTATATTTGAAAAATATAGTTGTTGTAACGTCGTCAGTTGACGTTAACAACCGTTATGTATATATGACCGTTGTAACGTCGTTAGTTGACGTTAACGAATAAAGTCTCTATATCAAAAATCGTATGAGTAATATAAAGGACAAGATTTTTTTTTCCTTATTTTAACTTTTAAGATTTACTTTTAATAAAAATACAAACTACTTTTTCTTATTTTAACTTTTAAGATTTACTTTTAATAAAAATACAAACTACTTTTTCTTATTTTAACTTTTAAGATTTACTTTTAATAAAAATACAAACTATTTTTTCTTATTTTAACTTTTAAGATTTACTTTTAAGAATAAACATTAGTATGCATGAAATAAATAATGATTAATTGCATAAGTAATCATAAATGTTAGATAACATATAAAGACCCCATCGTATTCGTATTGATCGGAATTAATCTCGACCCATGGTACCGTGTTGTTAAATGACGTGTTGCGTACATAAAGTACCGTGTTGTCAAATGACATGTTGCGTACAATCATGAGGTCTTATTAACATAAATATAAATGTTAGTGAAGTTAATAAGAGTTAGATTACAGAAAATATAATTCAGGCGGTATAACCGACCATATATAACTTAAATAACATAAATAAAAATGTTAGTGAAGTTAATAAAAGTTAGATAATTTCTTACCTTGATTAGTGACGTGTGCTTGCTTAGATAAACCTTGATTATACGGAGCACTTCGTGCTGATAACGTGTTATATTTCAGTAGGCTTATAACTACCTTTAGTGGCCTGGTTCAATATATTCAAATTGAAAGAACCAATAAAAGAGAGATGTTTTGTAGAAGATATAGGAGAGAAAGAGGTTGAAGAGAGGTGTGATGTATTTAATGTATATGTGTGTTTTTGTAACTTACATTATGCACATATATATAGTACAAATTTTACTATCCATATTTGACTAATTACCATCCATATTTAACTACTAAATTTACAACAAAAATTAAGTAGATTTTTATTGTTATTTATAGTAAATGACAATATTTTTGAAACAAATCAAAATAGTAAGGTGGATAATTTTTTGAGGCGAGAGAGTATTACGTATTATTAACTTTTGACATACAGTTTTAAGATAATTATGTGATTTTTTACTAGGGATTTAGATGTTACTCATTCTTAACGTCGTAAATTAAACAGCCTGGCAAAACATCATATACGTACATTAAGCTCGGTAGATTAATTACTTACATGATTGTTTAGAGTACATGGAGTAGTTAATTTTTTGGCGTTGCTCTCAGGTACGTTGAGATTCTCGGGTTCCACCACTCCGCCCTCGACATTCTAAGTCGGCATCACTGGACAGACCTCGATTTTTCAAGGTTCCACACGTTGGGTTCCGCCTTACAAAATATATGTGGATCAATAAGGAAACATTTATAAAACACTAAAATAAAATAAAATGTAGAATTGTTTTTTTTTTAACTTTTTTTTTTCAAAAGTCACAACCCAATGTGTAATTATTGGGATTAAATCTTGAAAAACCTTGTGAACATTTCATATAATGTAGAATTTAATTAAATACATATTTATAGTGGTTAACTTTTATTTTAATAATAATAATAATAATAATAATAATAATAATAATAATAATAATAATAATAATAATAATAATAATAATAATAATAACGCTAAGTGATATTTAAACGTAATTTATAGTGTTTACATGTATAAAATCATGCAATTTAAAAGTTCTTGCAAAGTTGTGATTCTGAACTTTTTATAGTTCTTGTTTAAACATAATCACGTAGTAGTAGTAGTAGTAGTAATAATAATAATAATAATAATAATAATAATAATAATAATAATAATAATAATAATAATAATAATAATAATAATAATAATAATAATAATAATAACAGCAACAGCAGCAGCAGCAGCAGCAACAACAACAACAACAACAACAACAACAACAACAACAAGACATAATTAAACTCTTCGCCCCTGTGGTTTATACCAAACAACACTCCTCGTCCTTTTGCCCAAAAGTTTACATCCCTCGTCCTTGTAGTATTAACTTATTACATTCCTCGTCCCTCTGTCTAATTTCTGTCAATTTCATCCGTTAAGTGTACTCATGTGCTAGACATGTAAGGGTACTTTCATCCTTTTTCATATTTCTTCTCCATTTTCATTCTCTTTCATCTTCCATCTCTTTCTCAATATATGAACCCTAATAAAATCAAATCCAAATTACAATCCAAATTAAAAACCAAATCAAGACTCCTAACTAAAATAAAATCCAAATCAATAAAACCATAAAATCTCATATATGATCTTCAAAAGTATCCCCATGCCTGATTTTGGCTACTGATCCCTTTTCTTCAACCTTCATTAACATCGATTCAAGACTAAATAAGGTATCATTCCGGACTAAAATTTATCATCTTTTCTAATTGATTTTTGCTAAAAAAAAAAAAAATCAACCCCTTAAAACAAATAGACAAATTAAATTGATGGTTATATGAAAATATATGTTAAAAATCATAACCAACATCATATAAACCACAAAATTGAAACAAACGATTCAATGTGCATTTATTTTTCAAGGAGAGAGAAGAAATAATGTCAGACTGGTACACGGTCAATTCTACGGTCGACCGTGTGGTTGGCCGTATGAGATCTGACAGAAATCTATGTTAATTTAACAGTCCAATTTAATTCATTTAAATAGATACTATCTAAGAAATATTTAAATAGTCAAACATTTAATTATTACAAAACAAATTATTCAACCAACATTGTAGTAAGTTCATCTTCTCCCACTTCCTTCACCTCTACTTCTCACATCGTTACTACTTCGATATGAGAAGGCCCTTTTCGCTTTCTTCAATAGCAGTCGAATCTTGGATTGATACTTCTTTATCTTAGCTTGATTCAGGTAGATTCGTTCAGATTTTAAATCATGATCCAAGCCATAAAAAGGATCATTAGCTTCATCCGAAAACAGTTGTTCATCACTGTCGGATATATCTTCTAAGTTGATTTGTGAGTTGGTCATAGCTTCATAGACCCTTTCAATCTCATCAGAGTCATCTTCATCATCGCATCCCATTAATGTTAATGTATGGCGATTAAATATTTGATTGATTGGATTTATGTGAATGTCATCTGTTATTCTTAATTTTTCGAATAACTTTGTAAGATGCATTCCATAAGAAAGAGCTCTTGTTGAGTCCTTTGGTACATTGCTCATTCGTGTGGCCATAAAATAAGCCATGTTCACTTGAACTTGCATTTCTAGACACCAAAGGAGAGCCATCTGAATATCGTGAATATGCGAACGATTTCCCATTTTACAGTAAACATTGTAGTCGATCACTGTGTTCCATGTGCGGAACTTCTTTCGCAGGTGTTTGCCCAATACTCCTCGACTGAATTTCTTCGCTTGGAGCGTTGTCTTCACACAGTGTTAGAATAACAGCGTTATTATTGATGAATTCTGGAAGATAGGTCAGACTGTGTCCTGCGTGGAAGAACCTTTGTCCACTTGCTGGAACTCCTAAGAGTTTTCCGAATTCTTGAAGTGTTACCGTTGTTCTTGTTGCTTTCAGCCTAAAGGTAACTAATCTGTTGGTATAGATGGACCTAGAGTAAAAGTCTCGAACGAGTGATGGATAAATTGTTCCGTTTAAATCAAGAAATACATCCCAATTTAAATATGAGAAAGCTACCACCATTTCAGGAAAATCTTCCACTTCAATTCTTCTTCCTTCTGCTATTTTTCGATTTCTCACTTTTTCTCTGTTGAGTGTCGATTGGTGTGGACGAAAGTTGCATGAGATTTCTCCTTGATTGGCCATTTTCTGCACATTGACACTTCAAATTAATTCAAAGTGTATGTAAAGTTCAATTGTGGGCAACATGTTTTGCAAACTTTTATTACCATCAATACTTAGATGTTTTGATATTAATGTTCTTCACATTTTCACTCTTCATTAGTGTCAGTGAGTTTTCAACTAGATTAAAATTTTCACAAAGTTCATATGAGTTCTAAACTTTTGAGATCATCATCAACACATGTATTGACATCTAACATTATTACACTCAATTTGCAACAATGTCATTTATATCATATGAACAATGATTCTATGAAAATCTAACCTAGGTGTATAATGAATCCTAGAATTGTTCAAGACTAAATTAACGCATAGAAAGGCATTACTACAATCGTTTCCAAGTTGTTCTTCAAGAACAATTTTGATTGTTTGCATCAATTTAAGTGTTGATTCATTCTAGTTAGGGTTTCTTCATAACCCTAATTCATCATACAAACACAATTGAATGCTAGTAAGGCAAGGATTAATCATACTGAAAGTAGGAATTGAGATGGAAGGAATGCGTGTTTTTCTTCGTGCGGTCGATCTCCTCAGCCGTGTGAAAGTGAGGGTTTTATTTTATTTAAAACAAAATCAGACCATGTACGGTCGAAGCACGGTCGACCGTGTTGTTAGCCGTGAAGGAATTTTTAGACGTACAAAACAGGAATCTGTGGTCGTGTATACGGTCAGCCGTGATTCAGCCGTGGATTCTTCTGATCACCAATTTCTTCACTTCTTCTTCTTTTGAGCGCGTTTTGATGATTCTTAGGTTCTATAGAATACTTGAGGATAAGTTTTCTTCCCCTAACATTGAATGATCACATCCTCCCGATGTTTGATCATCAATGACACGTAATTATATATATATATATATATATATATATATATATATATATATATATATATATATATATATATATATATATATATATATATATATATATATATATATATATATATATATATATATATATATATATATATATATATATATATATATATATATATATATATATATATATATATACATATATATATATATATACATATATATATATATACATATATATATTCAATCATACACATAGTATACACAAAACGCATCAATCTCGTATTTAGCATGCAATTCATAGTTTCACACAAACACACAATCCTAATACAAATAATCTTCCTTCAATAATCTTTTAAAATTATTTTTCAAAAACAATTTTGCATTTGTAAGAAAAACCTTTCATTAATTCAAAATCTTTTTGAGACGGTTATTCTCATTAGCATTTTGATCATTCGTTTTGATTGATTTTAAGATTACACAATCCTTGACTTATCCCTACCATTGAATTGCTAGCTTGATCCATTTTCCCCATGTTCTCAATTCTTCTAATAATAGACAATGGACTTTGATTACATGATTTGTGTTTGCTGGAGTCGTGACACGTATTCATTTCACGTTTTTCTTTGGATGAATCATAAATAATCATTATTTCAAGGTTTCTTTTCAAAGTGTTGTTTTCATCAATTAAGACTTTGTTAAGTTGTCTAACATTGTGTAATTCTTCTCTAAAAGTTTTACTTTGTCACGACTACTATCATACACAAATTTAATAGTTTTGTAATCATCTAACAATTCTTCATAATTAGAAGGATAGAATACATGTACCTCATTGCAATACATGCTTGAGACATCATCTTCTTTGAAGGGAGATTCAACCTCTTCTTCACTTTGACCATCTTGATTTAGATCATCCCAAGTACTCATGAGGCAAAAATCTTCATTTCCATCCAAACCTTTTTCTTGAAAATCTTCAAGCTTCTCCAAATTCTTCCTTACTCCTTTACCCTTTAAACTCCTAGCGTTTTCTTCTTCTTGGGAGTATAGTGAATCCCAACATTCCTTTGCACTTTCACATGAAATTATCTTTATTCTTTCATCATTAGGAAGAACTCCATGAAGTAGTGAAATTGCATCAAATTGTTTCAAAAGATCATTGTTTTGAAATGTTGACTTCACTAGTCTTGAACTTACTTATGGAACAAAGTCTCCTACTTTGATTATCCTCCATAAGTAGTAATCTTTGGATTTGAGATAAGTCTCAAATCTCAATTTCCACACATCAATATCTACCTTATCGAAGATTGGTGCTTCTTTCACCAATTCTTTCAAGTATCCCATTGTTTGAGTTGATCCGGGATTCGTTGACTCAAATTTTTGCAAAAAATGAATTTGACACTTTCAAAAACGTTTATAGAGCAATGATTTAAGCAACCGCTTTGATACCAATTGTAAGTAACTAGAGGGGGTGAATAGTTACTTAATACGTTTTAACACTTTTTAGATTGATCACCAAATTTGATTAACTATGATCAACCAATTCAACTCAAACTTGATGTATGTAGTGTATATGTTCAAAATGATGAATAAAGTAATGTAAAGAACATAGACACAAGGATTTATAGTGGTTCGGGTGGATGTTAACTAATCCACCTTAATCCACTCCCCGATTACACTAATCAGGATTTGTTGCTTCACTAAGCACTTTTCTCCAAACCCGGTGGAGATCTGTGACTACCCGGAAATTTCCAAACAATTTTAAACTTAATCTTAATATGAATTCGATACGATAAGCAAAATCTGTAATGTTATGCCTCAAAAAAAAAAAAAAAACTTTTGAACTGTGTTCATATATTCATTTGACCTTTAACTATTTCCGACGATTCACGAACAGTTACGTGTAAATAAATATATAGACATAAATAAATATAAACATAAGTAATATTAGATATATTGTAAATTATAAATATTAAAAATTTAATTAATTATTTTATATTATAAGTATAAATGACACAATTAATAAATTGTAAAAATAATTATAAATTAAAATATAGTTATTAATATTATTATTACTTTTAATCGGATTAAAGAAAAATGCTAGTATTAGTATTATTATTATTATTATTATTAGTATCATTGTTATTAGTAAAAAAAAATATAAATCTAATTATTATTAGGATTATTAAAAGTATTATTATTAATTTGATTATTAAAATTATCATCTTATTTAAAATTGTTAATGTCATTATTCTTATTAAGTATTATAATGATATTAATATCATTAATATTATTGTTATTTTTATTATTATTATTTGTTTCATTAATATTAGATAATAATATTTGTATAATTAATATTATTATGTTTCCTTACATACTTAATATACAAATATATATGTACTTGATATATATATATATATATATATATATATATATATATATATATATATATATATATATATATATATATATATATATATATATATATATATATATACACACACATGTACATATATAAAAATATAGTTATAAATACATATACACATACATATAAATATAAATATATAAATACCGTATATATATACCTAAATACAAATAAAATAGGTATTCTGTTTTCAATCTTAATCAGGCTATAGTAATTTTTTTACTTTATGTTCCCAATCCAGTACAGATCATGACCCATTCATATATACACGCCAAATCAGTTGAAAATCGAATGCAAGTTTTATCTTTTTCTATTTGTTCATTCCTGATGAAATAAATTCTGTCAGAGTATTCTTTCTTTAAGTCCAGCAATTAACTTGTGTTATCTGAAAATAAACCATTCGATTATTACCCAAACATTATCAATTATAAATTACAGCTTCGTGTATTGGAGAAATTAAATTAAAATTCTATAAAATATTTCGGTATCCTCTGTTCTTGGTCTATATTGTCAATAGCCGAAAAACGAATCAATTTCAAAATGTATAAATGCCATTGTGTTAGGAATCCCTTATGTAATCTTTCTGTAAAGTTTCAAGATCCAATTCCATTTATCGAGCTGTAATTTCGAAGTCAAAGTTTATGTTTCAAAAAAAGTCAACTCTTGTTCTTCATCAAATTCAAGTTTTCTGTTGGGATTTAGGCACAATTGACAGTTGAGAAAGTTTCTAGAGACGATTTCAAACACAGTTTGTGTTATAATCTTGGTCTCAAATATTCTAAAAATCGAAATCAAAGTTTGGGTTCATAAGTGTTCATAGCGATGGCTGCTATTTTCTTTATTTATTTTTTTTATTTTATTTTGCTTGTTAATCCACTTCAACAAACAACTGAATGTTTTGTTTCATTTCCATATCCTTGTACAAACTCTAAAACTCATCTTTTGATCTCCTAGTCTGGTCGATTGATTTAAAAAAAAAGAAGATGAAGATGGAGATAACAGGAATAGTAGTTAAATAGATTTAGAATGCGAGTAATTCAGAAAAGACAGATGTAGCTGGGTGGTTCATGAGTGTGTTGGGGAAACGGGAGGTCTCGGGTTCGAACCTCGTCATGGGCAAGTCTTTTTAGGAAAGCATTTTAAAAGGGTATATATTTTTATTTCCATTTCCATAATAATAATAATAATTATTATTATTATTATTATTATTATTATTATTATTATTATTATTATTATTATTATTATTATTATTATTATTATTATTATTATTATTATTATTATTATTATTATTATTGTTATTGTTATTGTTATTATTATTGTTATTATTATTATTATTATTATTATTATTATTATTATTATTATTATTATTATTATTATTATTATTATTATTATTATTGCTATTGCTATTGTTACTGTTACTGTTATTGTTATCATTATTATTGTTATTGTTATTATTATTAATAATAGTTGTAGTTATGTTAAAATAAATAATATGATTAATATTAGTATCATTTTTTTATATATATTACTAAATAATAACATTGAGTAACATTAATATTATTAATATTAATTATTACTATTATTATTATTATTATTAATATTGATATAAGTATTACTAAAAACATAATTTTTACCATTTTAGTATTTTTATAAAAATTATGATTATGATAATTATCAATATGAAAATAATACAAATTATTATTATTTTCATAAATATTAGTATTAATATTTTTTTTTACAAATAATAGAATTATTAATATTAACATAAGTATTATTATTATTATTTTTATTATTATTATCACGAGTATTATTATCATGAAAGTACTAAAATCAATATCATAAATATCATTAACAGTAAAATTAATATTTTTACAAGTTTTATTATTAATATTATTGTTATTAACACTAATAGAGTTATTACTAAACATAAGTATATTATTAATGGCATTATCAGGGTTTTTACTAATAATAACTTAGTATAATTTGAACTTCTAATTTTGATAAACAAATGAAATACATAAATATATATATATATATTTAAAATGTATAACATAACAAAATATGTTATAAAAGGAATAAATGAAATATAAATATATTATTAAAATAAAAATGATATCATTACTAGGTGATATATATAAACTTATTTGCTTGCGCTTATGTGTATTAATATATATACACAAATGATATAGGTTCGTGAATCCAAGGTCAACCCTACACTTGTTCAATGTAGTCATATGTATTTTTACTACAAAATACAGTATGGTGAGTTTCATTACTCCCTTTTTAAATGCTTTTGCAATATATATTTTTGGGACTGAGAATACATGCGCTGTTTTTATAACTGTTTCCTAAATGCTTTTGAGATATATTTTTGAACTGAGAATACATGAACTGCTTTTATAAATGATTGACGAAATAGACACAAATATTCAAAACTACATTCTATGATAGAATTATTTGGATTCAGAGATTCGATTTAGTAGTTAACGAAGAGATGATTTTGCATTGCTTACGCATTAGCTCCCGTTTTAACTACCATCGGCCGGATGATTTTGCATTGCACACACGCACTAGCCCCCGATGTATTGTATTGTATTGTATTGTATTGTATTGTATTGTATTGTATTGTATTGTATTGTATTATAGTCGACTTTGTAGTTGCTAACGGAGGGATGATTTTGCATTGCGTACGCATTAGCCCCTTTTCAGCTACCCTCGGAGGGATGATTTTGCATTGCGTACGCATTAGCCCTCGTTGTAAGAATTATATTGTATTAACTACCACGGTGAGATGATTTTGTCATTGCACTACGCATTAGCTACCATTGGTGAGTTGTTTGAAAGGTTCCGGTGTTCTTCATATGAATGATTTTTCAGCAGTGAGCAGACCTGCACAGATTGTTTTCGAAATATGAGTATCTTGTGGTCTATTATACTATCTGAAATGATTATTTATGATAAACTAATGAACTCACCAACCTTTTAGTTGACACTTTAAAGCATGTTTATTATCAGGTATGAAAGAAATCTTTCGCTGTGCATTTGCTCATATTAGAGACATTACTTGGAGTCATTCATGACATATTTCAAAAGACGTTGCATTCGAGTCATCGAGTTCATCAAGATTATTATTAAGTTAATTATAGATGGATATATTATGAAAGGGTATGCATGCCGTCAATTTTTAATGTAAATGAAAGTCGTCTTTTAAAAACGAATGCAATGTTTGTAAAATGTATCATATAGAGGTCAAGTACCTCACAATGAAATTAACTATTGTGAATCGTTTATAATGTATATGAACGGGTCCTTTCAAGATTCGATTTATAAGTCTTCAACTTCTTTGATAGACAACAAACCTAATCTTTCTATCCCTTTGAAAGATCAACTCCAACCTAGATCAACTTATCTTTACCTACAAGTATTAATCTCCAAATAAGATTAATCAACTTCCTAAGTCCCTTTAAGGAAGTAGATCACTAAGCTAGCCTATGCTTCCACTAATTGAAGTTACAAGACTTATACACTTTGCAATGATGATCTCAAGACAATACTAGGACATATATTACACTAAGTAAACTCACAAGATTAATGATTTTGATTAGTAAGTTTATAACAACCAAATTCTATATCTATAAGATCATAGAATCTTCTCTTTCTTGATCACATTTGAGTAGTAATTAGAGCCCTTGTGATCTCTGGAAATAAGCCTTTGAAATATGCAAGAGGGTCAGCTTCAAATGCTCTTCAATGCTTGCCTTTTATAGTAGGATTCAAAAAATAGCCGTTGACACACGGTTGCCAGCACGGTCGACCGTGGTTCGACCATGCGTGCTCCAGTCCAAAATTGGTATTCGTTGTATAGCCGTTTGACTCAAATTTGAATACCACATTTTGACACCTTTACTCCCTCTAGCACCTGCAAAAGAAACCCAACATCCTATACAAGTACTGTATGCATTAAGTGTGTGAGATTTGGTCTTATTGAGTGAAAGTGACATAACACTCCAGTAGTGGTAAACCCAAAATTCTTGGAGAAGTGTCTTGATTAATATTTTGGGAAATCTCAGTTTGGTCAAGACTTAGTTAGTCACTTTAATGCATTTGGTTCAATTCTAAAGACTAGTCAATATGTCATTAGCTTCCTAGTTTCAATTAATCACAAGTCATATTCATTTTAAGATTAAGTAAAGATTAATTGAATGATGTCTTTCTATGATAATCATTAAGTGTGTAGAGACATCAAAGTTAAGTCATGCTTGAATAAGTAATCATAACTTGTTACTTAGACAAGACCAAATAGACAATTGACCATAATTTCATTGTGAACCATTTTACACTTAATTTAGTGGAGTAAGCTAGTTACTTGAATCCTAACTAGTGAGCACATAGCAAACATATTAATCAAGTTGACAAATTTATGAGTATTAAACATATTAGCAAGTAGCAAGTAATACTCACACATATCAAGAGATAGTTACTCTAAGATTAATCATATAGATATTTGCACAACTTATAATTTAAGCTTTTAGCAAGCTTACTTGCAATATAACATATTGCATGATTAATGTGTAAGTACACATTAATGTCCTACACATGTACAAGGGAAGAGCAATCTCTAGTTGGGACTTGGTGACCATCCTAAATGTATCTAAGTGTATTTTAGGATTACAAGTCTTTACTAGTTACACTTGAAAGCATTGTTCTTCATTTACCCTTAATTAATCACTAAGACATCTTTAATAATAATTATTGTTCTAGTGATATTAGCTTAAGTGTGTTGGTACTTGATGATCATACTAAGGATGTGTAGATAAGATTCAAGATCACAAGTTATTGTTTAACACTTATGTGTTATGCCTAATCTTGGTTAATTTGTCATTAAGATGTCATTAGGTGTAAATAACCACGATTAGTGTTTTTATGACCAAAACTCGATTGAGTATGGAGAGGGCATCTATTGTAAGCATGTTGAGAAAGCTTTCATGAATTATAGATGTCGGGAACTAGTCAAACTTAATTTGGTCAAAATTGGTGACAGAGAAAACTGCGGTCGCACTACGGTTGACCGTTGTGGCGACCGTGCAACTTGTTTTCATAAAATTACGTTGCAATTCAGTTTGGGGTTCTACGGCTGGGTATACAGTCGACCGTACATTGACCGTGTATTTTGCTGATCTTTAATCTCATTCTTTAAGCAATGTTTAACTTGGTCATTTGCAAGATAAAGTATGGATTAGTGACCTTGCGTGTTTAATGTTAAGATGTCAGTCATCACTTATGCATATGTATGTGTCATCACCAAAACATATTCTTTGGTTAATCATCATGCTTAACTTTGTCGTTTAGTTCATTAACCAACATTCAACCAATAGATTGAAACTCTTGCCTTTTCGCCGTGTGAACCATCTTGATTTTCCGATAACCATTTAACCATCATCGACACCATCAGCCACTATCGTTTTCCAGCCGGATGTTGAACCACCTCCGTAGATCTGGACTCTTTATGTTTGTATGTGTTCAACTGAATCGATCGAAAAAAAAACAATAAGTGGGTTTTAGTTTTTGTAAATTGTGTGATATTGAGTTTTGGTTTTTGTAAATTTTGTGAGATTGGTTTTTGATTCGTGTATATGTATGTAACTCCATGATGAGAGTCTACAGCTGTTTTCATTCCAAAAAAAACTTTTGAAGCAATGGCAAATCTTGGTTATAAGACTCAATAATAAATTGTTTAAGATTATAATTTTGGAAAGGAGTATTTGTTTGCAGATACTTTTGATGGATTTGAATAGAAATTAGGGTTTATGTTTAAATATGGATGAATGGGTGGGTAAAGGGATGAAGAAGATAATAGTAATGGTTCATTGGGAAGAAAACAACAAAATGACTAAAATACCCTCATGTGCTTGTCATGTGACATAAGTTAACGTTCAAAATTGACAGAAACTACACGGGAGGACGAGAATGTTGTAATTGAATACCATAAGGACGAGGGATGTTTAATTTTGACCAAAAGGACGAGGAGTGTATTTTGGGGTAAACCACAGGGACGAGGGGTGTAATTATGTCTAATAATAATAATAATAATAATAATAATAATAATAATAATAATAATAATAATAATAATAATAATAATAATAATAATAATAATAATAATAATAGTCATAATAATAGTCATAATAATAATAATAATAGTAATAATAATAATAATAATAATAATAATAATAATAATAATAATAATAATAATATGTTTAAACGTAATAATAATAATAAAAATAATAATAATAATAATAATAATAATAATAATAATAATAATAATAATAATAATAATGATGATGATGATGATGATGATGATGATGATGATGATGATTATAACTACAGTAAAACCTCTGTAATTTAATCCTCGATAAATTTATAACCTCGATAAAATTAATAATTTTTCCGGTCCCAACTTGGGACCAGTACAAATTTGGACCCCAATCGATAAAATAATAAGATTATAATTTTTTTTAAAATTCTAATATAAATATGTTGGTTCCAGCGAAACTATAAATTAATAATTACAAATTTATTTTGAAATCCCAGTATACATTGAACTTGAC
The DNA here is from genome assembly GCF_046630445.1 of Rutidosis leptorrhynchoides. Classification (NCBI taxonomy): domain Eukaryota; kingdom Viridiplantae; phylum Streptophyta; class Magnoliopsida; order Asterales; family Asteraceae; genus Rutidosis; species Rutidosis leptorrhynchoides. Next base: position 115,042,172 of record NC_092336.1, read on the forward strand.
AAGTTCATTAATGTGTGAATGTACATACGTGTGATTTTTAAAAGTCCTTGTTTATACTTTATTCAAATAGGTAAAGTGAACGGACATGATAATTTCGAATACCGATGCATTAATTTGAGACTTGCTCAAATATAAGCCAATTTTTTAAATTGATAATTTATTAATTTATCGATATAATAATATCTAGCTAAATAAATAAAATATCTCGGTCCCAACATTATTAATTTATAGAGGTTTCACTGTAGAAAAATACCGAAATGCGCGATGTTGCGGGGCTTTCGGCTTGCAGGTTCATATTTAACATAGCGTTATGTAATTACAGAATTAAAAACACGTTGCCACGGGTGTGTTTGGATACACGTAGTTAGTACATAGTGTACCTAATGGTCTGCGCGTTTTAACGCCCAGAAAATCGCGTAAAAAAGGGGGACGGTATCATCAATATCATGTAATTAGTTTGGATTGTTTATTGTACGTATATGTATGAAATATAACCCGAAATATTTAGCATTTTTTTATTATAAAAAAAGCGTCTGTGTCGCTTGTAGTTAGTTGTGTTGTGTTTGTAAAATTATTTCGAGTTGAACGGTGACGTCGGAGAAATTTAACTCGCGACGAGCGGAAAGATACGGTTCGTTAAAATTTTTGGTGGAGTTGGTTTAACTTTTATTTCAGTAAAATCACGTAAAAAAGGGGGACGGTATCATCGATATGATGTAGTAATTTGAGTTGTTTATTGTATGTGTATGTGTATGTATGAAATATTACCCGAAATATTTAACGTTTTTTTAAAAAGCGTCTGTTTCACTGTATTTAATTGCGTCGTGTTCGTAAAATTATTTCGAGTTGAACGGTGACGTTGGAGACATTTAACTCAAGACGAGCGGGAAGATACGGTCCGTTAAAAATTTTGCTGGAGTTTGTTTAACTTCTATCGATAAAATTATAATTTTACATTTGATACCTGATAATGCTAAAAACGAACATATATTTCATAGCATTATTCCTCAAGAAAGACAAGCTTTTAGTTGCAATTGTTCTATTTACAAGAGATATTCGTTTAAATAATAAAAGGTGAAGACAAAAGACAGATTCGACGATTTGAAGACGCAAACGACCAGAAAGCTCAAAAGAACAAAAGACAATCAAAAAGGTTCCAATTATTGATAAGAAACGTCTCGAAATCACAAGAGTACAAGATTCAAAACGCAAAGTACAAGATATTAAATTGTACGCGAGGACGTTCGAAAATCCGGAACCGGGACCAGAGTCAATTCTTAACGCTCGACGCAACGGACTAAAAATTACAAGTTAACTATGTATATAAATATAATATAATATATAATTAATTATATTAATTATATATATATTATATATATATATTTAAAACTGTCGGCAGCCAGAAACTCCAAGGGAGTAAATTGAAAATACCTCTCCGCGACTCGCGGAGTTATAAGGCTATTTTGCCGCGAGTCGCGGAGCCCCAAAAATCAAATCTGGCTATAAAATCAACCCGAATTCTGATCAAAAAACATCTTTTTTTTTCTCTTCCTCTTCATACGTAATTATAAATATATTTATAATTTATATTTTAATTTTAATTATAATTCTAATAATAAGGGTATGTTAGCGAATGTTGTAAGGGTGTAAGTCGAAATTCTGTCCGTGTAACGCTACGCTATTTTTAATCATTGTAAGTTATGTTCAACCTTTTTATATTAATGTCTCGTAGCTAAGTTATTATTATGCTTATTTAAAACGAAGTAATCATGATGTTGGGCTAATTACTAAAATTGGGTAATTGGGCTTTGTACCATAATTGGGGTTTGGACAAAAGAACGACACTTGTGGAAACTAGACTATGGGCTATTAATGGGCTTTATATTTGTTTAACTAAATGAAGGTTTGTTAATGTTAATATAAAGATTTACAATTGGGCGTCCCTATAAATTACCATATACACTCGATCGGACACGATGGGCGGGGTATTTATATGTACGAATAATCGTTCATTTAACCGGACACGGGAATGGATTAATAGCCACTAGAATAATTAAAACAGGGGTGAAATTACATTCAAGGGTAATTGGTGTAATTGTTAACAAAGTAGTAAAACCTTGGTTTACACGCAGTCGATAACCTGGTGTATTCATTAAACAAAGTATTAAAACCTTGTTACAATTCGAATCCCCAATTAGTTGGAATATTTATCTTCGGGTATAATAATAATTTGACAAGGACACTTGCAATTTATATTTATGACTGATGGACTGTTATGGACAAAAACCAGACGGACATATTGAATAATCCAGGACAAAGGACAATTAACCCATGGGCATAAAACTAAAACCAACACGTCAAACATCATGATTACGGAAGTTTAAATAAGCATAATTCTTTTATTTCATATTTTATTTCCTTTATTTTATATTTAATTGCACTTCTAATTATCGCACTTTTATTTATTGTTATTTTATTTTATCGCACTTTTATTATTCGCAATTTCATTATCGTTATTTACTTTACGCTTTAATTTAAAGTCTTGTATTTATTTTATATTTTACATTAGGTTTTAACTGCGACTAAAGTTTTAAAATCGACAAACCGGTCATTAAACGGTAAAAACCTCCCTTTTATAATAATATTACTTATATATATATTTGTATTTTTATAAAAGTAAACTAATATAGCGTTGAGCTTTGCTTAAAGATCTCCCTGTGGAACGAACCGGACTTACTAAAAACTACACTACTGTACGATTAGGTACACTGCCTATAAGTGTTGTAGCAAGGTTTAAGTATATCCATTCTATAAATAAATAAATATCTTGTGTAAAATTGTATCGTATTTAATAGTTTTTCCTAGTAAAATATAAGCTATTTTATATACACCTCGCGAAACATCAAGTATTTTTGGCGCCGCTGCCGGGGAAAACATCTTAAAAGCCGGAAGCGCAACGCTAATAAAAAAAAAAAAAAAGATTTTTATCTACTTTTATTAAAAGTCGTTTTTGTAAAAATTACGTTTTAATCATTCAAAAATATAAAAAGAAAAAAACAAAAATATTAGTATTTTTAGGATTTTGTTAAATATTTAAGTTTTATAAGTTTCTTTATCTTTATTTTAATTTATAAAAATATAGATTTTATTAAAAATCGTTTATTTAAATTAAAAACAGAAAAAGAAAATAAAAAAAAAAAAAAAAATAAAGAAAAACGCGTAAAAAGTACTACCTGTCAACTGAATTACTGAACCCCGCGACTCGCGGGGTTTTCTTCTCTTTTTGCCGCGACTCGCGGAGACCCTCTGACACACGGACAAAACCCTAATCACGGGTTTTAAATTATTATTATTATTATTAATTACTTAATTATTATTATTATTATTAATTTTAGTTTTATTTTTACTTTTTACTTTATATTTATGTATTATGTTTAATTAGTTTTATTAAAATTGTAAAATTAGTAGTTTTAATTAAATAAATAATATAAAAATAATATTTTTATAAAAATTGTACTTTTTACAACTTTTTGTATATTTTTATATTTTGTACCTTTTTAATCGTTGTAGCGTAACTTTTGTATTTTTAGCTCATATTTAATTTTAAAATTAGTTTTTGCTATAGTTATTTTTACTCCTATATTTTTAGGCTTTGCCGTAGAATTCCTTAAGTGCTTTTTCTTTAGACTAAGATTTAGGTGCTTTAGAATTTTGCGACGCCTTTTGAAGTTTTAGTTTCTTTTTAAGTTATTTCCAATTGGAATTTAGTTTTTCCTGTAAGCTTTAATATTTTTTTAGACCTTATACTATGTATCAATTATCATTCCAATTAGTAATTTCAATTTGCGATTATAATTTTAAGTTAGTTGTAAGTAATAAGGTTAAATTAGTTAAGTATTTTTAAGTTTTTATAAGTTTCTTTTATTTTTCCGTCACCTTTTATTTTTCAACCATTTTTCTTTTTCGACCTTTTTCGACGAACTCTTTGTCTTTCTTATTTCTCGCTATTCTAGTTTTAGGACTTAGAATTTTATCTACTTCTTATCTAAATTTCTTAAAATTGCGAAAATTTATTTTAAGTGGTTAAATTGATAGACATCAAAATTTTCTGGTTCGTAGTAATAGTTGGATTTGTACGTGGACCGGGTTATTGGAGCCAAACAGTCCTCAATTATATTGAGACCAAACGAATCCTGCCCCTCTGCTGCATCTTTTGGCTATTCGAAACGTGGGCAAAATCAGAAAAGTCTATTGATTGGATAACTTATTATAATTTTTCTTTCCTTTTAAAAACTAATAGGATATTCTGTGAATGCACCGAGCAAGACGTTCATCACCTTTTGTACGTTCACCACCTGTAACTAGATCAAGACATCGTTTAACAAATATAACCGCCGTTGATTTTTCTTTAGAATCGTCATCCAGTCGACCAAGTACTTCAGTTCAAATTTCCGATAATCCAGTTTTTGAAACAAACCTCACAATTGAGAATCCAGAAAATATTCAGGAACGGTTCATAGATCCTGAACCATTAAACTTTCCTCCGGAACCACCAATCATTCAAACAGAGATTGTTGAGGAACGAACTATTAAATCAGAATCATCTAGTGATACCGATTCAACAAATTCAATTATGGAGAATCTGGAACCTTTAAGTATGGAAGACCGAATGAGAGCTAAACGCACTGGCCAAGGTCACGCAATTACTCATCCAGACATTAATGCGCCAGATTATGAAATCAAAGGACAAATTCTACACATGGTGACTAATCAATGCCAATTTAGTGGTGCGCCGAAGGAAGATCCAAATGAACATCTACGTACCTTTAATAGGATCTGCACACTATTTAAAATCCGAGAAGTGGAGGATGAACAAATATATCTCATGTTATTTCCCTGGACTTTAAAGGGAGAAGCCAAAGATTGGTTGGAATCGTTACCCGAAGGGGCGATTGATACATGGGATGTTTTAATTGACAAATTTCTTAAACAATTTTTTCCTGCATCTAAAGCCGTAAGACTTCAAGCAGAAATTGTTACGTTCACACAAAAGCCAAATGAAACTCTATATGAGGCGTGGACAAGATATGGAAAGTTATTAAGAGGATGTCCGCAACATGGTTTAGACACCTGTCAAATAGTACAAATATTCTACCGAGGATGCGACATCACTACAAGAAAAGACATAGATATAGCAGCTGGTGGTTCGATTATGAAGAAAACCGAAACTGATGCTTACAAAATTATTGATAATACTGCTTCCCACTCACATGAGTGGCACCAAGAAAAAGATATCATTAGATCATCTAAAGCAGCTAGAGCCGATTCTAGCCATGACTTAGATTCCATTTCCGCAAAGATAGATGCTTTCGAGAGACGAATGGAAAAGATGACTAAAGATATTCATGCTATACGAATTAGTTGTGAGCAATGTGGAGGACCACATTTGACAAAAGATTGTCTCAATATTGAATTAACAATGGAACAAAGAGAGAATATTTCATACATAAACCAAAGGCCTGGAAATAATTATCAGAATAATTATCAACCGCCAAGACCTATTTACAACCAAAATCAGAACTATAACCGAAATATTCCATACAATAACCAACAAGGTCCTAGCAATCAACAAGTATCCAATAATACTTACAATCAGCAAAGACCGAATTTTCAAAACAAACCACCACAACAAACCGATGATAAAAAGCCGAATTTAGAAGATATGATGACGAAGCTAGTTGAAACTCAAACGCAGTTTTTCACATCTCAAAAACAAACCAATGAACAAAATGCTCAAGCATTTAGAAATCAACAAGCTTCTATTCAAAATCTAGAACAAGAAGTGAGTAACCTAGCAAGGTTAATAGGTGAAAGAAAACCGGGAAGTTTACCTAGCGATACAAATGCTAACCCCCGGAATGAAACAGCTAAAGCTATTACCACAAGAAGTGGTACAACACTTAAACCACCTGAAATACCTGTAACTTCTGATGAAACTATTCCTACTACACAAGAACCACAACCTGATCAAGATAAGGAAAAAGAACCGGTAGTTGAAAAGGTTAATGAAGATAACACAGTTAAGGCTAAACCTTATGTTAAACCATATCAACCACCTCTTCCTTACCCGAGTAAAATGAAGAAGGAAAAACTTGAAGCCGAGCAATCCAAATTCTTGGATATGTTTAAACAGATAAATGTAAATCTTCCTTTCATTGATGTAATTTCAGGAATGCCAAGGTATGCTAAATTCTTGAAAGATCTAATCACGAATAGAAAGAAAATGGAAGAACTCTCGGCTGTTACTATGAATGCTAATTGTTCAGCAGTGCTGTTGAATAAGATACCAGAAAAACTATCTGATCCAGGAAGTTTCACAATTCCATGTTTTCTGGGTAGTCTTAGTTCAATAGAAGCATTGGCTGATTTAGGTGCTAGTATAAATCTAATGCCGTATTCACTATACGCTAAACTAGACCTTGGAGAATTGAAACCAACCAGAATAAGCATACAACTAGCCGATAGATCAATAAAATATCCTAGAGGGATAATGGAGAACATGCTAGTTAAAGTTGGTACTTTAGTATTTCCAGTAGACTTTGTTGTTTTAGACATGGAAGAAGATTCTCAAGTTCCTCTCATATTAGGAAGACCATTCTTAAACACGGCTAAAGCAATGATAGACGTGTTCGGTAAGAAACTGACCCTAAGTATAGAGGATGAGAGTGTTACCTTTTCAGTTGATAGAGCAATGCAACAACCACAATCTGCAGATGATACATGTTATTATATTCAAACTATAGATGCACATGCAGAATTATTAAAAGAATTTCCAGAATTACAAGGAACAGGAGAATGTTCTTTAGGAGAAGGAAATGAACCAATTGATGAATCTGAAATGTTAGCTACACTTATAGCTAATGGATATGAACCAACAACAGAAGAAATTCAAATGCTAAAAGAAGAAGACAGATATCGATATAAATCATCGATAGAAGAACCTCCGAAATTAGAGTTAAAGCCACTTCCAAACCATTTGGAATACGCTTATTTACATGGTGAATCTGAATTACCTGTAATAATATCGTCTTCTCTTACTGAAAATGAGAAATCACAACTCATTTCTGTGTTAAAAGCTCATAAACCAGCCATTGCATGGAAGATTCATGATATTAAAGGAATAAGTCCTTCGTATTGCACACATAAAATCCTTATGGAAGAAGGTCATAAAACGTATGTGCAACGCCAACGAAGACTAAATCCTAATATGCAAGATGTAGTTAAGAAAGAGATTATTAAACTGCTAGATGCAGGTTTGATATATCCAATTTCTGATAGTCCATGGGTAAGCCCAGTTCAATGCGTGCCTAAGAAGGGTGGCATGACTGTCATCACAAATGAGAAAAATGAGCTTATTCCTACTAGGACTGTAACAGGATGGCGTGTATGTATTGATTATAGAAAATTAAATGACGCCACCAGAAAAGATCACTTTCCCTTACCTTTCATAGATCAAATGTTGGAAAGATTAGCCGGAAATAGTTACTATTGTTTTCTAGATGGATTTTCCGGATATTTTCAAATTCCAATAGCACCCGAAGATCAAGAGAAAACCACATTCACGTGCCCTTATGGTACTTTTGCTTACAAACGCATGCCATTTGGACTTTGCAACGCCCCTGCAACCTTTCAAAGGTGTATGATGGCGATTTTTCACGACATGATAGAAGAATGCATGGAAGTATTCATGGATGACTTTTCAGTCTTCGGTGATACATTTAAATCATGTCTAGTTAATCTGGAACAAATGCTAATTAGATGCGAAAAATCAAATCTAGTACTTAATTGGGAGAAATGCCATTTTATGGTTAAAGAAGGCATCGTTCTTGGACATAAAATTTCAAAAGAAGGAATTGAAGTGGATAGAGCTAAAGTAGATGTAATTGCTAAACTTCCACATCCCACCAATGTTAGAGGAGTTAGGAGTTTTCTAGGGCATGCCGGTTTTTACCGACGTTTCATAAAAGATTTTTCTAAAATTGCCACTCCTATGAATAAACTCCTAGAAAAGGATGCGCCATTCATCTTTTCAGATGAATGTATCAAATCTTTTAATATTCTTAAAGAAAAACTCACTAATGCACCGATCATGATAACACCAAATTGGAATCTACCATTTGAACTAATGTGCGATGCAAGTGATTTTGCGATGGGAGCCGTTTTAGGACAAAGGATTGAAAAACGATTTCAACCTATATATTATGCTAGTAAGACATTACAAGGAGCACAAACGAACTATACAACTACTGAAAAAGAACTCCTTGCTATTGTCTTTGCTTTTGACAAATTTCGATCATATCTAGTTCTAGCAAAAACGGTGGTCTATACCGACCATTCTGCTCTTAGATACCTATTTTCAAAACAAGATGCTAAACCAAGATTAATCCGTTGGATCTTACTCTTACAAGAGTTTGATATTGAAATCCGAGATAAAAAAGGAGCAGAAAATCTCGCCGCTGATCATCTTTCTCGTCTTGAAAATCCCGAATTAGAAGTTCTAAATGAATCAGCCATACAAGACAACTTTCCTGATGAATATCTATTGAAGATAGATTATAAAGAAATCCCATGGTTTGCAGACTATGCAAACTACTTAGTTTGTGGATTCCTTGAAAAAGGATTATCGTACCAAAAACGGAAGAAATTCTTCAGTGATATAAAACACTATTTCTGGGAAGATCCACATCTGTTTAAAAGTTGTCCCGATGGAATAATACGCCGATGTGTATTTGGAGATGAAGCTAGTAAAATTTTAAACCATTGTCACACAGGACCAACAGGAGGGCATTATGGGCCTCAACTAACAGCAAGAAAAGTTTATGAAGCTGGATTCTATTGGCCTACAATTTACAAAGACGCACACCTTCTTTGCAAATCCTGTGATGCATGTCAAAGGGCCGGAAGAATAAGTCAACATGATGAAATGCCACAAAATGTCATCCAAGTATGTGAAGTATTTGACATTTGGGGTATTGACTTTATGGGTCCATTTCCAAAATCTCATAATAATCTATATATACTCGTAGCCATTGATTATGTATCTAAATGGGCGGAAGCACAAGCTCTCCCAACTAACGATGCACGAGTTGTAGTCAACTTTTTAAAACGTCTTTTTGCAAGGTTTGGAACACCGAAAGCTTTAATAAGTGATCGGGGTACTCATTTCTGTAATAATCAACTTGAGAAAGTTCTTAAAAGATATGGAGTAACTCATAAAATCTCCACCGCATATCATCCACAAACAAGTGGACAAGTTGAAAATACCAACCGAGCTTTAAAACGTATTCTTGAGAAAACCGTAGGATCAAATCCGAAGGAATGGTCCATTAAATTGGAGGATGCACTCTGGGCTTTTAGAACAGCCTACAAAACTCCAATTGGAACCACACCTTTTAGACTTGTTTATGGAAAAGCATGTCATCTTCCAGTAGAAATTGAACACAAAGCATTTTGGGCTTTGAAGACATGTAATCTTGATTTACATGAAGCCGGACGTCTACGATTAAGTCAACTAAACGAATTAGAAGAATTAAGACATGAAGCATACGAAAATTCGTTAATCTATAAAGAAAGAACGAAGAAATGGCATGATAAAAGAATCAGAAGTTCAAAAGAATTTAAAGAAGGAGACAGAGTTCTTCTTTTCAATTCACGATTCAAGCTATTTCCTGGAAAATTGAAATCAAGATGGTCTGGACCATTCATAGTCAAAAGAGTTTTCCCATACGGAACGATAGAATTGATAAATTCAAATGGGATTGAATTTAAAGTTAATGGTCACAGAGTTAAACATTACATACAGGGTCCGATGGAAGTCGACAACGAAGTTAATCACAATTTCGACACCACAGCTAACTAAGTGTGGGGAGAATCAAGTCTTTAAAGGATAAATATGTATTTCTGTTAGAGTTAGATTGTCTGTTTTCGTGTAGTTCTCGAAAATGGAACACGTATGGTCTTTCCCTAGCAGACCCTAAAGAACTAGTCTTCTCCCCCCATTCTGAATTTTTATTTTTTTAGGTTTTTACGTAATGAAGACTGCCTGTGAACTAAACCATGGTCTAATGCTACACGCTTTGATCACTAAACGTAATAATGACATACTACCGAGTGAATTAGTATCAGTAATCAGAGAAAGAATGGACGGAGTTAGAAAAGGATCCAGATGCGAAGATAATAAGTTACAATTTGGTAAAGGAAAATCAAAATCCGCAGCGAAAAGAAGAGCACGACACCTAGAAAAATGTCACAAATGCGGAAAATGGTCACATGGAGGTAAATGTTCAAATAATCAAACCTATTCAAATACCGAATTTGTTACTTTATGCAGAGACGGACCGTTCATATGTTTAGAAGAAAAGACAATGAATGCTCGAGGTTACGCCTATGCAGCCATGGAAGACCAATTAAACCGACTATCTTATGAATATAATAGATCATATAACTAAGAAATCTATTTCACAGGTATGTCTGTACAGTTTTTATTTTTATTTTTATTTTTAACCTTTTGATAATAAACGCTAATTTGTTCGCTAAAAAGTATTAAATTGGTATTAAATAAAATTAGGTTTGGCGACCGAAATTATTGATATCGTTCAAAAATTTATTACATCACTGCGAAATTTAACGTTTATTCTTAAGGTATAAATATCTTTAAACAATCAACCCAAAATATTTCAAAAATTCGTCATGAGTTAAATTAGGTCTTGGAACCGAAATTACTTTACCGAAAAGAGGGGCGCATATTTTTGATAATATTTGATTGATTAAAGTGGGATAAAAAGACAAAAAGATTTTTAATTTTATTTTTTTACCATGTTTTTAATCTTAATATTTAAATCTTAAATTAATATTGTAAACTTTGTAAAAACAATATATTTAAAATTATAAATATTTGAAAAATTTAATTAAGTTTGGTGTGAATTTTTTGTTTTTTTTTATTTTTAGAATATGAATTTTTAATTTTATGCATTTTAAATTTTGAATTTGGTGTGAATTTTTAATTTTTAATTTTGAATTTTATATTTAAGTTGTGTGAATTTAAAAACAAAAATTTACTTTATCTCATTAAGTTAAAAATATGATTTTTAAAATTCGTCGTAAGTTGAAGACTAGGTCTTTGAACCGAAATTGCTTTACCCGAGGAAGGGACGAGAACTTTTATTATCATTATTTTTAATCTTATTGATTTAAAGTATGCCAAAAACATTGAAAAAACCCAAAAATCTTAGCTTTTAAAACAATCGCTACAAAAAGACAAATTTTAAAAATTTTGTCGAGGGACGGACTAGGACATCAATCCGAAACGACCTCGTCCTAAATAACAAGGGAAACAAAATTTTAAAATTAATTTCTTAATTGTTTTATAAGTTAAAGATTATATAAAAAAAAAAAAAAAAAAAAAAAAAAAAAAAAAAAAAAAAAAAAAAATAACTCCGCGACTCGCGGAGTTTTCAGTGAAAACCTCCGCGACTCGCGGAGGGACAAAAATACAGAAAAAAAATAAAACAGCTGCACACGAACTGATCACTCTCACACACACATAAACACCCAAATACAGCTCGAAAAAAAACCCGAGAAAACCCACAAAAATCATCCCAAAAACTCGATTTTTCACCGTTAATCTTCAAATTTTTCACTACAATCATGTTGAGAAGGATGATATCTAGGAACTACTCAAGAAAACAGGTACAATTACACCCCAAATCACCTTTAAATCCGAATTTTAGTGTGTTCTTGAGCATATTTTCATAATTTGAATTTTGTTAATTTTTAGTGTAATTAGTGTTAAATTGTTAGTATATTATGCATGTATAACCTAGATTGATGCTTGTTAACATGATTTGAAGCCAAAAACTTCAAAATCTTTAGAATCTAGGGTTTGTGTTCTTGAGCAAATTTGGGGCTTTTTGATATAAACAGGTTATGGCCGATTTTTGTCATGAATTGTTGCTAAATTAAGTAGTGTAACATGTTTAGGTAGTTAATTGATCCAAACTTTGAGCCTAAACATGTTTTTGAGAATTAAAGTGGACTTTTTCAAGTCCAAAATTCATGAACTTGATTTTTGAAAGATAATGCCATTTGAGACTTGTTTATTTGCTAGTAATGATTATTTTGACATGTTATTTGAGTTGAATGCTTATGAACTTGGCGAAAATTTTCGTATATGCTTATTTGAAAAAGTGTAGATTTGATAAAAATGTGGAAATAAGCTTAAGTTTGATATAAATTGATAATGTCATTGTAATTATTTTAATTGATGATTTTGCTGACACTAATGCATATTTGGATGCACAAAATTTGTGTTTGATGTGTTTTGCAGAATGAAAGGGGTGAATCTTCATCCCAAGCCCGCCATGCTCCTGCTGAGAACTTGGAACAACAGGAGGTAGATAACTACTACAGGCAGGATGTACCTCATCCAGTCATGACCTTTTCAGATATGCACTTGGAACAGTTGCACCCGAACCTGCGATTTGACAGACTTTGGATAGATTATCCAAAATATCAACGGGGTTTGCATACTCTTCACTCTAAGGTTGTTGAGGTACCAAGGGTCATAGAATGGGGACCCTTGGAAGCTGTAGAATTGGCCGGGCCAATTAGGGAATTACTGGTACAGAGGTATGGTAATTCTTATTTTAATGACTGGATATGTTTATTCACCATACGTAGACCTGTATATAAAGTATGGTGTGAAGAGTTGTTATGTAGTATAGAGTTGAATGATCGGGTAGCTAGTTTAACCGATCGTTCTTTTATTAGATTTTTGTTAGGCGGTTCGATGCGCCACATGTCTTTACTAGACATGGCTCAGGCTTTACGTATATATACGCCTGAGGAATTAGCGTCTGCCGATTGTAGAGGATTGATACTAAACGGTAGGAAAATAGATGAGAATTTTGATACACACGGTGTATGGAGTCAAATGACAAGCCATCACCGTTTTAAAGGGGGAAACTACTCTTATTTGGATATAGATAGAGCCGAATTAAGAGTAATACATAGGTTTTTAGCTAACTCGATTACACAAAGGGGTAAAAACAAAGAAAAGGTAAATGAACAAGATTTGTTTTACCATATGTGTATTCGAGACCCACACAGCGCTGTAAGTATACCATATTGTGTGGGTTATTATTTATCAGCTATGGTTCGAGGGATGCGTCCACATAGCATAATAGGGGGTGGTATTTTTATTACTTTGATTGGTGAATATCTCGGTGTGGATATAAGTCGGGGGGGATTATTAGTAGAAGAGCCGGAACCCCGCGACACTATAGGATTAAATGTATACCATGGTGCGAAAGTGTTAAAGCGGCGAAATAACGCCGCAGTACGATACAATGGTAGACATCCACAGGTAGAGAGAAACCAGGAACAAGGTAATGTAGGAGGGGGGAACCAGATGCAAGAAATGCAAAGGTTTATAGCTTCTCAGGAATACGAAAATGCTAGACAGAGAGCATTTGAAGATTGGCAAGTTCATCAGAACCAGATCATAGCACATTGCCAACACATAGGTAGAAACTATATTCCTACACCGAAACCCGTCTTCCCTCCTTGGTCGATAGAGATGCAGCCACCATATCCTACGTATGACCCTGCCGAGGCATTCTATAGCACTTATGGTTATGCGTGGAACCCCTATTGGTACCAATATCATCCTTAGTTTACTTATTTTTATTTTTATTTTGTAATTTGTAATTATTGATATGTTTAATATTTTTTGTTAATATTGTAATCATTTTTATATTTATCTAACTTTTATTCTTAGATTTTAATAATTTTTGAATGTGGGGTAATATACCAAACTTCAAAAATATGTATATATGTTTGCAGTTTATCTTATGTACACAACAGGGTAAAACAACGCATTTTCAAAGACTGGCATTAAGTTCAGCAAAAGCAAGTAATTTTGACGACAATGATGCAAAATACATGTGAAATAACAACAAGACGGAATGAACAAATGACGTGCACCATTTATCATTCAGCAAACAAACGCCAATATATTTGGAAACTTTGGTAAAAATTTAATCATTTTCACACAAATCACCCTCAATAATTTAAATTGTTACTGATTTCTTGCAAATGAGGGCATTGCAAGATCTTAAGTGTGGGAAGGGATTAAATTCTTTCGGATTTTAAAATTTTTATATTAAACACTTGGTTACCATTAAAAATACTAGTAAAGCAGTAGTTGTATTAGAATCTAGTGCTCTCTGATAAAAAAGAACAGCCCTAGTCTTATATACTGACTACCCAATTCTAGTAAAATTTTTCAAAATTTTTCAATTAAATGAATTCAAATCATGTTTATACATATTTATGAACGATAAAACTAGGTTTTAACACCGAAATTATTGTTACCTCGGAAAGGACATAAATTGAGAAACAAACTAAAATGTTAAAATTCATTTAAAATGGAATAGAGGACGATAAAAAGAAAAATAAAAAGCCAAGTGTGGGAAAATTTACCAAGTTATTTTAAACATATGCCACATATATTTGTAACAAATAACTGAAAATACTTTTGCTTTGAACTAAACTAAACTGTTTTACCCAATGAAAGAAAAGAAGAGATGGATCTACACGATGAATCAATTCCATCATTAAAAGGAAGTAAAGTCTTCCGAAAAAGAAACGCGCTTCTTGATTTAGGTCATGAAGTTGTCGTCCAGACCAGCTGTAGGTTGACGAAAAATCTAGAAAAGTCATCACTAAAATCAGCAGGAAATCCACGGACCTCAGCATTAAACAGGGTCGCCAAGTGGTCAGATTTATCCTAACCATGAGAAGGATTTATCTCGTACAATGGGGGGGCACCGTGCAAATTAGCTGGATAAGACTAATAAATCAGATCCCCAGAAAGGATAATCTCCTTAAAGATTAAAAATCAGCTTTTAAGACTGATATTACTCAATCCTAGAGATTGACCTTAAAGATTGAGAATTCAAACTCATGGAATTCAATGATATCTAAACTCGAGCTTAAACGAGAAAATATTTTGATCAAAATTATAAACCGATTTGTTTTCTGAAAACCCTATTTTCAATGCGTTCATTACCATTGAACGTAAAATCCTAGGAATTCACCTGGAATTCATTAGGTCACCTGAACTAAATCGGGTGTCAACCGTAAGAACGGTGGTTGCATAACATGGTCAAAGACAGAACCTTGTGCCAGACCGACAAATTATAAGGGTGAGCTTTACTATTGCTCCTACCAAGGATAGTAATTGCGTCCGACACGTTATAGACCATAATCAAAAGCATGTCACGGGACATTGCCTTAACAGTTGCTTGTTCAACGCTTTCCTTTACAACCGGACGGTAGTTTGCCGAAAGGTAATATACGGAACAAGTAAACTGGACGTGTTGCTTTCCAAATACAAGGTTAGCAAGTGGGTGACACAAAACCGCAAGTTTTGAGCTAAAATTTTCAAATCTGAAACCCACCAAACCCACAAAAATATTTTGCAAACACCGGTAAAGGGTTATTCCGGAAAACTTATCTAGGGTAAAAACTAGATTTCAAAAGATCAAATGTTTTCATAAAGATCCAATTTCCTTAATGGATCTAAATTTTTATAGTCATGTGGGACTGTAAACCATATCGTTACTACCATTGTTTATACCGCCGTATAGAAATCACTGATGTACAAAGTGTGAAGAATAAAGAAGTGATTCTAGTATTTCAAGACGATATTGCTTGAGGACAAGCAACGCTCAAGTGTGGGAATATTTGATAATGCTAAAAACGAACATATATTTCATAGCATTATTCCTCAAGAAAGACAAGCTTTTAGTTGCAATTGTTCTATTTACAAGAGATATTCGTTTAAATAATAAAAGGTGAAGACAAAAGACAGATTCGACGATTTGAAGACGCAAACGACCAGAAAGCTCAAAAGAACAAAAGACAAT
Organism: Rutidosis leptorrhynchoides; assembly: GCF_046630445.1. Lineage (NCBI taxonomy): Eukaryota > Viridiplantae > Streptophyta > Magnoliopsida > Asterales > Asteraceae > Rutidosis > Rutidosis leptorrhynchoides. Next base: position 115,058,161 of record NC_092336.1, read on the forward strand.
CAAAAAGGTTCCAATTATTGATAAGAAACGTCTCGAAATCACAAGAGTACAAGATTCAAAACGCAAAGTACAAGATATTAAATTGTACGCGAGGACGTTCGAAAATCCGGAACCGGGACCAGAGTCAATTCTTAACGCTCGACGCAACGGACTAAAAATTACAAGTTAACTATGTATATAAATATAATATAATATATAATTAATTATATTAATTATATATATATTATATATATATATTTAAAACTGTCGGCAGCCAGAAACTCCAAGGGAGTAAATTGAAAATACCTCTCCGCGACTCGCGGAGTTATAAGGCTATTTTGCCGCGAGTCGCGGAGCCCCAAAAATCAAATCTGGCTATAAAATCAACCCGAATTCTGATCAAAAAACATCTTTTTTTTTCTCTTCCTCTTCATACGTAATTATAAATATATTTATAATTTATATTTTAATTTTAATTATAATTCTAATAATAAGGGTATGTTAGCGAATGTTGTAAGGGTGTAAGTCGAAATTCTGTCCGTGTAACGCTACGCTATTTTTAATCATTGTAAGTTATGTTCAACCTTTTTATATTAATGTCTCGTAGCTAAGTTATTATTATGCTTATTTAAAACGAAGTAATCATGATGTTGGGCTAATTACTAAAATTGGGTAATTGGGCTTTGTACCATAATTGGGGTTTGGACAAAAGAACGACACTTGTGGAAACTAGACTATGGGCTATTAATGGGCTTTATATTTGTTTAACTAAATGAAGGTTTGTTAATGTTAATATAAAGATTTACAATTGGGCGTCCCTATAAATTACCATATACACTCGATCGGACACGATGGGCGGGGTATTTATATGTACGAATAATCGTTCATTTAACCGGACACGGGAATGGATTAATAGCCACTAGAATAATTAAAACAGGGGTGAAATTACATTCAAGGGTAATTGGTGTAATTGTTAACAAAGTAGTAAAACCTTGGTTTACACGCAGTCGATAACCTGGTGTATTCATTAAACAAAGTATTAAAACCTTGTTACAATTCGAATCCCCAATTAGTTGGAATATTTATCTTCGGGTATAATAATAATTTGACAAGGACACTTGCAATTTATATTTATGACTGATGGACTGTTATGGACAAAAACCAGACGGACATATTGAATAATCCAGGACAAAGGACAATTAACCCATGGGCATAAAACTAAAACCAACACGTCAAACATCATGATTACGGAAGTTTAAATAAGCATAATTCTTTTATTTCATATTTTATTTCCTTTATTTTATATTTAATTGCACTTCTAATTATCGCACTTTTATTTATTGTTATTTTATTTTATCGCACTTTTATTATTCGCAATTTCATTATCGTTATTTACTTTACGCTTTAATTTAAAGTCTTGTATTTATTTTATATTTTACATTAGGTTTTAACTGCGACTAAAGTTTTAAAATCGACAAACCGGTCATTAAACGGTAAAAACCTCCCTTTTATAATAATATTACTTATATATATATTTGTATTTTTATAAAAGTAAACTAATATAGCGTTGAGCTTTGCTTAAAGATCTCCCTGTGGAACGAACCGGACTTACTAAAAACTACACTACTGTACGATTAGGTACACTGCCTATAAGTGTTGTAGCAAGGTTTAAGTATATCCATTCTATAAATAAATAAATATCTTGTGTAAAATTGTATCGTATTTAATAGTTTTTCCTAGTAAAATATAAGCTATTTTATATACACCTCGCGAAACATCAATACCCCTATTTTGGGCTGCTGAATTTGTATGTTGGATAAAGGTTTGGGTGATTTGCTTTTTCTAGTGTTGATGTCGTTTTGGTGTTTTTGGGCACCATACGATAAGGAAATAATAATAATAATAATAATAATAATAATAATAATAATAATAATAATAATAATAATAATAATAATAATAATAATAATAATAATAATAATAATGTTGGTCCACAATCAAACAACCTAGAACTTTTCAAAAGATCAATTGAACAAAATAACAATTAAGTTATAAAGTGCGGAATCAATTGAACTATTCAATTAAAAGAACACAGAATAGAATGAACAATTTAGAGAAGATAATTGATATTGAATTGGCGAATAGGAATGAATTACAAGTTTTCTATTTATAGATTTGAGAAACACGCTTCTCAAATCTTCACAAATCTATTCCATAACTAACATTGCAAAATAAAAGGAAACTAGATAATATCATATCTCTTCAACTATCTTCTCCTAAAAAATTAGAGATATTCGCTTAAATGTAATCTCTTCATTCTTATCTTCAATGATTTCACGCGTATTAGATTTTATCTTTATCTCTTTTCTGCATTAGTAGAATCTGTATTTCTTGTTGAGCAGAGTCTGTGTTTTTCAATTTTCCAGACTCTAGATTTTACAGACTCTAAATATACTGACTCAAAAATACAGACTCAAAATACTTTTCAGCTAAGACTTCTTTGACTCATCAGATTTACAAAATTCCTAATAATCTCCTTCTATCTGGTGATGTCCAAACACTTAAATATAAGTTGAATTGATCTGTTAATAAATAAACAAACTTACAGATTCAATTACCTATAACCATATAATTTTTCTCGTTCTAGGTATTAATAGATCATTTAAAGAATATTAAAAAGAATTTATATCCTTAAGCGCTCTGATACCAGTTGTTGGTCCACAATCAAACAACCTAGAACTTTTCAAAAGATCAATTGAACAAAATAACAATTAAGTTATAAAGTGCGGAATCAATTAAACTATTCAATAAAAAGAACACATAATAGAATGAACAAGTTAGAGAAAATAATTGATATTGAATTGGCGAATAGGAATGAATTACAAGTTCCCTATTTATAGATTTGAGAAACACGCTTCTCAAATCTTCACAAATCTATTCCATAACTAACATTGCAAAATAAAAGGAAACTAGGTAATATCATATCTCTTCAACAATCTTCTCCTAGAAATCAGATAAATTCGCTTAAATGTAATCTCTTCATTCTTATCTTCAATGATTTCACGCGTATTAGATTTTATCTTTATCTCTTTTCAGATTCAGTAGAATCTGTATTTCTTGTTCAGCAGAGTATGTGTTCTTCAATCTTCCAGACTCTAGATTTTACAGACTCTAAATGTACATACTCAAATAATACAGGCTCAAAATACTTTTCAGCTAAGACTTCTTTAACTCATCAGATTTACAAAATTCCTAACAAATAATAATAATAAATACGGAGTAGGTTTTAATGAAACTAGTCGTCAATAAAATTAAGCTAGATAAATTTTGAATGACAAAAATCCTTTCACATTATCGCCTCCTTACGACTCCCCTACTTAATAATACAACTCACCACATAATACATATTTATATTGTTTAACATTTATTTTTTAATTTTTTTAGCAAAAAACTATAACTTTATAAAACTTGAGCTTCATAAAAAAAAATGAAAACCCGCAACAAAGATACAAACTGAGGCAACAAGGCCCGCACAAGACTAAACAATCACTACAAGCAACCTAACATGCTAAAATCAAAGAACTAAAAAACCAAAAAACTTCATAAACCTTAAACGTTAACCTTTCGTAGCACCTCTTTTCTTAACCTTAAACCCCTTCCTCACAATTTGTTTTGGAAGCGCCTTCGAATTAAGCAGTTTACGTTCCACCATAATACAACCTTCAAGATCTTTCGCCACCTCCTCAAAAAAACTAGTAGCATTACCTGATGTCTTACCTTCATCTAAGCCCATCAAACCAGGCCCAGTCCCATCAAGACTCCCAAAACTCACACCCGCATCTCGACCCGTCTCCAGTCCCTGTGTATTCTGACCCAAATCGACCCAAGGACAACCATCATCCTCCACCACCAGGTTGTAAATCGGATGAACATCAGAAACATCATTCACCTCCAGAAAATCAGGAACACGGTCCAAACCACAAACCCCATTATCCATTTTGTAATTCTCTTAAACCACATCATCATCTCCTAAACTTAAACAACAAGCCATTTTTCGACTGCGAAAACCATGAGAATCTAAAGCCGCTTGAACCTTGTCAACAGATAAAGTAACCGAGGAAGACCGATCCAAACCCAAACCTGCACATTCAGTAAAATTACACCCAATGCTCTTACCGCCCGTATGAGGACCCATATTCACCCATGAAGAACTCCCAACTTCAAAATATCCAAACACAAAATTGACATCACATCGAGCAAAGTGCTCGGACTGAACCACGGGACTCGACGACACATTCGTATCAACCATTACAGCCGTATCAACATGTCGATCAAAACCACCCAAAATAGAGGAACCAAAACAAACACCTGTAGCCCCAGGAAGGTCACCCGAATGTACATCCTTCAAAACATAAGCGTTTAACTCCTGCACAAAGTCACAAGAAAAAGAAAGAACCTGTATTCTCTTCACAGCCATGCGTCGAAGAGCTCGTTAACCCAAATCTGTCCTTTAGCAAGTGAATCGGAGATTAACGCCTCCGGAACAAGCTCATGAAGATGTTTAACACGGGTAGTTTAAATAAAAGCAAACAAAGATCCAATGCTAGATAAATCAGATGAGGGTTGAGCCACCTTCACCACCGTACCTACACTGCTAGCAACTCTCTTAATATTCTAGTCGAAAACATACATGACCAGAAAACCTCGTAATTCAATCCAAACGAACCTAAAAAACTCGTTAGCCTTAGGAGAGAAAGGAACCACCATCTCGAAACTGGACCCGGAACCCATCGCAAGAACCTTAGAATACGACTCCAAATCGACATATTCAAAAACTCCAGTAAACGTGCCCAACTTTCTGAAAGTTGAAAAAAGTCCTATGCAATTGAGAAGGAACTCTTTAACCTTGACCTCCATAAGAGGCATAGAATCAACCATGAGCACACATTTAACGACCCGTCAAAGTACACTTGACGACCATCGTTATCTTGGTCCCACAGCTTGATCATAACTCTATATGAATTTGATAAATAACCTTGCATTCTTTATTTAAAAAAAATGATTTCCCCTAAAGTAAACCTACCCATATATGTAAGTTTAGAAAAACCATACATTATTACTTAACACAAAAGTTGGCCAAAACAAAGTCAACTACATCCACTATTAAATGTATCAAAATAGAATGCAAGTTTATGTTTAACAAAAGCTGCCATCATAAATATGCAGACTCTCTAAGCACAGCGGAAGCAATCAATCATGAACCTGAGAATAAAACATGCGAGTAACTATCAACAAAAGTGTTGAGTGAATTATAGGTTTAATATTGCAAACAATATTTAATGTAAACCATAAAAATTTTTGTTTGAAAACATAAAAACTCCTTTTTAGACCACAAAATTATATGCTAGAAAACATATAAAAACATTATTCCATTTTTCGTGAGCCACCTGGTAACCACTTAACCATTTATTTACCCTTGTCAAACACAATAAATAATATACACCGAACAAGTGTATCTTCAACTAAATACGAAGTACTAAACATTCCGATTATAAATTGCTAGCGCGACTAGCTCGAAATGGGGTTGTCAAACCCGATAGATCTATCCGTAGGATTCGCGTTCACTAGTAGAAACCAGTGATTACAGTTACCAGACTAGGGAATATTTTTATTCAACTCACAATGAATAATTTAAACCAACTTCCACTTGTGTCCAAAATATAAAATAAATTGCATGTATTCTCATCCCAAAAGATTTAAAATAGAAAAATGAGACTATAACTCACCTTAATAGCAAACGAAGTAACCACATAAATAAGCGAACAGCAAATGAAGTAAAGTGATCAGGAATGATCACAACACCGACCTATAAATAAAGCAGGTCGATATAAATAACTAACTTAGGTCAAGTCCTAGTATGATAGCTATTGTACATGTTGCAAGTAGACATAGAACAATACTCAACATGCATCGGTTTGATCGAACAGCGTACGAACACACACTTTCTATATTTAGAAAATTTCTATTTTTGGAAAGTTTCCATTTTTGGAAAGTTTCTATTTTAGGAAAGTTTCTATTTTAGGAAAGTCTCTATTTTTGGAAAGTCTCTATTTTAGAAAAGTTTCTATTTTTGGAAAGTTTCTAAATTTAGAAAGTTTTCATATTTAGAAAGTTTCTATTTTTAGAAAGTTTTTAAGTTAGGAAAGTTTCCTTAATTAGAAAGTCAACAAAAGTCAACTAAAAGTCAAAGTCAACCGAAAGTCAACTCAAAAGTCAACCTTGGTCAAACATAGTCAACATTAATTTTAAAAGTGTAAGTTGTAATAATAATATAAGTTATAATGTTTATTAAAGTTAAACATGTATAATTATGTCATAACATAAGTTTGATTAAATTAAAATGAATTATTAAAGTTAATATAAGTTTAAATGATATAATTAATATAACATAAGTATTTAATTAATTAATTAATTATTAGTCATAATATAAGTATTATTAATTAATAATAAATTTTAAATCATATCATAAGTATTATTAATTAATAATGAAATATTAATCATATCATAAGTTTCTAATTATAATCATTAAATCATAAGTATTTAATAATTAAATTATAATTAAATAATAACTAAGCCTTATAATAATTAAATAATTAATTAATACTTATTATAAGTCTTACAATAATAATCTTATAATATAAGTTTAATAATTATCATAAGTATTTTCCATTAATAATACAAGTATTATTAATCATAAGTTTAATTAAAATGTTAGTTAAATCATAAGTAATAATTAAATGATATAATAAATATATATCATAAGTCTTAAATTATAATAATTACTTTTTATATCATAAGTAATTTAATAATAATGAAAATCATTATTTATATCATAAGTTTTAATAATTAACTATAAGTTTTAATTAAAAGTTCATCGGGTCATAACTTGAGCCCCGGGTGTCGGTTTTCGGCGAGCCTTATATATATCTCTGCCTAATCAAACCACCCGACACATTGGTGCACTCAAGAACACTCCAAGAACAGTAACCAAGTCGTGATGATCAGCCATTAAACAACTTGGAACTTTAATCCGATTCAAAACACGTTTTAGTCATAACGGGTAATCCGTGGCTCGGATTTAGATGACCCGAACATGAAAGTTCATCCCATCATCAATCCTAACACACTAACACACCCTAAAGACATAAAAGATGGTCACAAAGTCGGACCAAATCTGGTTCATATCAATATCACATTTCAATCTTGATAAAATACCATTTTGATCATATCTAGGGCTCCGGGAATCGAAACGACATGAATTCGGAGTCTAAAATTAATGCCTTGATGAGAGGAACTCATCTAGATGCTTTATTTTCACTTTTATATCAGTCATATAACCAAAAATGAACGAAAAAGCTGATGTCCCAATCAAATCAAACCGAAAACATATGTATTTGAGCAATTCTACGCGTACAATCATCATAACAACAACATGTAACTAACATACTATCAAAATAAACATAAAAAACAGAAAAGTAATGAAAAATTAAAAATTCTAGGGTTAGGGTTTATACCCTAATCGAGAAACAAGTAGTATAATCGCGTAGAGGAGATTGAGAGGAACACGTTGATGCTAATTGATTGATGATCCAAGCTTGATTTTTGATTGATGATGATGATATTTGTGTTGGGATTGGAGGTGGCACAAGGGAGGGAGAAGAGGAGAGCACCAAAAAAATTTTAGGTTTGATAAAATGGAATAAAATGTGAAAATGAGAAAAGAAATGCAAAAATGAAAGGGGTATACCCCCTCCCCCTTGGTCTTGGCCGAATGGGGTGTGTGGAGTGGGCTTCACTAGCCCAAAATGCTTAAGTGTAAGTTCCTTGTGGCCTGAATGCCCAAACGAAACCCGTAACTCGAAAACACGAATACGCGATTAATTAATCGGAAAGATATTAACTACGCGACGTAAAATATATATAAATACCATATATAAATATATTACATTAAAATATCATATTTAAAATAAATAGGACTTGAAAATCCCAAAAGCTCGACCGCTGGTCTGAAAACCGAAAAGATTCGCCGGATAGAAATCCGCGATTCGTATAAACGTACAATTTAAAATATGAATACAAATATTCATTTAACACATAATAATTAATATATTATTATTAAAATATTAATATAGCTCATAGAAATGACGTGGCATGAATAACAGTTAACGGTCGTTAAATAATTAACGACAAAAGATAACGGAAAAAGTAGTGTCGTTACAGTACCTTCCCGTTACGAAAATTTCGTCCCGAAATTTAAGCAGGTGCAGGGGTTGACTCAGCATCTGGGAACAAATGCGGGTACTTCTGCTTCATTTGATCTTCATGCTCCCAAGTGAACTCGGGACCGCGTCTGGCTTTCCATCTAACCCGAACAATAGGAATTCGGCTCTGCTTAAGAGTCTTAACTTCTCGGTCTATAATTTCAACAGGTTCCTCAATAAAATGTAGTTGCTTATCATCATGAAGTTCTTCCAGAGGAATAGTCTTATCGGCTTCGGCCAAACACTTCTTTAAATTCGATACATGAAAAATATCGTGAACAGCACTGAGTTCTTGTGGCAACTTCAAACGATAAGCCACCGGTCCAACTCTCTCAATGATCTCAAACGGTCCAACAAAACGAGGACTCAACTTTCCTCTTTTACCAAAACGTATCACACTTTTCCAGGGTGAAACCTTTAACATAACACGGTCGCCAACTTGAAATTCTACATATTTCCTTCCCTTATCGGCATAACTCTTTTGCCGACTTCTGGCGGTTCTCAATCTTTCCTTAATCTGTACGATCTTCTCGGTAGTCTCATGAATAATTTCTGGACCTGTCAGTTGAGCATCCCCAACCTCATTCCAGCAGACAGGAGACCTATACTTTCTACCATACAGAGCTTCAAACGGTGCGACTTTAATACTTTCATGATAGCTGTTGTTATAAGAAAACTCAGCTAGCGGCAAATATTTATCCCACCCATTACCAAAATCAATAACACACGCTCGTAACATATCTTCTAACGTCTGAATGGTCCTTTCACTCTGACCATCCGTTTGAGGATGATAAGCGGTGCTCTTATCTAACTTAGTTCCCAAGGCTTCCTGTAAGGATCGCCAAAACCTCGATACAAATCGACTGTCTCGGTCTAAAATAATAGATACCGGAACACCATGTCTAGAACCAGTCTCCTTCAAATACAAATGAGTAAGCTTCTCCATCGAATCCGTTTCCTTAATCGGCAAAAAGTGAGCTGACTTAGTGAGTCGATCTACAATCACCCAAATGGTATCATAGCCACCCGCAACTCTCGGTAATTTAGTAATAAAATCCATCGTAATACCTTCCCACTTCCACTCGGTAATCTCAGGTTGCACCAAAAGTCCAGATGGTTTTTGTTGTTCAGCTTTAACCTTAGCACAGGTCAAACAATTAGCCACATATGTAGCCACATCAGCTTTCAAATTAGGCCACCAATACAGCTCCTTAAGATCATGATACATCTTTCCTGAACCAGGATGAATAGAGTACCTAGACTTATGGGCCTCATCTAAAACAAGTTGTCATAGATCACCAAACTTCGGAACCCAAAGGCGTCCCGTAAAATACCGAGTACCATCGGTTCGTACCTCTAACTGTTTACTCAAGCCTCGGACCTTCCCGTTACAAAATTCTCCTCCTTCAAGGCTTCTTGTTGTGCCTCTAGAATCTGCCTTGCGAGGTTTGTTCGAATTGTCATATTCAAGGCTCTAAACCTATGAGGTTCAACTCTCTCTTTTCGACTTAAAGCATCAGCCACGACATTGGCTATTTCCCGGAATGGCCAAAGGAGTTCACAATCATAATCGTTCAACAATTCCACCCATCTTCGCTACCTCATATTCCACTGTCTTTGATCAAAGATATATTGAAGACTTTTGTGATCAGTGTACACTGTACATTTGACCCCATATAAGTAGTGTCTGCACTTCTTGAGTGCGAAAACAACAACTCCCAATTCTAAATCATGGGTTGTATAATTCTGTTCATGAATCTTCAACTGACGTGACGCGTAAGCTATGACTTTCTTTCGATGCATCAAAACACAACCAAAGTCTTGGCACGAAGCATCACAATAAATAACAAAATCATCATTACCCTCAGGTAGTGATAATATCGGTTCAGAAGTTAACTTCTTCAGAGTTTGGAAAGCAGAATCTTATTCACTCTTCCACTCGTACTTCTTCCCCTTATGCGTTAAAGCAATTAGAGGTTGCGCTACTCGTGAAAAATCTTGAATGAACCTTCTATAATAACCTGCCAAACCTAGGAGCTGACGAATCTGAGTAGGATTTTTCGGAAATTTTCCACTTCCCAATTGCCTCAATCTTAGCAGGATCAACTTGAATTCCCTGTTTACTAACAATGTGCCCAAGGAATTGAACTTCTTTCAACCAGAATGCACATTTCAAAAAACTTAGAATACAACTCTTCTTTTCTTAACAAATCGAGCACTAACTTCAAATGTTCTTCATGCTCTTGATCACTCTTGGAATAAATGAGAATATCATCGATGAAAATTATAACAAATTTATCCAGATAGGGTATACACACACGGTTCATGAGGTCCATGAACACGGCAGGTGCATTGGTTAATCCGAATGGCATAACAAGAAATTCATAGTGACCATAACGGGTACGGAATGCGGTTTTCGGAACATCAGTTTCTTTAACACGCAATTGGTGATAACCAGAACGAAGATCAATCTTAGAATAAACGGACAAACCTTGAAGTTGATCAAACAGATCATCAATTCTTGGAAGAGGGTAACGGTTTTTAACTGTAAGCTTGTTCAATTCACGATGGTCAATGCACAAACGAAACAAACCATATTTCTTCTTAACCAAACAAAACAGAAGCTCCCCAAGGGGACGTATAAGGACGAATGAGGTGTAGTTGCAGCCAACAAAAGAAGAAATATAGAGAGTAACCATATCGGTGGTAACGATGTTTAAGACAATTCCTTCAAAGGGAATAACGAGGATAATGAACTTCAAAGTTAATTTTCATTACATTTCTGAAAGGAAGACGTCCGAAAGGTGTGATCTTTCAACGAGAGTGAACTTCCTCGCATAATGAGCGAGTCAATCTAGGATTCATCCTTATTTGTAAATTTATGTGCGGATCAAAAGAACGTGAATCATGGGTTATAAAGAATGGTCGACTCCAGGTGAGATGAATCTCCAAAAATAATTTCGTGTACCTCAAGGTATTGAATCATAGGGCTGATATTTATGAGGGTGTTGCGGTTAGCCGTAAATATCGAGAGTAGAAACTCCTCAAACGATCTAGTGTAATATACATCCATGATACCTACTTTAACAACAGTTGGGGTAGAAACCCACTGATAATGCTAAAAACAAACATATATTTCATAGCATTATTTCTCAAGAAAGACAAGCTTTTAGTTGCAATTGTTCTATTTACAAGTGATATTCGTTTAAATAATAAAAGGTGAAGACAAAAGATAGATTCGACGAATTGAAGACGCAAAAGACCAAAAAGCTCAAAAATATAAAATACAATCAAAGAGGTTCCAATTATTGATAAGAAACGTCTCGAAATTACAAGAGTACAAGATTCAAAAAGCAAAGTACAAGATATTAAATTGTACGCAAGGACATTCGAAAATCTGGAACCGGGACCAGAGTCAACTCTCAACACTCGACGCAACGGACTAAAAATTACAAGTTAACTATGTATATAAATATAATATAATATATAATTAATTATATAAATTATATATATATATATATATTATATTTATATAATAAAACGTCGGCAAACAAAGATCCAAAAGGTGTGAGCTGGATCTGATATCTCCGCGACTGGCGGAGTTCTAAGAGCAAATGGGCCGCGACTCGCGGAGCCCCAAATTCTAAAAATGCCTATAAAAGCTCGCGCATTCTGAACGTTTTATATATCTTTTTCTTCTCCTCATTCATACGTAATATATATATATATATATATATATATATATAAATATATATATATATTATATTTTTAATTTTAATTTTAATTTTAATTCTAATAATAAGGGTATGTTAGCGACTGTTGTAAGGGTGTAAGTCGAAATTCTGTCCGTGTAACGCTACACTATTTTTAATCATTGTAAGTTATGTTCAACCTTTTTAATTTAATGTCTCGTAGCTAAGTTATTATTATGCTTATTTAATGCCGAGGTAATCATGATGTTGGGCTAATTATTAAAATTGGGTAATTGGGCTTTGTACCATAATTGGGGTTTGGACAAAAGAACGATACTTGTGGAAATTAGACTATGGGCTATTAATGGGCTTTATATTTGTTTAACTAAATGATAGATTGTTAATTTTAATATAAAGATTTACAATTAGACGTCCCTATAAATAACCATATACACTCGATCGGACACGATGGGAGGGGTATTTATATGTACGAATAATCGTTCATTTAACCGAACACGGGAATGGATTAATAGTCTATGGAATTATTAAAACAGGGGTGAAATTATGTACAAGGACACTTGGAATAATTGATAACAAAGTATTAAAACCTTGGGTTACACGCAGTCGATAACCTGGTGTAATTATTAAACAAAGTATTAAAATCTTGTTACAGTTTAAGTCCCCAATTAGTTGGAATATTTGATTTCGGGTATAAGGATAATTTGACGAGGACACTCGCACTTTATATTTATGACTGATGGACTGTTATGGACAAAAACCAGACGGACATATTAAATAATCCAGGACAAAGGACAATTAACCCATGAGCATAAAACTAAAATCAACACGTCAAACATCATGATTACGGAAGTTTAAATAAGTATAATTCTTTTATTTCATATTTAATTTCCTTTATTTTATATTTAATTGCACTTCTAATTATCGTACTTTTATTTATTGTTATTGTATTTAATTGCACTTTTAATTATCGTACTTTTTAATTATCGTACTTTATTTTATCGCACTTTCATTTATCGTAATTTCATTATCGTTATTTACTTTACGCTTTAAATTAAGTCTTGTATTTATTTTTAATATTTTACATTAGGTTTTAACTGCGACTAAAGTTTTAAAATCGACAAACCGGTCATTAAACGGTAAAAACCCCCTTTTATAATAATAATATTACTTATATATATATTTGTATTTTTATAAATTAAACTAATATAGCGTTAAGCTTTGTTTAAAGATTTTCTGTAACGACCCTGGAATTTCCAACGTTATTTTATTAATAATTATTATTATTAATACGCGTGTTTAAACGAATGTACGTTATTACATTTACATGTTACCATGATTGCCCGTACTTGACTTTTAAGTGCCCGAAACGTCTTTGTGACACACGAAACTTCACGAATAATATTTTCAAGTATTATTTGCATTCATGATTAAGTTTTATTAATCATTTTAATTAACTAAGGCTATTAGTTAGTTATTTGGGCTTTAATTGGTTTAACTTGTGATTTATTTGAACTTGGGCTTTGTTAGTGTAATGGACTCATGTTATTGGACTTCCAAGCCCACCCTACATCTTAAATGGGTTTATTAGCCCATGTCTTGCAAGTGTAAGTAATACTTAGAGATTGAACTAGTTAGTTATCTCATAAGGAATCTAGTTACCATGTAATCCCCATGTAAACCATCCTTTTAACCAACTTTTGAAGCCTTACATACTAGTAACCAAAGAACCAACTCTTCCCCCCTTTTTTGAGCAGCTGGCCGTGGCCCTTATCGCCATGAAGGGTGTTCAAAATTCTTTTTTTTTGTATTACAATTACTTGCATTTACTCTTTCATAAAACACACACAACTTACTACACTTTTCTCTCAAGCTTTTTCTCTCTTTTTCTCTCAAATACTTGTAAGTAATATGAACTTTTCTCTCCTCTTTTTCCTTGCTAAAAACCGATTTCATAAGCATTCATCATCATCAATCTTTGTTTGTTGTTTGATTCTTGTTATAAGTTGTTGTTACTTACTTACTAACTTTCAAGAATCTAACTTTCTAGTTTTAATTCTTCTTTTATCTTGAACCTTCAAGAACATACAAGACATAAACTCTCTAGTTTATTATCTTCACTTAATACTTGTTCTAAGTTTATAAAGTTCATGGTTGAAAGACATACTTGAAGTTCATGAAGTAAACTTTAAAGCTTACTTTCTAAAGATCAAACTTTGGTTTGAATCTTTAAAGTATGAATAACCATGAACCTTTTCTTGTTTATTTAAGTTTACTTCTTCAATTTATGCACTTTAATTTCATGTAGTTAGTTTATATGGTCAAGTACTACAAGTTAGTCTTGATCTCATATCTCTTGAACAAATTAAGTTAACTTTGAAAGTTCAAGAACACACAAATAAGTTTTCTTTAAATATAACTTTGGATCTAGACTTTTGAGTCTTGGATCTTCAAGATCAAACTAAGAACTATGTTCTACTACTTATGATCTTGATTAGTTAGTTTACTTTCAAGTTTGTAACTTGTTATTGGCTTTAAGATTCATGTAGGTGTTAGATCTAAGACTTTGATGTAACTTTGGTTCATCAAACTTCATACAACTCTTAAGTGAGTTGTGCTTCATGTCTTAGACTTGCACTAGGGTTATGATGGTCAAGACTTGGTTAAGATGATGTAGATACATCAATGAGTTGTACACTTGAAGCTATATGCATCAAGGATGAGAACCATGATGAACATCAAGCACCAAGACCACCGGAACCCTTTTAAACTCACTGTTCTGTCCAAAAGCTACTGGTCTGGTGATTCTGTAACATACCAGTAGACCTGGGCTGTTCTAACCTTGATTTTTAGATAGATCTTTTCGAGTAGATAACTTTTCATATAGGACTCGTCTTAATCCGAGTTACGGTTTAGGATTTATGGCCCTCCGATCGTTACTATGTCCTTTAACGTTGTGCCGAAATTTCTGACCTACTCGCACTTAGACCGTCGCCACGGTCAAACGAAGACGAGTTTGCTTCTGTAAATTTTACCACACTTAAGGGACTCATATACGGAGCCATGGCCACTGGTCTCACCTTAATTCAGTAAGGGTAGAGGCCGTGGTGACTGACTGAAATCAGACTTTGTTTTAAACTACTTTCATAAATGAAACCTACCTTACGCCTTTTGTTTAATGATGAATGATGATGACCCTTAAGACCTTAATTGCATACTTTTAAACCTATTAAAACGATTTACTGACTTAGTACTATTTGACTTAGGTTGAGGACTTCAGACCGTTTACTTGCACACCTTTCCCGACTACTACTTTACCGCTACATATCATTGTGAGTTATAGCATTCCCTTTTTACTTTAACTTATTTTGGGAACTGAGAATACATGCGGATTTTATGTTTTACATACTAGGCACGAGTACTTAAACTTATATATGTGTGGGTTATACAACGGCATAAACATTCCCTTTAGCTCGGTAACGTTTAATCATTGGTTTTTGAACCGTGAACGCGAATCTTAGATATGGATCCATAGGGTTTGACATCCCCACTCGGGCTAGTAGTGCTAGCATTTAACGAGTGTTTAATACTTCGTAAACATACGCACTTGCCAAGTGTACTTTCAGGGGGTATAAACGTTAAGTTAGTTACCAAGTGCCCACGGTTAACATATACTTTATCATACTGTTTTGAAACGCTCTTTGTAGCACTGAAATCTCGTGGCCTACCTTACATACTGTTATACTTAAACTATAGCTCACCAACCTTTGTGTTGACGTTTTTAAGCATGTTTTTCTCAGGTGCTTGAGGTTAGCTTCCGCTGTGTACTAGTCGTGCTGTAGACACCCGCTGCTTAGAGTTGTCATCGCATGAACTACTTTATTTTGCATTCAAACATTCGTACTTTTGAACTATGACTTGTAACGACCATTGTGGTCACATACACTTATTATTTACTTCTACTTAGTGAAGCATGCTTTTGAAATGTAAAACATTTGATGTCGGTTATGACATCACCTTTTTATCGTGAATGCAACTTCTTTAATTACAGCATATAGTACTTAACCTTGTAATGATCCTGTTGTTGATCATTCGTACACGATGGTTTTGTACGGGGCATCACATTTGGTATCAGAGCATTGGTTGTAGGGAATTAGGTTGCATTAGTGAGTCTAAGACCGACCCGAGTAGAATTCACTAATAGGACTAATCTACAACTTGCTAGTTTACGTGTTTCCGCTAAACTTACTGCATGCTGCTGCTGCTTACTTTTACTGCTATATGCCGTATGCTACTACATGATTTCACTACTGCATGATATTACTTGCTTTCGATTGCATGCTACTTCTGTACGATTCGTTATTATTGCCATGCTACTTATTGTTATACATGATTTAAACTGTTGGCCTAATACGTGCTTGCTTATGACTTACTGACATGGAAAATTTATTTTTTCTTGTTCAGATGTCGGATGTTCCACCTGCTGGCATTTCGGGCAGTACAGACTCAGACCCCGTCGCCCTACCTACTGCTACACCTGCTACTGCTACTGCCGATACATCGGCCCCGACACCCACTAGTGATCCCGGCGCTTCCACTTTCGGAGCTGGTACTAGTGCACCTGCCCCAGTGTCTGCTCCCGGACCCCCGAGGTCACAGTCCCGCATTGGTGGTATTGAGATCCCCGCGGAGTTCGGGGAATGGCCGTTTCGTAACCACATGCGCACGCCTTGCCGACGCACTCCCGACGGACGTTTAGTCGTGATTCCGCCAGGCAGACACCGACAGATGTTGGCCGCCTTCGGACGCTTCGGACTACCAGCTCAGCCACCAGTGCCACCACCACACGATTCGGATGACTCATCATCCGCCGATTCTTCATCATCAGACGACTCCAGCGATGATGAGGATCCTGCTGATAGACCTATTCAGGCACCCTCCACCCCGCCGAAGAAGCGGTACCGTTTCGACGGCACCGTCATTCCAGGGGTGAATGGAGGTCGTGCTTTTACTGACGCATTTGGCCATCGTCGTAGGGTTACTGCTCGTAAACGAGTTGTGTCATACCCTGCCAACCCACAGATACGTAAGGTTCCCCGTTACGTATTGACTATTCCTGGAAGCGTACCACCTAGATTTAGATACGGACCACTTACATCTAGGGACGTACCGTCTACATCCGGAGCCGGGCCATCTACAACAGCACCACCGGCACCACCCGCACCACCCGCCCCACCTGAACCGCCTGCCCCACCAGCTCCCTCTAACGAGGAACTGATGAGGGAGATTGAGACACTCCGAGCTCGAGTCACTGAGCTCGAGGAGCAGTTGGCTCGAGGGGCAGTTCACCCGCCTTCACCGTAGGACCTTGTATTTAGATTTCATGATGTAATCTAGATATAGTTTCATGTATTTCATATGTATTGTACGAACTTATTCAGATGTATGAAACTTATTATTATTAATGAATGAAACTTTGCGTTATTTAATTCTTGCACGATGTTCTATTTACATTGCTGTACGATGATTCTGTGGTATTTGTACCTAGATGCATTATTTAATAACATGTGATGTTTTGATTCCATGTTGGTCGCTATATACTGTATTATTACTACTTGCATACTGGATTTTGACTTGGGTCAAAATTTTTGTTTAGAATACCATGGCTAAGGGAAGATCCACACCTACCGCCGCCCAGATTGAGGACATGATCAACGAACGGGTCGCTGCAGCCCTAGCAGAAAGAAATCTCGAAGCTCCACCGCCACCACCACCGGTTATTCCACCCGTTCGATATGGGTGTACATACAAGGAATTCCAGAGCTGCAAACCGCATAACTTCAGCGGCACCGAGGGACCGGTTGGTCTCACCAGATGGTTCGAGAAACTTGAATCAGTATTCCGAGTTAGCAACTGTTCGGAGGATAATAAGACCAAGTTTGCATCTTGCACGCTATCTGACGGCGCGCTAACGTGGTGGAACACGTTAGCTCAAGCGAAAGGTATCGATGAGGCGTATGCTACGCCATGGAAGGAATTCAAGGCGGCTATGATTGATGAGTATTGTTCGAGAACCAAAATTCAGAAGATGGAAAATGAATTCATGCAGTTGAAGGCCGTAGGGAACGACCTTAACAGTTACAATCGTAGGTTTTTGGAGTTAGCACTGATGTGTCCGACCATGGTCACCCCCGAATTCAAGCGCATGGAGAAATACTTCTCGGGACTCCCTAAGTCCATTAAAGGAAATGTCACCTGATCCAAACCACCGAATGTTCCCGAAGCAATGCGCATGGCGCATACTCTCATGAATCAGATTCTTATTGATGAGCCGGAGAAGGCTAAGTTTGAGGCTGGTAGTAGCGAAAAGAGGAAATGGGACAACAACCACAACAACCACAACAACAACAACAACAACAATAACAGGGGGAGAAACTACGATCAGACCCCCGCCAAGAGGCACAATAACGGTGGAAACCCTAATCCCAACAACAACACCAACACCAACCCGAACTACAAAGGAACCTTACCACAATGCAAGAGGTGTTACAAACACCATACTGGATATTGCAATGTTGTTTGTGAGAAGTGCCAACGGGTTGGGCACATCGGGAAGGACTGCAAGGTCACCACTTTGAATGGGAAGCCAAACCCCACAGGGCCGAAGAAGTGTTACGAATGCGGGCAGACGGGCCATTTCAGAAACGTGTGCCCAAACAAGCGAAAAGACGGAGGACCACCCCGAGGTAGAGCCTTCAATGTTAATGCAAGGGATGCACGCGATAACCCCGACTTGGTGATAGGTATATTCACAATCAACAATCTTTTAGCTTCTGTCTTGTTTGATACTGGTGCGGATAGAAGTTATGTATGTAGACATTTTTGCGATAAGATTAATTGGTCATTAGTCCCGTTAAAAGAAAGTATGCTTGTCGAGGTCGCAAATGGAAAACTTGAAAAGGTTGACCATATTAGTCGTGGAGCTGTTATCAACATAGCTGGTGCAGATTTCGAAATTGACTTGATACCTATCAAACTGGGAAGTTTTGAGGTGATCGTCGGTATAGATTGGTTGAGCAAGATAAAGGCCGATATTATCTGTGGAGATAAAGCACTTCGCATACCATAAGGAGATGGCGAACCACTGGTTATCTATGGAGAGAGATGTACCTCGAAGTTGAACCTCATTAGTTGCGTGAAAGCGCAAAAGATTATGAAGAAGGGACGTTTTGCTGTCCTAGCACATGTGAAAGCGGTAAAACTGAGGTGAAAAGCGTGAATGACGTTCGAATTGTGAACGAATTTTCCGATGTCTTCCCAGAGGAATTACCTGGATTGCCTCCACAGAGAGCAGTAGAGTTTCAGATTGATTTAGTGCCAGGAGCTGCACCTGTAGCTCGCGCACCTTATAGACTCGCACCTTCTGAGATGCAAGAATTACAGAGTCAGCTACAAGAGCTATTAGATCGAGGGTTTATCCAACCAAGCTTCTCGCCTTGGGGCGCACCCGTGTTGTTTGTGAAGAAGAAGGATGGATCCTTCCGTATGTGTATCGACTACCGTGAACTCAACAAATTGACAATCAAGAATCGATATCCTCTTCCACGAATTGACGATCTTTTTGATCAACTACAAGGATCGAGCATTTATTCAATGATCGATTTGCGATCCGGATATCACCAGTTGAGGGTGAAGGAAAGTGACGTGATAAAAACTGCATTCAGGACCCGTTATGGTCATTATGAGTTTCTCGTGATGCCATTCGGTTTGACAAATGCACCTGCCGTGTTCATGGACCTCATGAATCGTGTCTGCAAGCCTTACTTGGACAAGTTTGTCATTGTCTTTGTAGATGATATCCTCATCTACTCAAGGAGCGAAGAAGAGCATGAGCAACACCTCCGACTAGTACTTGAACTCTTGAGACAAGAGCAACTTTACGCCAAATTCTCCAAGTGTGAGTTTTGGTTGAAGGAAGTTCAGTTTCTGGGTCATGTTGTGAGCGACCAGGGTATCAAAGTTGATCCCGCCAAGATTGAAGCCATCAGCAAGTGGGAGATCCCCACTACTCCGACGCATATTCGCCAATTCCTAGGTCTCGCCGGTTATTACCGAAGATTCATCGAAGAATTTTCTCTGATTGCACGTCCTTTGACCGCGCTGACTCACAAGGGCAAGAAGTTCATTTGGGAACCCGCACACGAATCAGCATTTCAAACTTTGAAGAAGAAGTTAACCTCCGCACCTATCCTATCGCTTCCCAAAGGCAGTGACGATTTCGTTGTTTATTGTGATGCATCGAAGAGTGGTTTTGGTTGTGTACTGATGCAACGATCAAAGGTTATTGCCTATGCCTCCCGCCAATTGAAGATTCACGAGCGGAACTACACTACGCATGATCTTGAACTTGGAGCCGTTGTCTTTGCGCTCAAATTGTGGAGACATTATTTGTATGGAACTAAGAGCACTATTTTCACCGATCACAAGAGTCTCCAGCACATCTTTGATCAGAAGCAACTGAATATGAGACATCGTCGATGGATCGAGACGCTCAACGACTACGACTGTGAACTCCGTTATCACCCTGGCAAGGCCAATGTTGTAGCTGACGCTTTAAGCCGAAAGGAGAGGACGACACCTCTTCGTGTTAGGGCTCTGAACATCACCATCCATTCGAACCTCAACAGCCAGATCAGAGTAGCCCAATTTGAGGCTCTCAAAGAGGAGAATATATCTCATGAACATTTGAACATACTTGTCTCTCGATTCGAGGTTAGGGAGTCTGGACTCCGATGTTATGCCGGAAGAATTTGGGTACCTTATTATGGAGATCTACGAAACCTGATACTTGATGAAGCACACAAATTGAGATATTCGATTCACCCCGGTGTGGGCAAGATGTACCACGACCTTAAAGAATAGTATTGGTGGCCGAATCTTAAGAAGGACATTGCGACTTATGTTGGTAAGTGTTTGACTTGTTCGAAGGTTAAAGCCGAGCATCAGAGACCTTCTGGTTTACTTCAACAACCGGAAATCCCACAATGGAAGTGGGAAAGGATAACAATGGACTTCATCACCAAGCTACCAAAGACGGTGGGCGGATACGATACAATCTGGGTTATTGTTGACCGCCTCACCAAATCTGCACAATTCCTAGCGATGAAGGAAACTGATGCAATGGAAAGACTTGCTCAGTTATACATCAAAGAGGTTGTATCTCGTCATGGTATACTTTTATCGATCATCTCAGATCGCGATCCCCGTTTTGCTTCTAGATTTTGGCGTTCTTTGCAAGAAGCCATGGGAACTCGTCTCGACATGAGCACTGCTTATCATCCCCAGACTGACGGGCAAAGTGAATGAACGATTCAGACCTTGGAGGATATGCTGCGTGCATGTGTCATTGATTTTGGAAAGGCCCGGGAAAGACATTTGCCACTCGCCAAATTCTCGTACAACAACAGTTATCACTCTAGCATTAATGCTGCACCTTTCGAAGTATTGTATGGCCGTAAGTGCCGATCTCCTATTTGTTGGGCCGAAGTAGGCGAAAAGCAAATCACCGGACCCGAGGTAGTCCACGAAACCACGGAGAAGATTGCTCAGATCCAAGCTAGACTTAAGAATGCCCGTAACCGCCAAAAGAGTTATGCCGATCTTAAATGTAAAGACTTTGAATTCAACGTCGGCGACCGTGTAATGTTAAAGGTTGCACCTTGGAAAGGTGTGATCCGTTTTGGAAAACGTGGGAAGTTAAACCCACGATACATTGGTCCTTTTGAGATCTTGGAACGTGTTGGACCCGTTGCTTACCGTTTGGATCTACCAGTGCAATTGAGCTCAGTTCATCCTACCTTCCATGTGTCAAACTTGAAGAAGTGTCTTGGTGCACCTGAACTTATCATACCATTGGAAGAACTTACTATTGACGACAAACTCCACTTTGTGGAAGAACCTGTTGAAATTATGGATCGTGAGATCAAAACTTTGAAACGCAACAAGATTCCGATTGTACGAGTACGATGGAATGCCAAACGAGGACCTGAGTTTACTTGGGAGCGAGAGGATCAAATGATGCGGAAGTATCCTCACCTTTTCCTGACTCCTCCATCTACCTCAGCTTAAATTTCGGAACGAAATTTTCTTTAACAGGTGGGTAATGTAACGACCCTAGAATTTCCAACGTTATTTATTAATAATTATTATCATTAATACGCGTGTTTAAACGAATGTACGTTATTACATTTACATGTTACCATGATTGCCCGTACTTGACTTTTAAGTGCCCGAAACGTCTTTGTGACACACGAAACTTCACGAATAATATTTTCAAGTATTATTTGCATTCATGATTAAGTTTTATTAATCATTTTAATTATCTAAGGCTATTAGTTAGTTACTTGGGCTTTAATTGGTTTAACTTGTGATTTATTTGAACTTGGGCTTTGTTAGTGTAATGGACTCATGTTATTGGACTTCCAAGCCCACCCTACATCTTAAATGGGTTTATTAGCCCATGTCTTGCAAGTGTAAGTAATACTTAGAGATTGAACTAGTTAGTTATCTCATAAGGAATCTAGTTACCATGTAATCCCCATGTAAACCATCCTTTTAACCAACTTTTGAAGCCTTACATACTAGTAACCAAAGAACCAACTCTTCCCCCCTTTTTTGAGCAGCTGGCCGTGGCCCTTATGGCCATGAAGGGTGTTCAAAATTCTTTTTTTTTTGTATTACAATTACTTGCATTTACTCTTTCATAAAACACACACAACTTACTACACTTTTCTCTCAAGCTTTTTCTCTCTTTTTCTCTCAAATACTTGTAAGTAATATGAACTTTTCTCTCCTCTTTTTCCTTGCTAAAAACCGATTTCATAAGCATTCATCATCATCAATCTTTGTTTGTTGTTTGATTCTTGTTACAAGTTGTTGTTACTTACTTACTAACTTTCAAGAATCTAACTTTCTAGTTTTAATTCTTCTTTTATCTTGAACCTTCAAGAACATACAAGACATAAACTCTCTAGTTTATGATCTTTACTTAATACTTGTTCTAAGTTTATAAAGTTCATGGTTGAAAGACATACTTGAAGTTCATGAAGTAAACTTTAAAGCTTACTTTCTAAAGATCAAACTTTGGTTTGAATCTTTAAAGTATGAACAACCATGAACCTTTTCTTGTTTATTTAAGTTTACTTCTTCAATTTATGCACTTTAATTTCATGTAGTTAGTTTATATGGTCAAGTACTACAAGTTAGTCTTGATCTCATATCTCTTGAACAAATTAAGTTAACTTTGAAAGTTCAAGAACACACAAATAAGTTTTCTTTAAATATAACTTTGGATCTAGACTTTTGAGTCTTGGATCTTCAAGATCAAACTAAGAACTATGTTCTACTACTTATGATCTTGATTAGTTAGTTTACTTTCAAGTTTGTAACTTGTTATTGGCTTTAAAGTTCATGTAGGTGTTAGATCTAAGACTTTGATGTAACTTTGGTTCATCAAACTTCATACAACTCTTAAGTGAGTTGTGCTTCATATCTTAGACTTGCACTAGGGTTATGATGGTCAAGACTTGGTTAAGATGATGTAGATACATCAATGAGTTGTACACTTGAAGCTATATGCATCAAGGATGAGAACCATGATGAACATCAAGCACCAAGACCACCGGAACCCTTTTAAACTCACTGTTCTGTCCAAAAGCTACTGGTCTGGTGATTCTGTAACAGACCAGTAGACCTGGGCTGTTCTATCCTTTATTTTTAGATAGATCTTTTCGAGTAGATAACTTTTCATATAGGACTCGTCTTAATCCGAGTTACGGTTTAGGATTTATGGCCCTCCGATCGTCACTATGTCCTTTAACGTTGTGCAGAAATTTCTGACCTACTGGCACTTAGACCGTCGCCACGGTCAAACGAAGACGAGTTTGCTTCTGTAAATTTTACCACACTTAAGGGACTCATATACGGAGCCATGGACACTGTTCTCACCTTAATTCAGTAAGGGTAGAGGCCGTGGTGACTGACTGAAGTCAGACTTTGTTTTAAACTACTTTCATAAACGAAACCTACCTTAAGCCTTTTGTTTAATGATGAATGATGATGACCCTTAAGACCTTAATTACATACTTTTAAACCTATTAAGACGATTTAATGACTTAGTACTATTTGACTTAGGTTGAGGACTTCAGACCGTTTACTTGCACACCTTTCCCGACTACTACTTTACCGCTACATATCATTGTGAGTTATAGCATTCCCTTTTTACTTTAACTTATTTTGGGAACTGAGAATACATGCGGATTTTATGTTTTACATACTAGGCACGAGTACTTAAACTTATATATGTGTGGGTTATACAACGGCATAAACATTCCCTTTAGCTCGGTAACGTTTAATCATTGGTTTTTGAACCGTGAACGCGAATCTTAGATATGGATCCATAGGGTTTGACATCCCCACTCGGGCTAGTAGCGCTAGCATGTAACGAGTGTTTAATACTTCGTAAACATACGCACTTGCCAAGTGTACTTTCAGGGGGTATAAACGTTAAGTTAGTTACCAAGTGCCCACGGTTAACATATACTTTATCATACTGTTTTGAAACGCTCTTTGTAGCACTGAAATCTCGTGGCCTACCTTACATACTGTTATACTTAAACTATAGCTCACCAACCTATGTGTTGACGTTTTTAAGCATGTTTTTCTCAGGTGCTTGAGGTTAGCTTCCGCTGTGTACTAGTCGTGCTGTAGACACTCGCTGCTTAGAGTTGTCATCGCATGAACTACTTTATTTTGCATTCAAACATTCGTACTTTTGAACCATGACTTGTAACGACCATTGTGGTCACATACACTTATTATTTGCTTCTACTTAGTGAAGCATGCTTTTGAAATGTAAAACATTTGATGTCGGTTATGACATCACCTTTTTATCGTGAATGCAACTTCTTTAATTACAGCATATAGTACTTAACCTTGTAATGATCATGTTGTTGATGATTCGTACACGATGGTTTTGTACGGGACATCACATTTTCCCTGTGGAACGAACCGGACTTACTAAAAACTACACTACTGTACGATTATGTACACTGCCTATAAGTGTTGTAGCAAGGTTTAAGTATATCCATTCTATAAATAAATAAATATCTTGTGTAAAATTGTATCGTATTTAATAGTTTTTCCTAGTAAAATATAAGCTATTTCATATACACCTCGCATAACATCAAGTATTTTTGGCGCCGCTGCCGGGGAACTCAATTTCTTGCTTAAACGCCGGAAGCGCAACGCTATATATAAAAAAAAGGATTTTTATTTTTAGTTTACTTTTATAAAAAAATACGCTTTTGTAAAAATACGTTTTAAAAATTCAAAAATATAAAAAGAAAAACAAAAATTTATATATTTTTA
Source organism: Rutidosis leptorrhynchoides (assembly GCF_046630445.1). NCBI lineage: Eukaryota > Viridiplantae > Streptophyta > Magnoliopsida > Asterales > Asteraceae > Rutidosis > Rutidosis leptorrhynchoides. The sequence goes on from NC_092336.1 coordinate 115,083,596, forward strand.
AAAGTTTGTTAAAAGTTTTATAAAGTTTCTTTATTTTTATTTTAGTGTTAAAAAAAATATAAGTTTTATTTAAATATTTCGTATTTATTTAAAATAAAAAAAATCAATATAAAATTAAAAATATATATATATATATAAATCTATTTTTAAGATTTTTATTTATAAAATTATAAAGTATTTCTATTTTTTTATTTTAGTTTTTAAAATATAAGTTTTTATTTATTATATTTTATATAATTATTAAAAACAGAAAAATATATAAAATATAATTTAAAAAAACTACAGAACCTGTCGAACGATATTTGTGCATTTAAAATTTTAACCTCCGCGACTCGCGGAGTTTTCTGGTACGTGGCACCGCGACTCGCGGAGCCACCCTGACACGCGTACACAGAAACCCTAACCAGCATCATTATGGAGTAATTATTATTATTATTATTTTATTTAAAACCCTAATTAGGTTTTTAGTTTTTAATTAGTTAATTATTGCCATTTGGGATATAGTTTTACTTGTAAGCTTTAATATTTTTAGACGCAACTTTTAATTTTTTAGTTTTTAGTTCCTTTTTAAGTTTTGACGCGCTGCTTTCTTATTTTTATTTTTCGACGCCTTTTACCTATTTATCAATTATCACTCCAATTATTAATCTCAATTTGCAATTTTAATTTTAAGTTAGTAATAATAATAAGGTTGGGTTAGTCGAGTGTTTTAAAGTTTTATAGTCACTCTTTTTCTTTCTTATTTTTCGACGCCTTTTATTTTTCAGCCCTTTTCTTTTTCGACCTTTTTCGACGCGCTCTTTTTCTTTCTTATTTCTCACCATCCTAGTTTTTAGGACATAGATTTTTATTCTACTTCTTATCTAAATTTCTTAAAATTACGAAAATTTATTTTAAGTGGTTAAATTGATAGACATCAAAATTTTCTGGTTCGTAGTAATAGTTGGATTTGTACGTGGACCGGGTTATTGGAGCCAAACAGTACTCAATTATATTGAGATCAAACGAATCCTGCCCCTCTGCTGCATCTTTTGGCTATTCGAAACGTGGGCAAAATCAGAAAAGTCTATTAATTGGATAACTTATATAATTTTTCTTTCCTTTTAAAAACTAATAGGATATTCAGTAAATGCACCGAGCAAGACGTTCACCACCTTTTGTACGTTCACCACCTGTAACTCGATCAAGACATCTAGCAAATATTGTCGCCGTTGATTTTTCTTTAGAATCGTCATCCAGTCGACCAAGTACTCCAATTCAAATTTCCGATAATCCATTTTTTGAACCCGACCTCACAATTGAGAATCCGGAGAATATTCAGGGACAATTCATAGATCCTGAACCATTAATTTTTCCTCCGGAACCACCAATCATTCAAACAGAGATTGTTGAGGAATGAACCATTAAATCAGAATCCTCTAGTGATTCAGATTCAACAAATTCAATCATGGAAAATCTGGAATCTTTAAGTATGGAAGACCGAATGAGAGCTAAACGCACTGGCCAAGGTCACGCAATTACTCATCCTGACATTAATGCGCCAGATTATGAAATCAAAGGACAAATTCTACATATGGTGACTAATCAATGCCAATTTAGTGGTGCACCGAAGGAAGATCCAAATGAACATCTTCGTACCTTTAATAGGATCTGCACACTATTTAAAATAAGAGAAGTGGAAGATGAACAGATATATCTCATGTTATTTCCCTGGACTTTAAAAGGAGAAGCCAAAGATTGGTTGGAATCGTTACCTGAAGGGGCGATTGATACATGGGACGTTTTAGTTGAAAATTTTCTTAAACAATTCTTTCCGGCATCTAAAGCCGTAAGACTTCAAGGAGAAATTGTTACGTTCACACAGAAACCGAATGAAACTCTATATGAGGCGTGGACTAGATTTGGAAAGTTATTAAGAGGATGTCCGCAACATGGTTTAGACACGTGTCAAATAGTACAAATATTCTACCAAGGATGCGACATCACTACAAGGAAAGACATCAATATAGCAGCTGGTGATTCTATTATGAAGAAAACAGAAACTGATGCTTGCAAAATTATTGATAACACTGCTTCCCACTCACATGAGTGGCACCAAGAAAAAGATATCGTTAGATCATCTAAAGCAGCTAGAGCCGATTCTAGCCATGACTTAGATTCCATTTTCGCAAAGATAGATGCTGTCGAGAGACGAATGGAAAAGATGACTAAAGATATTCACTCAATACGAATTAGTTGTGAGCAGTGTGGAGGACCACATTTGATAAAAGAATGTCTCAGTATTGAACTAACAATGGAACAAAGAGAAAATATTTCATACATAAACCAAAGGCCTGGAAATAATTATCAGAATAATTATCAACCGCCAAGACCAATTTACAATCAAAACCAGAATTATAACCGAAATGTTCCATACAACAACCAACAAGGTCCTAGTAATCAACAAGTATCCAACAATACTTACAACCAGCAAAGACCTAATTTTCAAAACAAACCACCACAAATCGATGATAAAAAGCCGAATTTAGAAGATATGATGACGAAGCTAGTTGAAACTCAAACGCAGTTTTTCACATCTCAGAAACAAACCAATGAACAAAATGCTCAAGCATTTAGAAATCAACAAGCTTCTATTCAAAATTTGGAACAAGAAGTAAGTAACCTAGCAAGGTTAATAGGTGAAAGAAAACCGGAAAGTTTACCTAGTGATACAAATGCTAACCCCCGAAATGAAACAGCTAAAGCTATTACCACAAGAAGTGGTACAATACTTAAACCACCTGAAATACCTGTAATTTCTGAGAAAGCTATTCCTACTCCACAAGAACCACAACCTGAACAAGATAAGGAAAAAGAACCGGTAGTTGAAAAGGTTAATGAAGATAACACAGTTAAGGCTAAACCTTATGTTAAACCATACCAACCACCACTTCCTTACCCGAGTAAAATGAAAAAAGAGAAACTTGAAGCCGAGCAATCCAAATTCTTGGATATGTTTAAACAGATAAATGTAAATCTTCATTTCATTGATGTGATTTCAGGAATGCCTAGATATGCTAAATTTCTGAAAGATCTAATCTCGAATAGAAAGAAAATGGAAGAACTCTCGGCTGTTACTATGAATGCTAATTGTTCAGCAGTGCTGTTGAATAAGATACCAGAAAAATTATCTGATCCAGGAAGTTTCACAATTCCATGTTTTCTGGGTAGTCTTAGTTCAATAGAAGCATTGGCAGACTTAGGTGCTAGTATAAATTTAATGCCGTATTCACTATACACTAAACTAGACCTTGGAGAATTGAAACCAACACGAATAAGCATACAACTAGCTGATCGATCAATAAAATATCCTAGAGGGATAATGGAGAACATGCTAGTTAAAGTTGGTACTTTAGTATTTCCAGTAGATTTTGTTGTTCTGGACATGGAAAAAGATTCTCAAGTTCCTCTCATATTAGGAAGACCATTCTTAAACACGGCTAAAGCAATGATAGACGTGTTTGGTAAGAAACTGACCCTAAGTATAGAGGACGAGAGTGTTACCTTTTCAGTTTATAGAGCTATGCAACAACCGCAATCTGCAGATGATACATGTTATTATATTCAAACTATAGATTCACATGCAGAATTGTTAGAAGAATTTCCAGAATTACAAGGAACAGGAGAATGTTCTTTAGGAGAAGGAACTGAACCAATTGATGAAACTGAAATGTTAGCTACACTAATAGCTAATGGATATGAACCAACAACAGAAGAAATTCAAACGCTAAAAGAAGAAGACAGATATCGATATAAATCATCGATAGAAGAACCACCGATATTAGAGTTAAAGCCACTTCCAAACCATTTGGAATATGCTTATTTACATGGTGAATCTGAATTACCTGTAATAATATCGTCTTCTCTTACTGAAAATGAGAAATCTCAACTCATTTCTGTGTTGAAAGCTCATAAACCAGCCATTGCATGGAAGATTCATGATATAAAAGGAATAAGTCCTTCCTATTGCACACATAAAATCTTTATGGAAGAAGGTCATAAAACGTATGTGCAACGCCAATGAAGACTAAATCCTAATATGCAAGATGTTATTAAAAAAAAATTATTAAACTGCTTGATGCAGGTTTAATTTATCCAATTTCTGATAGTCCATGGGTAAGCCCAGTTCAATGCGTGCCTAAGAAGGGTGGCATGACTGTTATTGCAAATGAGAAAAATGAGCTTATTCCTACTAGGACTGTAACAGGATGGCGTGTATGTATTGATTATAGAAAATTAAATGACGCCACCAGAAAAGATCACTTTCCCTTACCTTTCACTGATCAAATGTTGGAAAGATTAGCCAGAAACAGTTACTATTGTTTTCTAGATGGTTTTTCCGGATATTTTCAAATTCCAATAGCACTCGAAGACCAAGAGAAAACCACATTCACGTGCCCTTATGATACTTTTGCTTACAAACGCATGCCATTTGGACTTTGCAACGCCCCTGTAACCTTTCAAAGGTGCATGATGGCAATTTTTCACGACATGATAGAAGAATGCATGGAAGTTTTCATGGATGACTTTTCAGTCTTCGGTGATACATTTGAATCATGTCTAGTTAATCTGGAACGAATGCTTATTAGATGCGAACAATCAAATCTAGTACTTAATTGGGAGAAATGCCATTTCATGGTTAAAGAAGGCATCGTTCTTGGTCATAAAATTTCAAAGGAAGGAATTGAAGTGGATAGAGCTAAAGTAGATGTAATTGCTAAACTTCCACATCCCACCAATGTTAGAGGAGTTAGGAGTTTTCTAGGGCATGCCGGTTTTTACCGACGCTTCATAAAAGATTTTTCTAAAATTGCCACTCCTATGAATAAACTCCTAGAAAAAGATGCTCCATTCATATTTTCAGATGAATGCATTAAATCTTTTAATATTCTTAAAGAGAAACTCACTAATGCGCCGATCATGATAACTCCAAATTAGAATTTACCGTTTGAACTAATGTGCGATGCAAGTGATTTTGCAATGGGAGCCGTTTTAGGACAAAGGATTGAAAAACGATTTCAACCTATATATTATGCTAGTAAGACGTTACAAGGAGCACAAACGAACTACACAACTACTGAAAAAGAACTCCTTGCTATTGTCTTTGCTTTTGACAAATTTCGTTCATATCTCGTTCTAGCAAAAACGATGGTCTATACCGACCATTCTGCTCTTAGATACCTATTTTCAAAACAAGATGCTAAACCAAGATTAATTCGTTGGATCTTACTCTTACAAGAGTTTGATATTGAAATCCGAGATAAAAGAGGAGCAGAAAATCTCGCCGCTGATCATCTTTCTCGTCTTGAAAATCCTGAATTAGAAGTTCTAAATGAATCGGCCATACAAGACAACTTTCCTGATGAATATCTATTGAAGATAGATTATAATGAAATTCCATAGTTTGCAGACTATGCAAACTATTTAGTATGTGGATTCCTTGAAAAAGGATTATCGTACCAAAAAAGAAAGAAATTCTTTAGTGATATAAAACACTATTTCTGGGAAGATCCACATTTGTTTAAAAGTTGTCCCAATGGAATAATACGCCGATGTGTATTCGGAGATGAAGCTAGTAAAATCTTAAACCATTGTCACACAGGACCAACATCAGGGCATTATGGGCTTCAACTCACAGCAAGAAAAGTTTACGATACTGGATTTTATTGGCCTACAATTTACAAAGACGCACACCTTTGCAAATCCCGTGATGCATGTCAAAGGGCTGGAAAAATAAGTCAACGTGATGAAATGCCACAAAATGTCATTCAAGTATGTGAAGTATTTGACATTTGGGGTATTGACTTTATGGGTCCATTTCCAAAATCTCATAATAATCTATATATTCTCGTAGCCATTGATTATGTATCTAAATGGGTGGAAGCACAAGCTCTCCCAACTAACGATGCACGAGTTGAAGTCAACTTTTTAAAACGTCTTTTTGCAAGGTTTGGAACACCGAAAGCTTTAATAAGTGATCAGGGAACTCATTTCTATAATAATCAACTTGAGAAAGTTCTTAAAAGATAAGGAGTAACTCATAAAATCTCCACCGCATATCATCCACAAACAAGTGGACAAGTTGATAATACCAACCGAGCTTTAAAATGTATTTTAGAAAAAACCGTAGGATCAAATCCGAAGGAATGGTCCATTAAATTGGAGGATGCACTCTGGGCTTTTAGAACAGCCTACAAAACTCCAATTGGAACCACACCTTTTAGACTCGTTTACGGAAAAGCATGTCATCTTCCAGTAGAAATTGAACACAAAGTATTTTGGGCTTTGAAGACATGTAATCTTGATTTACATGAAGCTGGACGTCTACGGTTAATTCAACTAAACGAATTAGAAGAATTAAGACATGAAGCATACGAAAATTCGTTAATCTATAAGGAAAGAACGAAGAAATGGCATGATAAAAGAATCAGAAGTTCAAAAGAATTTAAAGAAGGAGACAGAGTTCTTCTTTTTAATTCACGATTCAAGCTATTTCCTGGAAAATTGAAATCAAGATGGTCTGGACCATTCATAGTCAAAAGAGTTTTTCCATACGGAACAGTAGAATTAATAAATTCAAATGGGATTGAATTTAAGGTTAATGGTCACAGAGTTAAACACTATATAGATAGTCCGATGGAAGTTGACAACGAAGTTAATCACAATTTCGATACCACAGCTAACTAAGTGTGGGGAGAATCAACTCTTTAAAGGATAATATGTATTTCTGTTAGAGTTAGATTTTCTGTTTTCGTGTAGTTCTCGAAAATGGAACCCGAATGGTCTTTCCCTAGCAGACCCTAAAGAACTAGTCTTCTCCCCCCATTCTGAATTTTTATTTTTTTTAGGTTTTTACGAAATGAAGACTTCCTGTGAACTAAACCATGGTCTAATGCTACACGCTTTGATTACTAAACGTAATAATGACACACTTCCGAGTGAACTGGTATCAGTAATCAGAGAAAAATTGGACGGAGTAAGAAAAGAATCCAGATGCGAAGATAATAAGTTACAATTTGGTAAAGGAAAATCAAAATCCGCAGCGAAAAGAAGAGCACGACACCTTGAAAGATGTCACAAATGCGGAAAATGGTCACACGAAGGTAAATGTTCAAATAATCAAACCTGTTCAAACACCGAATTTGTTACTTTATGCAGAGATGGACCGTTCATATGTTTAGAAGAAAAAACATTAAATG